>NC_057862.1:561031931-561360681 GCF_019393635.1 Dromiciops gliroides | reverse complement strand
TGCAATGCCTCTCTCCCTTCACCTAAAATTTAAAAAACAACAAAAACAAATGCAGAGGCAGGCAGGGAACCCAGGCCTGTATTCCCAGGGCCACCTGGAGGCCTTGGTGAGGAAGGCCCAAGGCCTCTCCACTTTCAACTTTGTCTCTCATTGGACCCTAATGGTGGAGTCCCAAATATTCATTAAGAACGGAGCTGAAGGGCAGCTAGGTGGCGCAGTGGATAAAGCACCGGCCCTGGATTCAGGAGTACCTGAGTTCAAATCCAGCCTCAGACACTTAATACTAGCTGTGTGACCCTGGGCAAGTCACTTAACCCTCATTGCCCTAAAAAAAAAAAAAAAAAAAGAACGGAGCTGAAGGGGCAGCTAGGTGGTGCAGTAGATAGAGCACCAGCCCTGGAATCAGGAGGACTTGAGTTCAAATCCGGCCTCAGATACTTAACACTTACTAGCTGTGTAACCCTGGGCAAGTCACTTAACCCTAATTGCCCCACCAAAAAAAAAAAAAAAAAAAGGACAGAGCTGAACAGTATGAATGAATCTGGGCTTAGGCTGATTCAGGCCTCATTGAAGACACCCCCAGTTTGACTACCCAGCCAATGAAAACAGTCTTCGACTGAGCCACAGGGTTATCAGAGCAGAAGCAAATAGCAAATGTCTACAATAGACATTCATGCTCAGACCTCTCCACCATGCTTCTATATTACACATTATCAGGCTCCTCAGCCTCTCCCAGTGGGGAATTTGCATCAGCTATGTTGCTAATATACCCTGAGCATGTGCCAATCCCTATTATGTTGTTGTCATTGCTGTTCGGTGGTTTCAATCATGTCCAAGTCTTTGCGACCCCATTTGGGGTTGTCTTGGCAAAGATACTAGAGTGGTTTGCCATTTCCTTCTCCAGCTCATTTTATAGAGTAGGGAAGTGAGGTAAACAGGGTTATGTGACTTGCCCAGGGTCATACAGCTAGATTTAAATTCAGGTCTTCCTGATTCCGGACCTGGTGCTTTACGCACTGGGCCACCTAGCTGCCCACCCCCATTACATAACTATAAGCAAAATGGAGAGGATGGAGACTGGACCTATCACTTAACAGGTCTCCCATAAGACATAATGGGTTTCTCCCATGAGGAGAAATTCCCTTTACCAATGGATATGGGTACCCTCTCCTTATAGTCTTAGAGAGTCACTGACAGTACTTAGAGATTGAGTGACCCATCCAGGCTCATAGTCAGGTCTTCCTGGTACCAATACCATCTCTCTATCCACTAAACCATGCTGCCTTTCTTATAAAATAAAGACAAAACGGGAGGCAGATCAAGGGAATAAGCATTTCTATATGCTTATTATGACCCAGGCACTGTGCTAAGCATTTTGCACAAATATTTTCTCTTTGATCCTCACAACAACCCTGAGACATAGGTACCAGTATTATCCCCATTTTATAGTTGTGAAAAATGAGGTAGACAGAGGTTAAGTGACTTGACCAAGGCTACACAGCTAAGTAAGTTCCTGGTTCTGTCTCCAGGTCTGGTGCTCTACTAGGTATCACCTAGCTGCCTCTCTATATAAATAGAGAGTTTATAGATAAATAAGTAGATATAAGGTAAGGGGGGAGGGCAGTGGCAGCTGGGGGATGAGGAAAAGGTTGCCAGAGCTGGCAGTGCTCAGCCTAAATTTTTTTTTTTTTTTTAGTGAGGCAATTGGGGTTAAGTGACTTGCCCAGGGTCACACAGCTAGTAAGTGTTAAGTGTCTGAGGCCGGATTTTAACCCAGGTACTCCTGACTCCAGGGCCCGTGCTCTATCCACTGCGCCACCTAGCTGCCCCAAAATCATTTTTCTTTTTCTTTCTTTTTTTTTTTGGTGGGGCAATGGGGGTTAAGTGACTTGCCCAGGGTCATACAGCTAGTGTCAAGTGTCTGAGGCTGGATTTGAACTCAGGTACTCCTGAACCCAAGGCCGGTGCCTTATCCACTGAGCCACCTAGCTGCCGCTTGGCCTAAATTTTGAAGGAAACAAGGATTTCTGAGAGGCCAAGGTGCAGAGGATGTGCATTCCAGGTATGGGGAGGGTCAGCCCGTGCAATATTTGCAAAGATAAAGATGGTGTGTTGTGTACCAGAAGGCCATCTGGCTGGTCAATAAGGGGTGTGATGTGTAATAAGGCCAGAAAGATAGATTGAGGCCAGATTGTGATGGTTCCTAAGTGGCAAACAAGGGAATTTATATTTGATCCTACAAGTAATAAGCAGCTATCAAAGTTTATTGAGTAGGGGAATGACATGATCAGACCTGTGCTTTAGAAAAAAATCACTTTAGCAGCTGTGTGAGAGGTCTGAGCTAAGGAGGGGATGCCTGTGAGCCAAGTTGTGGAGATAGAAAAGAACCTCTTACTATACTGAACACAATAAATCCTCCTTCAATTGGGCCAAACTGACCAGTCTCTTATTTTCTATTGTTTTATATTCAGGGGCCAAAGGTCAAAGCTCACTAGGTAAATCCCCAGGATGCTAGGTAGAGTTTCCAGGGCTTGGCTGGCTCCTGCTGCTTTCTTAGAAAAGGAAACAAAGTTTAGTTTACTCCCTAAGCAAATACTGATTATCGTGTGGATTGCATCATGGAGCTCAAAGCCGAGAAGGACCCATAGAGATTAGCTGGCATAATCACTTCATTTTATAGATGAGAAAATCAAAGACCCTCTGGTTACAATAACTCGCCCAAAGTCACATAGATATTAAATAGCAGAGCTAGGATTCAAACGCACAACACTACCCTCCCCCCCTCAAAAATCAATTACTCTTCCCACTATAGAATTCAGTGGTGGACTAGAGCCTGCTAGTTAAATTTTCATTATGAGCATTTACACCTCTGAAATCATCAAATGCTGTAAATCAGGGCTTGATTTATTGTTTTGTTGAATTCTAGCCTTAAGAAAGTGGAGAAAATATTAAAAATGTAGATTAAACTTTTAAAACATGTCCTGTGTACATTTTTTCCAGATAGCCCATTGTTAAATATTTACCACCCCACCCCTGACTATACCACACCATCTCCTTATAACACCAGTCTCTTGCTCCAACCTGTCTCTCTTACCAACTGGGATGGGCCAATGCCTCCTTCAAATATTATCCTGATATCCTGGTTGTAAAATGCCATTTAAAAAAAAAAACTGCTGGGGCAGCTAGGTGGCACAGTGGATAGAGCACCGGCCCTGGATTCAGGAGTACCTGAGTTCAAATCCAGCCTCAGACACTTGACACTTACTAGCCGTGTGACCTTGGGCAAGTCACTTAACCCCAATTGCCTCACCAAAAAAAAAAAAAAAAAAACTGCTTGAAAAAGAAGACACAGACCCCAGGAGTCACAAAACTCCATTATTCTCTCTCCCTCCTTCCTATTTTTTAGGCTTCTGTGTTTATAAAGTTGGGAGTTGGTGCAGTAGGGCAGCTAGATGGTTCAGTAGACCTGGGCCTGGAGTCAGGAAGACCTGAGTTCAAATCCAGTCTCAGATACTAAACAGCTGTGTGACCGTGTATAAGACACTTAACTTCTGTTTTCCTCAGTTTCCTCATCTGTAAGATGGAGATAATGATAGGAATTCATTTAATCTCTATTTACCTTAGTCCACTGGAGAAGGAAATGGCAAATCACTTCAGTATCTTTGCCAAGAAAACCCCTTGCATGGTCCATAGAATCATAAAGAGTTAGACTCAACTGAATGACTAAATAACAAGAGGTTGGTGCAATGAATAGAGTCCCAGACTTCAAATCAGGAAGACCCAAATTCATATTCTACCTCAGACAGTTACTTGCTATGTGACACTGGCCAAGACACCCTTGACCTCTCTGGGCCTCAGTTTCATCATCCATAAAATGAAAACAATAATAGCCCTTACCTCCCAGAATTGTGAGGGTCAGAGGAGGTCATATAAAGTGTTTTACAAATCTTTTTTTTTTTTTAAGTGAGGCAATTGAGGTTAAGTGACTTGCCCAGGGTCACACAGCTAGTAAGTGTTAAGTGTCTGAGGCCGCATTTGAACTCAGGTACTCCTGACTCCAGGGCCAGTGCTCTATCCACTGCGCCACCTAGCTGCCCCTGTTTTACAAATCTTAAAGCACTATATAAATGCTAGTTATGATAGTGACAATCCCATCATATATTTATTGATTGCCTACTATGGACATAGTCATATCAGTCTTCTGCTCAAAATCTTTTAGTGACCTCGTTTCAACTCCGGAAAAAAGCTCATACTCTGTTGCCATTGGAGACCCAATCACAGTCAGCCATCTTGTGTCATACCATTCTCTTCTACATACTGTCTACTACAGTAGAACGGGTCTGTTCTCTATGCCCCAAATGTATTCTCTACTTCCCTCTATCTATGCCTGAAATATCTTCCTTCCTCTCTTTTCTACAAGTTGAATGTCTACCCATTCTTTAAAATATAATTGGGGGGAGGAGCTCCTTACCGGTCTTCAACTAAAAGGGGGCTACTTGTTAGAGTGTTATATAAGAGATTCCTGTTTCAGGTCAGGTTGGACAAGACAGCCTCTGACATCCCTCCACATTCTGAGATGCTTATGTGAAAGGCTCCCTCTTCGAGCGATTGTTGTTCAGTCGTGTCTAATTCTTTGTTACCCCATTTGCAGTTTTCTTGGCAAAGATACCGGAGTGCTTTGCCATTTCCTTCTCCAGTTCATTTTACAGATGAGGAAACTGGGGCAAACAGGGTGAAGTGACTTGCCCAGAGTCCTCATAAGTTACATTGCTAGGAAGTATCTGAAGCCAGATTTGAACTCATGAAGAGGAGTCTTCCTGACTCCAAACCCAGCACTCTACCCATTTTACCACCTAAATCTCTAGTGTCATTAGAATATCCTGGTGAGGAAATACCCAATACCAATATAGATGGATACCTTCTCTTCTCAATTTACAATCTTAAAGAGTTGCCTAGAGAACTGAGAAGTCACGTGGTCATGTAACATGTTGAGGTCCCCAACCAGCGGGTACTGGCAGTGGGACCTGAATCCCAGTCTTGCTAGCTTGAGCCAGCTTCTTCACCCTCTACTCCAAGCAGCCTTGTAAAGTACTTTGCAAATTCTAAAGCATTAAAGGGTTAAGAAGTTAAGACTTCTGGGGCAGCTAGGTGGCGCAGTGAATAAAGCACCAACCCTGGAGTCAGGAGGACCTGAGTTCAAATCAGACCTCAGACACTTGACACTTACTAGCTGTGTGACCTTGGGCAAGTCACTTAACCCCAACTGCCTCAACAAAGAAAAAAAAAAAGAAGTTAAGACTTCCTCCTACATGCAATGTGGAGGCCCTTAGGATTTATGAAATGGATCCCCATAGAACCAGGATTTGCCAAGTGATTCCTCGATGGGCTCAGTGAGAACACAGCTTGCAAAGGCGTTTCAGTTGACTCCCCCATGGGTAACTTAGACACTGGGAGATTCTGTAGAGGCCGTAGCCACCCAGGCACTATATCAAAGTCTAATTCCTAATGCTGCCAGTACAGGCTAGCCAGGACTCATTGCCAGTACCCTGGTTATGCACGAAGCTGATTAGGAATTTTATTCTGCAGACAAAGCACTGCCGAAGTACTTAGCCACCATTATTTATTGCCTGGGCTTCTGCTGTCACTGCCCTGTTATATATAGAGCACCATCCATCTCATCGCCCAGATGCCTCAGGGTGGAAGGGAGAAGGAACCACATTCAGAATATGTGCAGCGGGTCCTGAAGCAACTTAACCACAGTACTGTGGTTTGCCAGAAACTTTGGCTCCATATGTTTCCTGAATGACTGGTCTGGAAAGTGGGGGATGGGGAATGGAATGGGGAAAATGGAGAAACAGGGTGGGGGGAACTAGAGATCTTACAGGAAGTTCAGGAAGGATATCAATCAACAAACATTTATTCAGCACCTACTATGCTCCAGGCACTGTGCTGCAGATCTCAAAGAACACATGTGGAGGATGCGGGGAGCAGGGAAAGGAAAGAGAGAGAGAAAAAAGAGAGGGGAGAGAGAAAGAGGGAAGAAAGAAGAGAGAAGGAAGAGAGAAGAGAGAGGGAGGAGAGAGGAGAGAAGGAAGAGAGAAGAAGAGAAAAGGAAGAGAGAAAAGAAAGAAGAGAAGGAAGAGAGAGGGAAGAAAGAAAGAGAACAGAGGGAGAAGGAAGAGAGAGGGAGGAGAGGGATGAGAGAGAAGAGAGAGGAAAGAGAGAAAGAAGAGAGAGAAGAAAGAGAGAACATACATAAATAAGCATATATAAGATATATACAAAATGAATAGTATAAGGCTGTTTGGAGAGGGAGGGCACTAAGGGCTGGAGCTTCAAGTAGAAGTTTCCTGAGGTGAAGGAAACAAGGGATTCTGGGAGTGAGGGGGTAGAGAGGAAGATAATAAATTACACAGATTTAGTGCCTTACCACTCAAACTACAAAGGGAACACTCCAAAGCAAAACAAAAGAGTAACAGAATTCATTTGGATTAAAAAAAAAAAGGTCTGGAAATATACCATAAAATATTCATAGCAACAGTTATATGAGTCTACTTAGGTGGCTCAGTGGATAGATAGCATGCTGGATCTGGAGTCAGGAAGACCTGAATTCAGATCTAAGCCCTGAAACTTGGTAGCTGTGTGACCCTGGCTAAGACACTTAATTTCTCTGAACCTCAGTTTCCTCATCTGTAAAACGGGGATAACAATGAATCTCAGGGTTGTTCTGAGGATAAAATGAGATAATGTTTGTAAAGTGCTTTGCAAACCTTAAAACACGATCTCAATGCTAGCTAGCATTACGATTCATTTCTATTATTCCATCATTCAAGCTGGATAGGGCAAGGGGAGTGGTATGTATACAGAATACATAAAGGGCTTTGACTGACCCTTGCTAGTACTATGACCATGTTTCTGTCTGAGCCTCAGTTTCCTCATTTGTAAAATGGGAATAATAGTGTTAACACTACCTGCTCCATAGGGCTGCCTTAAGCAAAGCAAGTACTTTGTAAACCTCAAAGCCCCAGGGAAAAAAGTAAATCTTTTCACCATCGCCATGAACATTGCTGAGGAGACTAGAAAGACAAGATAGCAACTCAACCATGACTTTGGGGGACAAGAAATTAGAACTTCCCCCTTTCCCCAAGGCTTCCTGACTTTTTTCCTACCGTAGTGTCCTTACTCATTTCCAAATGTGCACAGACACACCCACAGCCATAGCTCCCCTGCTTCTGGAAATTGGTGGCAGAATGGAACTAGGGATAAGGGAGTCTTTGAGAAGAAAACAGTTGACCCAACCCCGGTGGAGGCCTAGGGGACCTTGAACAAGTCATTTAATCCACAATGAGCAAGCTACTTAAACCCTTCTCAGTGAATTAAACGGGGATCACAGAGCTATCTATTCCTGCCTCACCCTAATGATTTCCAGTGGCCCTTTCCAGCTCTGCAATCTGTGGAGATTCCTCCCCTCTGATAAAGGAGGAAAACAAAAACACAGACCCCACCCACCCACCCCCCACCCCACCCAAGGACAAATAATTTAGCTGCCCTAGGATGGGGCCAGTGCTAGTGGATCTCATTGAGATTAGGAGCCAGGGCCAAACCAGTAAAGGAGGCAAGCCCTCGAGTAGATTCTAAAGATAGAGATGGGAATTGCTGGAGGAGGAAAATGGGGGAAGGAGAGAGACTCTTTGTTTCCTCATTGTCTAATGAACACATTCTCCTGACCCCTCAGCCTGACTTTGGTGCCCAACTCAAACCCTAGTTCCTCTAAGAAATCTTCAGGGCCTATTCCAGCCCTCATTGATCTACCAGCTCCCTCCCTGAGCTCCAAAAGAGAGTTTACTGTCCGTGTACCACACTATTAAGCACTTAATCATTTCCTGACTCATGTTGTTGCCTGGGTCTATCAATAAATTTAGTCAGCCTCCAACGACTAGCCAGATATGGAGCGGAGGAGTAGAATCACAGAATCTCCGTATATCAGAGTGGAAGGCAGCTGAGAGCTAGCTCATCTAGTCCAGTCCTCTGTAAACCTAAGAGGGCTAGAGAAATGTGAGTTATTATTATTGTCATTGTTTATTGTTATCCATACCTGCGATGCTCTAAGGTCTCTTCTTCTCAAGTGCCCGATCAGGT
The DNA here is from genome assembly GCF_019393635.1 of Dromiciops gliroides. Lineage (NCBI taxonomy): Eukaryota > Metazoa > Chordata > Mammalia > Microbiotheria > Microbiotheriidae > Dromiciops > Dromiciops gliroides. Next base: position 561,352,542 of record NC_057862.1, on the reverse strand, counting down.
ACCAGGTTACTGACACCTGGGCTGCATTGGGGGAAGATCAAGAACCAAACACAAATGAGAGATTTCAAACCAAGAAGGGATTCTAGAAGTAGAGGGGTTCTGGTAGATGTTTAACAACCAGCTTTGGGCGACAGAAATGTTTCCATGACACCCTTAAAAGGGTGTCTGAATTAAAAATGTTAATGAATTCATGTTAATAATTTGAATTATTAACATTTTCTCCACCATTTTCTTGGACAAACAACAAAGCAATAAATCAAGTCCTTATTTGACGCATTTGTTTGAAATGTCTCCTTGACATTTTTTTTTATACTTTTTTTAATTAATCAATTTATTTATTTATTTTTGTGGGGCAATTGGGGTTAAGTGACTTGCCCAGGGTCACACAGCTAGTAAGTGTCAAGTGTCTGAGGTTGGATTTGAACTCAGGTACTCCTGAATCCAAGGCCGGTGCTTTATCCACTGCGCCACCTAGCTGCCCCTCTCCTTGACATTTTAACAATCTGAGAGAGCCAGAGCTAGTTCAAACTGGCTTCAGCACACCTTTAGAAATCTTCTAGCCCAACTCTGTCATTTTTCAGATAAGGAAACAAAGGCCTAGGGAGGCTAAGACTAAAATCCTAAGGGAGTGTCAGAGAGGGATCTTAAACTCAGGTCCTCCAAATCTGACACATTTTCCAATGTGCTCTGTTTTTTCAGATTTCTCAAAGTTCTGTATTAGCCTTACCTCTTCACCCTTACAGAGGCTGATTTGAATTAAATGATGTCAATATTCACATAGCGTCCTCAGAGTCAGAAAGTCTCTGGGTTTGGCAGTGGCTCCTAATCTCAGTGAGATCCACTCAGCACTGGCCCCATCCTAGGGCAGTTATTTGTCCTTGGATTTAAGACCCACCTCTCTCAGGTACTGACTGTGTGACTCTGGGCAAGGTACTTAACCTCTCAATGTTCCAGGTAACTCTCTATTGGTGGAAAGAGTTTCCTTAACTGAGAGTTCTCTATACCCATGAAATCATAGGTCCAGTCTTTATCATTCTCCTTGGAGTCATTCTCATCATATCATGGGGACAGCCAGTGAAATCTAAGTGTGCTATTGACCTGTACTAAAGTTCATTGATTCAAATGCAATATATTGGTTTTTTTTTCTAACACCAGTATTCTTTGGTGATTTTATATAGCTATGAATCACAGAATCTCCAATGTCAAAATTGTAGGGGACCCAAAGAGCAATGAAGAGACATATAATGGGTGTAAGTAGGATGTAGCTTATTACCAAGGATATCTTGCACATAAAAAGTGGATTACATATGTATACATATACATATATACACATACCTACATACACAGACACACAGATATGTACATAACTGTGTGTGGTATTTATATGCATACATATGTGTGTATGGGAGATGTATGATGGGAAAAGGAGAGGGGGCCAATCATTTAGTAAGAGTGAGGAGTAATAGAAAGACAATACAAGTGTTATACTAGTACATACATAATATTAAAAAGACCTAGGGTGGGGGCAGCTAGGTGGTACAGTGGATAAAGTACCGGCCCTGGATTCAGGAGGACCTGAGTTCAAATGTGACCTCAGACACTTGACACTTAACTACCTGGGAAAGTTACTTAACTCCAATAGCCTCACACACACACAAAAGAACTAGGGAAAGACCTCCAGCTTATTGGAAAGATGCCCTTTATAAGGCTTATGAGAAAATGGAAATAAAAGTTACATATAATAAGAAGGCATAGATGGGTTTCTGCTCAATTGGAGGGAGTATTTGTATCAATAAGGTCCTTCCACTGGTATAGCTTTAAATATGACCACACCTTCTTCTTATTCTTCTTATGAGATTAAAATTGGATATTAGATCATAAATCTCCCCTACTTAACCTTTCCCTTAATTTATCTCCCAGACTAGTAAATGGAAGAAGCTTCTGGTTTTCTAGATAGAGCTTTTATTGTATGGTAGTCACAAGGTGATGTTGATTAGAAGGATAGGAAAGTAGAAATACAATACAAATCATCTTAAGTCTAGGCTTAGTCTATATTCCGTATAAAACTCACCAAAAGCGGAAGGCCACCTTTGGGGCAAGAGACCAAGTCAAGCGCATGCTGTTAACCGAGAGCCGGGCCGAGTCAAACTCCAGTCCGCGTCTGTCTGTGCAGTGCAGCCAGGAGACCAGCGGAGCAGGAAAAAAAAGGCCCACTTCCGTTCTCTCCTTGCCTTTTAAGCTCGCACTCCGGAAGTCGAGTGCTCAGCAGGCAATCTGGCGTGCGTAGCTCATGCTGTTGGTCTCCTCCCCAAAGGGGTGGTCCTAAAAAAAACTGGCGTCTCTCCATTATCTAACTGACTGTTAAAACTTTTTACCACATTCTTCTTCTTGTTTTTTGGGGAAGGCAATTGAGGTTAAATGACTTGCCCAGGGTCACACAGCTAGTAAGTGTCAAGTATCTGAGGCTGGATTTGAACTCAGGTCCTCCTGAATCCAGGGCCAGTGCTCTGTCCACTACGCCACCTAGCTGCCCCATGACCATACCTTCTTAACACAAGTCAACAGCTGAGTATGGTAACCAATAAAGCTGCATTTAGAGGAAGAATATACAGGAGATGACATTTCCACTGTTCTCTGTCCTGGTCAGGTAATATCTAGAATACTGTACTTGGCTATGGGTACCATATTTCAAGGAGGTCATTGACAAGTTGGCAAGTATCCAAAGGAGGGCAATCGGGGCAGCTAGATGGTGCAGTGGATAAGGCACCGGCCCTGGATTCAGGAGTACCTGAGTTCAAATCTGGCCTCCGACACTCAACACTTACTAGCTGTGTGACCCTGGGCAAGTCACTTAACCCCAACTGCCTCACCAAAAAAAAAAAAACAAAAAAACCCCAAAGGAGGGCAATCAAGGTGGCAGAGTTCCTCTGGGTCACATCATAAAAGAATCAGCCTAAGAAATTGGAGATGGTTAGCCCAAAAAAGGAGAAGGTTTAGCTGTCTCCAGCAATCAAAGAACATCATATAGAAAAGAGATTAGATTTCCTCTTGTTCCCAGCAGGCAGTGGGTGGACATTGCAAGGAGGTGAATTTGGACTCCATGTAAAGAAAAGTTTTCTAACAATTACAATTATCCAAAAGTGACTTCCTCCTCACCAGAAGTCAAGTACAGGCTGGGTGACCATTTGTCAGGTATTATTACTATTAGAACAGTTTCTTATTTACATTCAGCTTAGATCTGATAGACCTCATGAGGTCACTTCCAACTCGGATTCGGTGGAGGGGGATTTTCTTTCTGTTCCCATAAAAGGTTAGTGAAGACATTTCGTTTTCAGGGTATTAATAATGGATCTTCTCTAAAACACTGAGCCTCCCCCACAAGATGCCTTGCCTTCTACCATCTTACTCTCCACCTCCCCAAATCATCCTTTGAGGACTCAAATCACTACTTTCTCTATTCACCCCAACAAGAGAATAACATAACAATGCAGACTGGGGATCTAGCAAAAACTCTGTTATTTGAGCCTTGCTTTAACATCTCTTCCCTCTAACACTCCCCATTCCTGTCTATTATCCCTCCCCAAAAGATATACTTAACCATCACCACCACCATCCTTGACATCAAATGGAAGGGCCCAGGATGGCTTGACCAAGGTTGATTTAACTTTGAACTGTTCTACGGCCATAGAGTAAAACATGGCTATGCTGGTAAATACTTAACTAGGTATGGGGAGGAGAGGAGGGGGTAGAAAGGGAAATATGCATGACAGCGTTTAAAGTTTAGTCTGTTATTAACATTTTCTCTGTTGCTTTCTTAAGTCTAAACAATCAACAACACAACAAATCAAGCCCTTGAGTTCTAGGGTGTAAATGCTAAAAATTCAATAATTGGCTTTCAGGGTTAGCATGAGCTGGCTCCAGCACACCACAGCTCCCATTCTCCAAACTGATAAATTCTTCATCTGGGTAACGGAAGCCTGCCCTCCTCTGTGTCCTCACAACCCAACCCTCTATAACAATCCTACATTTGTACAGTGTTTAAGGTTTAGAGTAGATGACACTATGCTGATGGCATCACACCTAAGAACACTGTAGAATCTCCTGAATAAGATCCATTAATAATTTAACCTAATGATTCACACAAGAAAAAACAAATGAATGAAGATCATCTATTGTCCTGACATGCTTGGGTTTTGTGACCATTGGTAATCCCTTAATTTCTCTGAGCCTGCCCACAAGAGCAAAACTCCCAAAGATGGCTGAACCTGGTTAAAATGTAATGGAGAGGGGCAGCTAGGTGGCACAGTGGATAGAGCACCGGCCCTGGAGTCAGGAGTACCTGAGTTCAAATCCGGCCTCAGACACTTAACACTTACTAGCTGTGTGACCCTGGGCAAGTCACTTAACCCCAATTGCCTCACTAAAAAAAAAAAAATGTAATGGAGAGGGGGCAGCTAGGTGGCACAGTGGATAAAACACTGGCCCTGGATTCAGGAGGACCTGAGTTCAAATCCTGCCTCAGACACTTGACACTCAATAGCTGTATGACCTTGGGCAAGTCATTTAACCCTCATTGCCCCATCAAAACAAAACAAAACAAAACAAAAACAAAAAAATGTAATGGAGAAATGTTTAACAAAATAAATAAAAATACAGTATGATATAGGTAATGTTAATTTGTGCTTTTCTAAGTTAATATGTGGTCCATTTAAATTCTACACCATGGGGGCAGCTAGGTGGCGCAGTGGATAGAGCACTGGCCCTGGATTCAGGAGGATCTGAGTTCAAATCTGACCTCAGACACTTAAGACTTATTAGCTGTGTGACCCTGGGCAAATCACTTAACCCCAATTGCCTCACCAAAAAAAAAAAAAATACAAATAAATTTAAATTCTACACCACTAGTCCAGAACATAATATACGACCTGTAGAGCTAGTCCATCATTGTGTATGCCTTCCCCCCAAAATAGACGATGAATTGGATCCAGAATTGAACAGAAAGAGGAGAGGGAACTAGATTGCCTTTGGAAAATTACAAAGTTCTTTTTAATGACTTCAAAGCTCTCCACCAAACAAAGACCCATCATCTCAACAGCAGCATTTTTCTGCTGTTGTGTGGCTGTGAGTCATGTAACACTACAGCCTCTGAAGAACGGAAATTGAGGACCAAGCAGAGGACAATGGAAAAGTGGGGGCCATGGTTAGGCTACCAAACATCATGGATGAATGTAGTAGGGGCTGAATTGGAGCATGTACCCCATGGATCATGAATGAAATAGGTACAGAGGGGTCACCCCAGACAGTGCCCCACTGGACATGTCCTATACTCAGGAAAGGAAACACCAAGAGGAAAAGGCAGCTTGGGACAGCAAGGTCCAGGCTCCAATCTCCACATGGGAGCAGTTATTGTATACCCAGAGTGAGGGGAAGGATGACGCCTTCTTTGAGGTTTTCCCAGGATAGACTAAAATACTCTGGGTAGAATATGCAGCAGGGAAGAGAAGAAAGAGGCTGAGGTTGGGTCTTTGTCTGGTCATTTTTCAGCTCTTCGTGACCCCATTTGGTGACTTCTTAGCAAAGATACTGGAGTGGTTTGTCATTTCCTTCTCCAGGTCATTTTATAGATGAGGAACTGAGGCAAAGAGGGTTAAGTGACTTACCCTAACCAGATTGAAATGTGGTTGCTACCTGATTTTAATGGGTTGATGTATTGATTTAAAAAAGAAGTATATAAAATATGGTTTTCTAAGTCAATGTATGACCCACAGGGATCCTCGTTTCCATTTGCGTCTGACACCATTGATTTAATATGCCCTACTCATTTTACTAATGAAGAAACTGAGGCCCCCAGAGTATAAATTATTTAATTCAACATTTGTTAGACAAACATTTATCAAGAACCTACTGTTTCTGCTATTTGCCAGGGGTGCAAAGATAAACAGTGACTTGCTCACAATCACACAGCTGGTAAGTAGAGACAGGGGGACATATTTGCCCTTTGACATCAGCAGGCCAGAAACCAACACCTTAAACATCCCTAGTTCCCCTAAGTAATCCACTAGAGACCCATTCTCATAATGACCCAGGATCTTTTCTAAACCCTCTGGAAACTCTAGCTGCACTCCTTAGATTGGACTCCACCATCATGATGCACCCAGCCCACCCCAGGAAAAACTCCCTAACAGAAAATGCAACATCCAGAGACTACACCTCACCACTATCCTCAGATGCCTCTGCCCCCCTGATTGGAGGGTTGGAGGATGGAGCAAAAAACTCCTCCCAAGGCCTCCATAGAAAGAGGGTTAAGAAGCCCAATAAAGGGTCAGCTAGGTGGCACAGTGGACAAAGCATCAGCCCTGGATTCAAGAGGACCTGAGTTCAAATCCTGCCTCAGACACTTGACACCTTCTAGCTGTGTGACCCTAGGCAAGTCACTTAACCCTCACTGCCCTGCAAAAAAAAAAGAAAAGAAAAGAAAAAAAGCCCAGTGAATTCTCCATTTCCTATCAGCTACCCTCTTTGGATCCAATCCATCATTATTGAGTCCCAGGACTTTGCTCCACCCCCTTCAGCTTCCTTTTATGTGTTGTATTCCTCCATTTGATTGTAAGCTTAAGGGCAGGAACCATCTTTCTTTTTCATATTTGTATACTCTGCACTTAGCACAGTGCCAGGCACATAGTAGGCACTTAATAAATGTTTATTGTGTTTGCATTTTCAGGCTGTGAAACCTCTCAATCCGTATCATTTTTAAATTATCTCCTTTGAGAAAGACAGGGCAATTCTTTGTCAGGTATAAGGTACTATATAAACGTTATCGATTATTATTGTTGCAATAATAAGCCTCTTGGGTTTATTGTAAGGAATTCTCTCTTTAAAGTACTATATAAATGTAGTTTAGTATTAAAAAATGATGAACACAATGCTATCAGAAAAACCCGGAAAGACTTACATGAACTGATGCAAAGTGAGATGTACTGTATACAAAATAACAGCAATATTGTAAGATGATCTGCTGCGAATGGCGTAGTTATTCCAAGTTATTCCAATGATGTAGTAGATCCAAGACAACTCTGAAGGACTTATGAAAAATGCAGTCCATCTACAGAGAAAAAACTCATGGTATCTGAATACAGATTGAAGCATAACTTTTTTTGTTAGTTCCTTTTTCTAAAGTTTTTTTTGTCTGTTTTCTTTTACAACCTGACTAATGTGGAAATGTTTTACATGACTACACATGTATAACTCATATTGAATTGTTTCAGTTCTTAAGGGGGGGTGGGAAGGGAGGGAGAAAGAGAATTTGAAACACAGAGTTTTAAAAATTGATGTTAAAATTTGTTTTTACATGTAATTGGGGGGAGGGAGGAATAAAACTCTGAATGAGAAAGACAGGGCAACAAGAACTAACCTTAAGGAGCTTACATTCTAACAGGGAGGTAGGAGAGCAATCCATTCACCCTGATGAGCAAATACAGAGACATTTCAAGAGGGGGATGGGGGAAATCAGGAGGCAGAGCCCAAGCTGATCCTTGAAGCTAAAGGCTCTAAAAGATGAAGGTGGAGGAGAGAGAACATTCTAGATATGCAGTTCAGCCTGTGTCCAAGGACAAAGAGATGGCATGTTGACTTTGGCAAGCAGCTAACAGGGTAGCACACAGAATGCATACACGGAAATAACAATGAATAAGTCTGGGAAAGAAGGTCGGAGCTCAATTGTGGAAGACCTTAAATACCAGACTGAGGGGGCCTCTGTTTTCTCTCAGGAACCATAGGGAGTCACTGAGAATTTTGGAGTAGGGGAGCCAAATAGTCAGACATGCATCTTAGGAATATTAATTTGGCAGCTGTGTGGAAGATGAGTTTGAAAGGGAAACCAGTGAAAACAAGGAGACCAATTAGGAAACTCTTGCAATAGTCCAGGTGAGAAGTGATTAGGGTCTAAGCTAGGGTGGTAGTGGTGTGAGTGGAAAGAAGGGGCCAGATGTGAGGAATGTTGTGGAGACAGGATCGACAACACTTGGCGACTGATTGGATATGATTAGGGGGGATGGCACAGGGCAGTTCGGTCTAGGATGACTCCAATGTTAGGAACCTGTATAATTGAAATGATTGTGATGACCTCTACTAAAGAAGAGGGCAGTTTTGAGGAAACATGCGTTTGGGGAAAATAGATCTCTAGAGGAATGAGTTGTGTTAGTTCAATACCTGGTGTGTCAAGTAATTTTTCCATTAATTGGTTTCAAAGCTACCTTTTGAGGGACTGGCCTCTTGGTGCTAATCTTGTAGAGTCTGGTGAATGAATGTGAGTTTGCTGTGTTCCTACCCTTTGTGATTTTCTATCCCAATCCCTTTTGGCTTTCATGTTTCCAGCCTGGAGCTGCCTTATTTGTGCTATGTCCTGCGTGGGCAGGCGGGTGGTTGGAGGAGCTGGGCAGTCCTGGGATGTGGAGTTTGGATCTGCGTGGGTGCTCTTGGCTCAGACCTTGAACATTTGCAGACAGCTTTGCTTAGTTAGACATTTCAAACAAAGGGCTTATTTTGAATACCTGGCCCGCCAGCCCCCACACTTTTTCTCTTTCCAGTCACACAGAAGGGGATTTATGGGAGCACAGCCTGATTTGAAAAGCCTCTTTAGAAAATAATGACAGCACCTTCAGGGATAGCAGAAATAGAGCTTAGCTCTGGGCCTGCATCACTGACCAGGAATAGGTTTGTAGGTTCCCTCCACCTTCTGCTACCCTCAATGAGCAGGTGAATGAATGTCGGGATGGTCACTAATCCAGGCAAATAGATGGCAGATCAATATTTGGGGAGACATTGATGATTCATCCATCACGGATCATTAGGAAGCAGCCTCTGTTCCCTTTGTCCCACCCCAACCCACCTCCCCAAGCTAGCCCATACACTGACTTCCCTGGGCAATGCTTCTCATAAAATCTTGGGGTCATAAACCTAGAGCAGAAAGGAATTTCAGAGACCACAGTCCAACTCCCCCATTTTACAGATAAGTATCCTGAGGTACAGGGAGGTCCTGTCAAGTTAGGTCAAGTCCTCATGCATGTATTAAGCACCTACTATGAGCCAGGCAACGTTCTAAGCCTGGGGACACAGAAAACAGAAAAAGACAGTTGTAGATCCCAAGGAGCTCACAATCTAATGGGAAAGACCACATGCAAACGCCCATGTACAAACAAGTTTTATATATATATATATACACAAGATAAATTAGAGACAATCAACAGGGGAAAGGGCCTAGCATTAAAGGGAACTTGGAAAGGCCTCTTGCAGAAAGTGGGGTTTTAGCTGGGTCTTGGGGGAAGCCAGGGAAGCCAGGAAAGCCAGGGGGCAGAGAAAAGGAGGAAGAGGATTCCAGGGATGGGAAACAGACAGTGAAAAACTCAAGGACTGGGGCAGCTAGGTGGCACAGTGGATAGAGCACTGGCCCTGGATTCAGGAGAACCTGAGTTCAAATCCAGCCTCAGACACTTGACACTTACTAGCTGTGTGACCCTGGGCAAGTCACTTAACCCCAATTGCCTCACCAAAAAAAAAAAAAAAGAGAGAGAGAGAGAAAGAAAAAGAAAAACTCAAGGACCTCTCTACAATCCCTAATCATCAGAGGTGGGATTTGAACCCAGCTCCTCTGATTCCAGAGCCACCATCCTTTCTACTGTAATATGCTGCCTCTCTTTTAGGAGTAGAACTGACCCCAGAGAAAGGGAATTGCCCTCCCAGAGCCCAATTGTACAGGAATTTGCTTCTTCAAGTCTAGGCAGCCCAGGGATAAGTCTTAGTCTTCCATTCCATCAGGTCTCTGAAATCAGTCAATCAGTCAAACAAACATTTATTAAGCACCTACTATGTACTGGCACTGTTACTTTGTTAACTGGGGTTACAAAGAAAGGCAAAAAACAGTCCCTGTTCTCAAGGAGTTCATAGACCAAGAAGTGGTGTGCAAAGATGCCCTGGCTATCTTCCCCACGTTGTCCAATGCCCTCTTTCTCAAGCTAAGCAGCACCATCCAAACCAGCTTGAACTTCTTTTAACTATTCAGACTCCTCAGCCCCGACATGGAGAAACTAGGTGAGCAAGAGGTGAAAGCCTGGCTTTGGGCCTTGCTCTCTGCCTGGACAGGTGCTCACCTTCTGTGCCCAGAGGAAAGAGATTACTGGTTTGGGGAAGCATTCCCCGACTGTGCCCCAGGGTCTAGAGAAGTACTATTCAAACAAAGCAGCTCAAAGTAAGCTAGCCACAAGCAGGAAAAGTAAAAAGGCTGCCCCACCCTTTGGAGAAGAATCACCAGGGGTGGGGGCAACAGCTATCCTGGGGCTCCAGAACTGTGAGGAGGCGCAGAGGATGGAGCCTGGAGCATGCAGGGCATTATGAAATTCTAGCCCTATTCCAAGAGTCCCGTGTGCCTTGGTGGGGGGAAGGGGGGACCTCTGGGATCTAGCCAGCTTCACGGAGCATCCTTTCCCAACATTTTTTCCCCTCCGTTCTTCAATGGACAGTACTTTCTGCTTGTCTTCCCTTCCTTTCCTCCTTCCCCCCAGATGGGTCAGCCTTGTCCCTAGGCGTAATAGGAGGCTGCCTGTGTGGTCTTGTTTCTGGGAAGCTACGAAGAACCCCCTTCCAAAAAAAACACACACAATCCTCCAGCTCATGCCTAATGCTTCGAGCACTAGGCCTAGAGTAAGATCTGAATTCCAATCTAGTCTCAGATACTCACATAGCTGTGTGACCCTGGGCAAGTCACAAAACTTCTGTCTTTTTCAATTTCTTCAACTGTGTAATGGGGATAATAGCAGCCCTGCCTCAGAGGGTTGTTGTGAAGATCAAATGAGATTATATTTAGCAGAATGTCTGTTCTATAATAGGTGCACTCTGTCTCTCTCTGTCTCTCTGTCTGTCTCTGTTTTTCTGTCTCTGTCTGTCTGTCTCTGTCTGTCTCTCTGTGTATATACATATACATATATATACATATATATATGTATGTGTGTGTATATATATACATATATATGTATGTGTGTATATATATACATATATACGTGTATGTGTATATATATACATATATATTATATATATGTATATGTGTGTGTGTGTGTGTGTGTATATATATATATATATATATATATATATATATATATATATATATTGCTTGGGCAGCTAACTGGTGCAATGGATAGAGTGCCTGGAGTCACGGAGACTCATTCTCCTGAGTTCAAATCTGGCCTCACACACTTCCTAGCTGGGTGACCCTGGGCAAGTCACTTAACCCTGTTTGCCTCAGTTTCCTCATCTGTCAAATGAGCTGGAGAAGGAAATGACAAACCACTGCAGTGTCTTTGCCAAGAAAACCCTAAATGAAGTCACGAAGAGTCAGATGTGACTAAAAAACGACTGAACAGCAATGTATAAACACTGTATAAACACAAAAATCTAACAGTTCTTGCCCTCTTGCTACTTACATTCCACTACAGAACCAACCTAAAAATGAGGCATTGATGTAAAAAGCCCTGCTTCTGTGACAATTTGGTGATGACTTTTTTTTTAAGTTCTCAGAGCCTCAGTTTCTTCATTTGTTAATGGGGATTATAATATCTGCTCTATCCTCCCCCACAAGGTTCTTTTTTTTTTCCTGGGGCAATGAGGGTTAAGTGACTTGCCCAGGGTAACATAGCTAGTAAGTGTCAAGTATCTGAGGTCAAATTTGAACTCAGGTCCTCCTGAATCCAGGGCCGGTGCTTTATCCACTGTGCCACCTAGCTGCACCCCCCACAAGGTCCTTTTGAGGCTGGAATTTGATAATGTATGCCTTGTAAGCTATAAAACTCTGTTCACATATCAGGCACTGTTATTCCTAACAACTCTCTTGCCCTGCTTTCTAGCTGTTTCATATAGATCTCATCTCCCTGGCTAGATCCTTGAGAGTAAGAATCCTGTCTCTTGGGGGTGGCTAGGTGGCACAGTGGATAAAGCACCAGCCCTGGATTCAGGAGGACCTGAGTTCAAATCCAGCCTCAGACACTTGACACTTACTAGCTGTGTGACCTTGGGCAAGTCACTTAACCCTCATTGTCCTACCAAAAAAAAAAAAAAAAGAATCCTGTCTCTTGCTCATTCACATCACCAATAATGCCCAGAGCTGGGCATGTGGGAGATAATAATTATATGTTGACTGACCAGATATGATCCTAATTCAAGATATTCCATCAAACACAACAGTATGGGGTTCCCATCTAACCACCCCCTACATGAGGCTGCCCTGGAGGTTTTAGGCACAAACCATCTAAACAATGTCCAATATCATCACAGTTCTAGCAAACACAGGAAATCAGGAGAAAATCCCATGTACCGCCTCCCCTCCAAGGAGTTTGGGCAATCATCCTGGGCTTACTCAAAATGGACTTTGGACTGTTTGCCCAAGACGGGCCAACACCCCCGCTTTCTGAGAAATGGTACCAAAGCTGTGGCAAAGGTCAGGGTTGTAGCCAGATAGCAGGGCCAGATGTTGAAAGTTCCTGGGATTCTGTACAGCCAGGAAAAGGAGAAGGCTTGTCAGGGTAGAAAAGGATGATAAAACAGGATATATTTCTATAGAAGTCCTTCAAAGTTCACAAAGCTCTTTATCATTATCATATTTGAGCCTCACAGCTCTATGAATGAGGTTGGCCGTTTTATAAATGAAAACAATGTTCACAGTCACACAACTAAGAAATACTTGAGGCAATATTAAATTTCAGATCTCAGCCACATGAAAAAAAATGTTCCAAATGACTATTAACTAGAGAAATGTGAATCAAAGCAACTCTGATTTCTACCTCACACCCATCAGATTGACAAAGTTGATCCAGAAAAGGGAAATGACAAATGCTGGAGGGGCTGTGAGAAAACAGGCATGTGCGTACACTGCTGATGAAGCTATGAATTGATTCAGACATTCTGGAAAGCAATTTGGAACTATGCCCCAAAAGTTACTGAATTGGGCATAGCCTTTGAACCAACAATATCACTACAAAGCATATACTTCAAAGATATCAAATTAAGGAGGAAAGGAAACATATAAATATACAAAAATATATACTTATAGCAGAACTTTTGGTAGCAGCAAAACAAACTGGAAACATAGGAGATACCCATCCACTATGGAATGGCTTAACAAAGTATGGTATATGAATATAATGGAATGCTATTGTTCTATAAGAAATGATAAAAGGTCTGGTTTCAGAGAAGTCTTGTATGGGAGGTCTTATATGAACTGATGCAGAATGAGGTGAGCAGAACTGGGAGAATAACTTAAAAATAACAACAACATAGTAAAAAAAAATACTTAAGAAGAAAAAAAAAAGACTTAAGAATTCTGATTAACATAAGGACCAACCATGATTTCAGAGGACAAATGGTGAAGAATGTTACCCACCTTGTGTCAGAGAGCTTATGGACTCAATATGTAGAATGAGACACATTTTTAGAAATGGCGATTGTGAGAATTTGTTTGGCTTGACTGCATGTATTTATCCCAAGGGTTTTTTCTTCTTCTTTTTCTTCTTCCAATGGAGAAGGGGAATGAGCAGAGAAAAATGAATGCAGGGAAAATAATTGCAGGGGAAAAAGAGTCTGATTTTTTTTAAAAAGGTCCAGATATTCCTGACCCCAAATCAGATACTATGTACTATAACACTCAGGGATTCTCAGAATCCCTAGGACTACAATCTCTCAGTATGTTTTTCTCCAACCTCTTTTATCCTAATGGAGACCAAAAACTTATCAGGGCAGCAAAGATGAGGTCCAAGGAAGAGGCAGCTCTGGAAAACCTGGTACTGAGTTTTCCTCTCCAAGGTCTATGTTAAAGGCTATCAAGTTAGTATAAGATTTATTTCCCTGGCTCTACTCTGCCCACCAGAACCCATTGGCTTGGAGGGGAGGGGTGGGAGTGGGGTAGAAAGGGAGAAGACGGAGAGAGTGTGTGCAGTTGAAACTGGCTTCAAGTATGTAATTTAAAATTTCTAAATGTGGGTTCTAATCTGTCCCCCCAGTTTTGGGGGGAAACTGACTAAAATCACTGATAAACGAGTTTAGTTTTTTAAGGGTTTATTGAAAGAAAGTAAAAGAAAGAGAAAGATTGAGAACAGATTTCCTATAACCTGGTCATTCTAAACTTCCCAGCTTCCACTTCTGAAGTCCTCGGCCACCACACCGATCTCTTGATCTCTCACAGCCAAAGAGGCCGAGCTCTCTCAACAGCCTCTGCTTCCTCCTTCCTGTTCCCCTCCCAGAAATAGGAGGTTCTTCAAGATGATTGGTTCACTGGGCCAGAAGGTGGTCAAAGTTCAAAGTTGTTAGCTTCTGAGAACAATTATTTTCTTAAGTACCCTTAAGTACCAGCCAGATCTAGTAAGCAGTCAAGCCTTATCCAATTCAATCAGTTTAACTCAGCCTCCAGGTAGGCTGCTGAATATCTGCTAAATCTCATCTATCATATTCCATTATCTTGACACATTAGTAAGCTTGATATATGAAAGTCTGGATAAAAAATTATTTTTCATCATTCATCAATTTTGAATTGATTCAATACAGTATTGCTACAGTCACTTCCTATAAAGCATTTAAAATAGGTTTTAGCTTTTAAAAAAAAAAGGTAAGGAACACATGTCCGGCAGAGAATAAGTTTTACCTGTGTATGACAATCCAAATTCATAAAAGCAACCATATTGGACATGATCTTCCTTTCCAAAAGGATTCCTTTGACCAGTGATATCGTGGAGTATTTAAAATATGGCTTGATTTCCACGCAACTTTTAAGCAATAGTCATCACATACATCACAGTTATCACATACATCAAGGCACATTTTCAGTAGGGTGCCCTCTCTTATTTGATGGGGAAAAGGAGTATGGGAAAAAAGAGGTCAGAGTGAGGTAGTACTGGCCCTGTAGTTACCCTCAATCAACCATCAATCAACAGGCATTCATTCACCTCCTCTTTGGTGCTAGCCACTATAGGAAGATTTTTTTTGGTTAGATTATGTTATGGGGGGAAATGGTGGGGGTTTGGGGCAGGGCTTCTTGGGAATTCCTCTTTAAAGAATTACAAGCTCAGGGCAGCTAGATGGTACAGTGGATAAAGCACTGGCCCTGGAGTCAGGAGGACCTAAGTTCAAATCCAACCTCAGACACTTGAGACTTACTAGCTATGTGACCCTGGGCAAGTCACTTAACCCCAATTGCCTCACAAAAAAAAAAAAAGAAAGAATTACAACCTCTTGCACACAAATACAATTTGAGTAAAATAATAGTTTAAGTGCTAGGGAAAGGAAACCAAGAGAGAAGTCCTTGGACTTCTTCTCATGGGGAGAAGGCATGGCACAGAGGTATGGTTCTCTGAGATACCTATCTCCTCAAGCAGGAGACAGGTAAATCCTTTTATAGAAGACCATGGTGGTCCCATGAGGTGATCATCTGACTGTGGAAAGTTACCTTACTGGAGGAGGACCATCCCCCACTGGTGGTGGCTGGGAGAAGTTGGGCAAGAGATAGCTCTGATCTCTCAAGTCATCTCTGTCCCCCTCGTGCCACAAAGACAGCAGTCACCCCTAATCTTTCTCCCTGAGGGGTAGGGGAGACTGGAATGAAGGGTGGTGGTCCTGGAGCTAACAGTCCAGATTGGGTGCCACTTATCTCTCTCTTTAGGTGTGTCTGTCCTTTGGTTTAGCTTCTCAAGGAGAAGGTTCCTTGATTTCCCCCAGAAAACTTCTGTGGTACCCCAGGCCCATAACATTTTGGTTTTCAGTCTTCCCCAATTCAGCTCTGCAATTTACCTCCAACTTGTAGTCTGAGAGAGTTTCCTGGGACACTGAGAAGTTAAGTGACTTATCCACCATGATCCCATAGCTGGTATGAGTGATAAACTAACCTTTGGCCTTCCAGACTCTCAGGCTATCTCTATCCACCATACCAAGAAGATGAAGAAGATATGGAAAAGCACACCAAACTCTGGGAGTTTACAACATCACTGGTAAATTGAGACACATGCATATGAAAAGTTAACCAGCAATAAAAGACAGGACATGCTAAGCACCAAGGGATTGATACAGATGATAAACATTATGGTGCAGAGAAGAAAGAGTAATAGGGCACTAGCTATAAAAAGAAATGTATTAATCATTTGTGAAATGTTCATAAATCACAGATCATAAAATTTTAGTGCTGAAAGAGACTTTAAGAGTTGTCTAGTTCATCCTGACTAGTTAATAGATGAACAAAATGAGGCGTGGAGAGATTAAGAAACCTAACCTGAGGGGCAGCTAGGTGGCACTGATCCTTTTTTTCCTTTTCTTCTCCCTTTCTTTCTTTTTCTTCCTTTGTTTTCTTCATACCTGCCTTCCTCTCTCTCAGTTTCTCTGTTATTGTCTCCTCTCCCCGCCCCACACACACTTTATGATGGGACAGTGGATTTTTTATAAGAAGAGATGGGTTTTAACACTAGCTCAGCGTGACCAAGAGCAAATCATTTCTCACATCAGAAAAATGTTGAAATTGGCTCAAAATGCTCTCTAATACCCTTTTCAACTCCTAATAAGGCAACAATTGACAAGTATTTATGAAGGGCTGACTGTGTACCAGGCACTGTGTTAAGCAATGGGAATATAGAGAAAGGCAAAATGCCCGCAAGGTTCTCACATGGGAAGACAATATGAAAACAGCCCTGTGCTAACAAGATATAGATGGGATGGGGCAGCTAGATGGTGCAGTGGATAGAGCACTGGCCCTGGAGTCAGGAGGACCTGAGTTCAAATCTGGCTTCAGATACTTGACTAGCTGTGTGACCCTGGGCAAGTCACTTAACCCCAATTGCCTCACCCAAAAAAAAAATATATAGATGGGATAAAGTGGAGATAATCAACAGAGGAAAGGCATGAGCATTAGAAAGAAGGGAGGTTTTTTCATGTTTTTATGTAGCATTTTTATATGTCACCAACAAAGCCTTATTTATTTAACTTATATGCAGAGTACATTATGCAAAATGCCAGGCTGGATGAATCAAAAGCTGTTGGGGAGGAATATCAACATTCTCAGATGCACAGATGACACCACTCTGGTGGCAGAAAGTGAAGAGAAATTAAGAAACCACTTGTTGAGGGTGAAAGAGGATAGTGTAAAAGCTGGCTTGAAGCTTAATATAAAAAAAAAAAAAAAAAACTAAGATTTTGGCAAGTGATCCCATCACTTTCTGGCAAAGGAAGAAGAAATGGAAGCAGTGTCAGATTTTATGTTCTTGGACTCAAAGATCACTGCAGATGGTGACTGCGGCCATGAGATTTAAAGACACTTGCTCCTCAAAAGGAGAGTTATGGCAAATCTGGACAGCGTACTAAAAAGCAAAGACATCACCTTGCCAGTAAAGGTCCTTATCCTAATATCTATGGATTTTCCAAGAGTAACGTTTGACTGTGAGGGTTGGATTATAAGAAAAGCGGAACACCACAGAATTGACATTTTAGAACTGTGGTGCTGGAGAAGATATTTGAGAGTCCCTTGGACAGGTAGGAGATCAGATCAGTTAATACATGAAGAAATCAATTCAGACTGTTCATTGGAAGGAGAAATACTGAAACAGAAGCTTAAGTCCTTTAGCCACATAATGAGAAGATGGGACTCATTGGAAAAGACCCTGATGTTGGGAAAGATTAAAGGCAAAAGGAGAAGAGGATAGCAGAGGGGAAGATAAATAGATAGAGTCATGCAAGTGACAAACATGAGCTTAGGTAGAGTCTAAGAGATAGTGGAGGATAGAAGGGATTGGTGAGCTGTGGTGCATGGGGTCAAGAAGAGTCAAACATGACTGAATGACTGACCAACAACAAAAAACAAAACCCTGCAAGAAGACATAAGAGATATTTCATTTAAAATAACCGTAGGCAACCAAAAAAAAAAAAAAACAGGACAAACCCCAGAACTATATGAACATAATTATAAAACATTTTTTATATAAATAAAGTCAGATTTAAATAATTGGAGAGGGGCAGCTAGGTGGCACAGTAGATAAAGCACCGGCCCTAGATTCAGGAGGACCTGAGTTCAAATTCGACCTCAGACACTTGACACTTACTAGCTGTGTGACCCTGGGCAAGTCACTTGTCCCTCATTGCCCTGGAAAAAAAAAGGTATACATAAATAATTGGAGAAATATTAATTATTCATGGGTCAATTAATGTGGGGTTGGGAGGGAGGGAGACAACTCAAAATGCAACAATAAATATATGAATGAATAGGTGAATGAATGAAAAAAAAAGAGGAGGAAAAAAAGAAAGAAATAGGTGAGGTTTTAGCTTGGATTTAAGAAGCCAGAGAAGGTCAGGGAGAGCATTCTAGGCATGGGGACATCCAGAGAAAATGTAGAGTAGGGAAACAGAATATCCTGTGTGAGAAACAGTAAAGGCCAGTGCTACTAAAGAAGAATAAAATATAAGACTGGAGGGGCCTCTAGGTGGCACAGTGGATAAAGCACCAGCCCTGGATTCAGAAGGACCTGAGTTCAAATCCAGACTCAGACATTTGACACTTACTAGCTGTGTGACCCTGGTCGAGTCACTTAACCCTAACCCTCATTGCCCTGCAGAAAGAAAGGAAGGAAGGAAGGAAGGAAGGAAGGAAGGAAGGAAGGAAGGAAGGAAGGAAGGAAGGAAGGAAGGAAGGAAGAAGACTGGAAAGGTAGGAAGAGTTTTAAAAGCCACATAGAGGGTGTTATGTTTGACTGGGAGGGTGGGGATAAGAAGCCACTGAAATTTGCTGAATAGGGGAGTGACATGGTGACATAAGCACTTTAGGAAGATCAATTTGACGAGTGGTGAATAGACTGGAATGGGAAGAAACTTGAAGCAGGAAGACCAATCAGAAGACAAATCTAATATTCTAGGTGTGAGAAGATGAGAACCTGCATTAGGATGACTCAGGAAAGAAGCAGAAATATCCCAAAGATGCTGCAAATGTAGAATTGACAATGCTTATAACTGTTTGAATATGGGAGTTGAGAGAGAGTAAGGAGTCCAGCGTGACATTTAGATAGCTAGCCTGGGGGACTTCAAGGACATTGATGCCCTCAACACTGATAGAGGTTAGGAAGAGGGAAAAGAGCTTTGGGGAAAAGACGAGATCAATTTTGGACATGCTGAGTTTAAAATGTCTATCGCACTTCCAGTTCTAGGTGTCTAAATAGATATTTTGGAAGAAAGTAAGAGGCAGGGATGAGGAAGGAGAGAAATGCAGACATAGGAGACAGCCAGGAAAGTATCCAGAGCCAGGAGATAGAATGAAAGAGAGAGAGAGGCAAACAGAGAAGGAGGGAGACAGAGGGGGGAAGGAGAGGAAAGAAGCAAAGAAGGAAGGAAGGAAGGAAGGGAGGGAGGGAGGGAGGAAAGAAGGAAGGAAGGAAGGAAGGAAGGAAGGAAGGAAGGAAGGAAGGAAGGAAGGAAGGAAGGAAGGAAGGAAGGAAGGAAGGAAGGAAGGAAGGAAGGAAGAAGGGAAGAAAGGAAGGGAAATGCAACAGAGCTGAATAAGTCAATTTAAAAATCATCTGCATGATGACAATAATTGAATCCATGGGAGCTGATCACAAAGAAAAATAGTACAGCGGGAGAAGAGAAGAGAGCCCAAAACAGAGCCTTAGGGGACACCTATGGATATTGGGAGGACCCAGGTAAAGATCCAGCAAAGGAGACTGCAAAAGAGCAGTCAGATAGGCTTTAATTCCTACATTCTACTTTATGAAGTGTCCACGATTTACAGAGCACTGTACAGATGCTGGGGGAAATGTGAAGTTTAGATGAGATATGGTCTCTGCCCTCATTGTAATCTGTTTAGAGTGTAATACAAAAACAGAAGTAAGCAAAATGTAAGATATTGCATTTATCCATCAGGATGCACTGCTTGCCAGTTGCCTGATCTTATTCAGGAATAAGTGCAAAATAGCATCAGTTACACCCTCATCTCCAGAGTTTATTCATCTCGCTCAACACCAGAAGATGCTCCAGGGATAACTGCCAAGCTCTACATGGAGCTAAGAGAGCTAGTCAGAGAGGCTACCTCTCTCTCCGAGTCCCATCCCTCTTGTGAGTGGTAGGCCTCTTCTCATAAGTCTAAAGCTTTAATGTGCGTGACTTTATCCAATCAGACTCTTTGTTCATTGTACCCTCCTCCACTGGAAAGTTCCAGCCCCTCTTCTCATCCCTTCTGTGTTTTGAGGAATGTTTATTCACAATTATAGCATAACTGTATACAGGCTTTATTGTTTGGGTATTTTTTTCCTCATCACAATTGGAAGAGGAATAAAACCAGATGCATTAAATATTCAGAGTGATTTATGTGCTGGCAGCTCCTTTCTAGACACCCGCTCCTCTTTTTCAGCAGGTAGGCCCAAACACAGAATCTAAAAACAAAACAAAACATAGTTCTGATGCTCAGATTAAAGCTTTGCCTTCCCACTGCAAAAGAAGGAGAATGGTTAACAATTCATGGAACCAAATGGCTGGTCTGGGTGCTAAAGAATCTGGTTGGCTCTCCTTGCCCCAGCTAGTCTCTGTTTTCTTCTTGAGGATAACGCTGGTCTTTGGTTCCATTAGAAATCTGACTTGGAAGGAAGATTCTTCTTTCAGATGAACCCTGATGGCCACATGTCAATGCCACATACATTCACCACGTGCCTTGAGCCAACTCATGATTAAAGCCTGCTAAATTCTCCTCACTATTAAAGTCTTATCACTAGAAAGGAGGTTGGTTATAGGGCAAGAAGTTGGCCGCTGCAACCAATAGCCCTTGCATTTCTCTCTATGCCAGGGGTTCTTAGCCTTCTTTTGTGTCACAGGACCCTTTGGCTGTCTGATAAAGCCTTTGATCCCCTTCTCAGAATGTTTTTTTTAAGTGCATAAAAGAAAACACATATAATACAAAGGAAGCCAATTATATTGATATACAACCATCAAAATATTTGTAAATAAATAAGTTTGCTATGCCCAAAGGGCTATAGAACTGTGCATACCCTTTGATCCAGCAATACCACTGCTAGGTTAATATCCCAGAGGCATCCCAAAAAAGAGAAAAAGACTTATTTGTACAAAAATGTTCATAGCAGTCCTTTTTGTGGTGGGTAAGAATAGGAAATCAAAGGAATGCACATCAACTGGGGAATGGCTAAACAAGCTGTGGTATATGATGGTGATGGAATATTATTGTGCTATAAGAAATGACAAGCAGCACAGTGATAAAGCACTGGCCCTGGATTCAGGAGAACCTGAGTTCAAATCTGGCCTCAGACATTTGACATTTACTAGCTGTGTGACCCTGGGCAAGTCACTTAACCCTCATTGTCCCATGAAAGAAAGAAATGAAATGACAAGCAGGATGATTTCAGAAAGGCCTGGAAAGACTTCTGTGAAGTGATGTGAAGTGAGCAGAATCAAGGGGAACACTGTGCACAGAGACAGCCATTTTGTTTGATGAAGAACTGTGAATGACTTAACTACTCTCAGCAAGACAATGATCCAAGACAGTCCCAAAGGACTAATGATGAAGCATACTATCCACCTCCAAAAAAAGAACTGATATTGACTGAACACAGACTGAAGCAAGCTATTTTTCACTTTCATTTTTATTTTATAAAGTTTTTTATACAAAATCACTTATAAGGTAATGTTTTACGTAATTGCACATGTATAACCCACATCTGTTTGCTTACTGCTTCAGGAGGGGCTTGGAACTCAAAACTATAAATAAAGGGGCAGCTAGGTGGCAGAGTGGATAAAGCACCGCCCCTGGATTCAGGAAGACCCGAGTTCAAATTTGTCTTCAGATACTTGACACTTACTAGCTGTGTGACCCTGGGCAAGTCACTTAACCCCCGTTGCTATATATACACACACACACACACACACACACACACAAACTATAAATAAAAATGTTTCTTATTTAAATAAATAAATAAACACAGAACACTTGCAAGCCTATGAAGTTCTTTCTCCTTAAAAAAGCCCACAAGCGGGGCAGCTAGGTGGCACAGTGGATAGAGCACTGGCCCTGGAGTCAAGAGTACCTGAGTTCAAATCTGGCTTCAGACACTTAACACTTACTAGCTGTGTGACCCTGGGCAAGTCACTTAACCCCAATTGCCACACACACACACACACAAAAGAAAGAAAGAAAAAAGAAAAGCCCACAAGCCTACATCACTTCCCTCAAGATACACTTTGCCTCCTCTCTTGTCCCTCATCCTTTCCTCTTCTTCCTTGCAAGGCCCCATCCCATTAAGCAAGGCAAGGAGGAGGGGATACGATAGATTGAGAAAGCAGTCTTACAAACATGATGATCCTATTAGAGAAATTCAAATATAGTGTTAAATGTGGTATAGGTGCAGTGGGAAGAAGGTCTTTATGGACCAGAGAGATCAGAGAAGTCTTTATGGATGCGGCAACATTATTCAAGTTGGGCTTGAAATGATGAGTAGTAACTCAACAGGCAAAGAGGAGGAAAAAAGGGTACACCTGGCACAGGGAACAGCCTGTACAAAGGTGCAGATGTGGGAAAGTCTAAGATAGACTGGGAGGTGGGTGAAATAGTCTAGTTTGGCTAAAACCTAGAATTTGTAGAGGAAAGAGACATGACATATCTGGAGAGGCTCCTCCCTTTCATTTAGACTAGAAGAGAGGTGACAGAGAGGACTAAAGAAGCTTATGTCAGGTCCCACAAACAGAGGCATAATGGGGGTGATAAAGCAATGCAAAAGCTGTCTGTCACTGGGGCCCTGGACCTGAGTTCAAATCCGGCCTCAGACACTTAACATTTACTAGCTGTGTGACCCTGGGCAAGTTACTTAACCCCAATTGCCTCACTAAAAAAAAAAAAAAAAAAGCTGTCTGTCAGGGCCATGGGAACAATAATCTCTGTGCACCTAACTCAGAACTTGCAGGCAGGTGGGGGACAGGAAATAGGGTGGGGGTGCTGCTACTGCTCTCCACATAAGAAAGAAAGAAAGAGAAAGAAAGAAAGAGAGAAAGGGGGAAAGGAAGGAAGGAAGAAAGAGAGAAAGAAAGAAAGAAAGAAAGAAAGAAAGAAAGAAAGAAAGAAAGAAAGAAAGAAAGAAAGAAAGAAAGAAAGAAAGAAAGAAAGAAAGAAAGACTAAGCAAGGGTGGAGATGTCCAGTCCACAATGTAGAAGCCGTCAGCCAATAGGGTCATACTTATTTCCTAGATTTGGCTTATTGAAAACCTGATGCAGCCTCCAGCTGTAATTTTAAGGCCAATGGATGGTCATGAAGGTGACAAATGGTTTGATTCCCAAGGACTGATGATGAAGCATGCTACCCGCCTTCAGAGAGATGATGGACTCAGGGTGCAGACTGAGACACATTTTTTTTTTTGTATGTAGCCAATGCAGGAATTTGCTTTGCTTGAGACTATGTATATTTGTCATGAGGGTTCTATTTTTCTTTCTTTCTTTTTTTTTTTCCCTGTAGGCAGGTGGTAGGTGGGTGAGAGAGAAAAATATTTTTGTTCATTGAAAAAATTAAATTAAATTTTAAAATAAACAAAAATATCATGGCCAACAGGAAGATAAGCAAGGAAAAATAACAAGGGAAATGACAAAGATGTAGAAACTAGTAATGAATTTAAGGGAATAAAACATCATTATTCAAACTGAAAAAAAGTAAAATTATTTTTACAATAAATGGATTTTATATATTCTTGATGCCGTAGGTCCCCTAAGGAGAACAGGGAAGTGTGAAAAGTCATAGATGGGTTGCAATTTGCACTGGAAGCAGGAATGGCCATCCAAGTTAATGAGATCACAGGTCCACTGAAATATTGAAGGACGATGACATGGATGCAGAACTATAACAAGGGCAGGGTGACTGATGCTTTGCCTCAGGGTGACAAATCTAGCAAGTGCTAAAAGCATTTATTATCAGGCCAGTGGCATAGAACAAAAGAGCTTGGCATGTTTCCTCCACTTCCTTACCTTACTCTCACCCCCACTGTGGCTTCTTCTGTGCCAGACTCTCCAGAATAAGGGAAGAGGAACTGCCACATAAACTGATGTTGGCCACACAATGCAAGTTCACTGACAACGTCAAAAATCTTAATCTTAGGACATAACTAGGGTACTTGAGAAATACAATGCTCCCCCAGCCACCTACCTGCTTCTCCCCTCCACCTCTACATAGCTGGGAAGTGTCTAAGGCTTTAACCTGCTCTATCCACTGCCCCACCCAGCAGTCTTTACTTACTCAGGATTTACATAATTGCCATAGTTTTGGAAATTCCACCATTAGAGATGCATTCCTCATTCCTTTGAATTGACTCTCCAGGTAGCTTTCTTTAAAATGGAAACACTGCAGGAAGGTGAAAAGAAACATAATTAACTGTTTAAAACGTGTCAAGCTGTATTACTACAGGTGAAGAATCACTGTTTTGCTTAACTGTTTTTCAGGGAATATAGTTTGCAGGTGTTTTCATTATGTGTTCAGATTTGCCTGCTGCATGGAAAGGAAGTTTGTCAATAAAACCAAGTGGTATCAGAGGAAATATATACATTTACAATTCCCCTTAACCCATATTTTGGTTGATTGTGTCAAATCATCAGAGAGAATAAGAGTCTCTCCCTTTCAAAAAGGCAGGTGGAAAAAAAGGAAGAGATTGTTCTCCCAGAGGGAAGACCCCTGAGTCAGCTGGGAAAAGCTGGAATCAGACAGTTAGTTAGTTGTATTGTGTGCATCTCTTTTTTTTTCCCCAAAAACTTTTTTGTTTGTTTGTTTGGTGAGGCCATTGGGGTTAAGTGACTTGCCCAGGGTCACACAGCTAGTAAGTGTTAAGTGCCTGAGGCCGGATTTGAACTCAGGTCCTCCTGAATCCAGGGCCGGTGCTCTATCCACTGCACCACCTAGTTGCCCCTCCCCAAAAACTTTTTAAAATATTTTTATATTTTCAATTACATGTAAAAACAAATTTAATATTCATTTTTTTTGAAAACTGATTTCCAAATTCTCTCCTTTCCTCCCTCCTCATTGAGAAAGCAAGCAATTTGATATAGATTATATATGTGCAAGTTTGTGGCTCAGTGGACACAAAGAGGCAGCTGATGGTTCAATAGATAGAGCACTGGGCCCAGAGCTATAGTCAAGAAGACTTGAATTCAAACCCAGCCTCAAACACTTCCTAGCTGTGTGATCCTGGGCAAATCAATTAACCTCAGATTGCTTGACAAAATGGATCCGCTGAAAAAGGAAATGGCAAACCACTCCTGTATCTTTGCCAAGAAAACCCCAAGTGGGGTAACAAAGTGGGGGACACAACTGAAAAAAATTTTCTGAACAACATGTGTTCATCTTTTCCTAAACAGTTCAAACTCACTAGGAGGAGAGAAGCTTGGTGTTGAATGGGGTGTTTAGAACACAGAATGAGTCAAGGAGGTTTTAAGAAGGTAACTATAATTTATATTCCAAGGTAACTATAATTTGTATTCCAAATAGCAGATAAACATAAAGCAGGACAGGCTGAACCAGAAAGGTGAGGAGTAGAGGTCTGTCTAGGGAAGCCCATAGGTGGGAGAAGGATGAACAGGCAGAGATTTCAGTTAAGCTAAGGATAAAGCGCCCAATGGGTACTTAGAGGTTTGGATTTATTTTCATCTTTGCTTCAATTGGAATATTTATAGTTTATAAATAGAAGTAATCAGTCCATAGGCTTTTTGGTTGTTTTTGTTTCTGGGTTTTTTTTTTTTTGCAGGGCAATGAGGATTAAGTGACTTGCCCAGGGTCACACAGCTAGTAAGTGTCAAGTGTCTGAGGCCGGATTTGAACTCAGGTCCTCCTGAATCCAGGGCCAGTGCTTTATCCACTGTGCCACCTAGCTGCCCTGGTCCATAGGCTTTTGTCAGAATAAGTGGTATTTGTCCCTGAACCTCCCTTTCAGAAAACACCCTCATCTGCCACACTCACTCCAAATATGATTCAGCCCATGACTCCTAGACTCTTTCTGAATATGGTCCCCCATCCCCATACCACCCCCCCCATTAGAATGTAAGTTCCTTGAAGGTAGGGATTATCTTTTTTTTTTTTTGCATGTATTTGTTAAATTGGAAATGTAAAATTCCGCATGAATAGAGGTAAGTTTCAAATACCATCTACTGCAGATGGAGTCTTCTCCCTTTTTAGGTTCTAGCTTACAATATCTTTGGAGATCACTTTCCTCCCAGAAAATGCTCTGGCAACTTTTACTCCATTTTATAACCAATAATAACTCCACAGCAAGGTGGCATGGTATGATAGTGTTGGAGTCAGGAAGACCAGAGTTCAAATCCTGCCCCAGCTGCTTACTAGAAGTGTGACCATTTAACCTCTTAAATTTAACATTTAGGGGCAGCTAGGTGGCGCAGTGGATAGAGCACCAGCCCTGGAATCAGGAGGACTTGAGTTCAAATCCGGCCTCAGATACTTAACACTTACTAGCTGTGTGACCTTGGGCAAGTCACTTAACCCCAATTGCCTCACTAAAAAAAAAAAAAAGAAAAGTGATCCTCAATTCACTCATTTTTATGTTCAATTTCATTTCATTTTATTCATTTTATACATAGATATATATTTTTTCCCCTTTAAAATAAACCTCACTTTAGCTTTGAGCCTATGATCTGGGGTAACCTATATATGAACCAATAGAGTAGACAGCATGGTAGAGTAGACAGTTCTAGATAGACCTTAAGTCCAAAAGGCCTAGGTTCAAATCCTGCCTCTGATGATTACTATCCATGTGACCATGATCTCCCTGAGTTCAAATCCTACTTGCAATACTTATTGTCTGTATGACCAAGAACAAGTCAGCTAGATGGGACAATGGGACTTCAAATCAGGAAGACCTAAGTTTAAATCCTGCCTCAGATATTTGCTAGCTGTGTGATCCTAGGCAAATCACTTATTCTCTGTCTCCTTCAGTTTCTTCATCTGTGATAGGGGATAATAATAACATCTCCCAGGATTGTTGTGAGAATTAAATGAGATGATACATGTAAAGCATTTTGTAAACTTCAAAGTACTATTTAAATGCTAGATATTATTATTGATCTCTCTCAGTTTATATACTTATAAAATGGGAATAATAGTTCTAGCTATTGTATTAGTTCACCTGCTATTGTGAGGTTCAAATGAAATAAATGATATAAAGTGATTTTACCATTTTAAATAGCTATTTAAATGTTTCTTATTACTAAGTATCTACTATCTACTGTGGGTGATAACAAAAAATAAATAAAATATAGGGTCCTTTTTTTTTTTAGGCAATCTCCTTTTTTTTTTTAGGCAATCAGGACTAAGTGACTTGCCCAGGGTCACACAGCTCATAAATATCTGAATCCAGCTTTGAACTCCCGTCCTCCTGATTCCAAGGCAGGTGCTCTATGCATTTTGCTACCTAGTAGCCCTAGGGTCTGTTATTCAAACCAAGGAGTTGTTATTCAAACCAAGGTGTTGTTATTCATTTGTATACTAGACTGTGACTTTATTTGGGGTTTTCTTGGCAAAAATACTGGAGTGGTTTGTCTTTTCCTTCAGTGGATTAAGGCAAACAGAGATTAAATGACTAGCGCAGGGTCACACAGCTAGAAAGTATCAGAAGCTGGATTTGAACACAGGTCTTCCTGACTTTAGGCCCAGGGCTCTATTCACTGAGCCACCTGTCTCCTCTTTCAAAGAGATAATAATTGAACTAGGCAGAAAAAACTCCACACTGGAGAAACTATTAGAAAGTAGAGACATTAGGTAGTAAAATGCTAAGAGATATATAAGACAGTGGTTAGTGTTCCCCATCCCTTAAAATGTAGGTACAGTAATATCATAGAGCTATAACCAGAGAGACCTGATAGTTCCAACTCCCTCATCTCACAGATAAGGTAATTGAGGCTGAGAGAAATTAAGCATTTGCCCAAAGTAACAAGTTAACAAAACCTATACACTACAGTACCTGGCAAAAGTTTTGCAGAAAAGGTGGGTTTTGAGACGAGTTTTGACTGTTGGTTAGTGGAAGGAAACATACAATAATCATAACTGTGAATGTGAATGGTATGAGCTCACCCTTAAAATGGAAACAGATAGTAGAATGGATTAGAAAACAGAATCTAGGAGCAGTTAGATGGCACAGTGAATAGAGCACCGGCCCTGGAGTCAGGAGTACCTGAGTTCAAATCCGGCCTCAGACACTTAACACTTACTAGCTATGTGACCCTGGACAAGTCACTTAACCCCAATTGCCTCACTAAAAAAACAAAAACAAAAACAGAATCTAACAATATGTTGTTTACAAAAGACACACTCAAGAGCTCATCAGTTCTTTATCTCTGAAGGTAGCAAAGGACTCATGATGAAAAAATGCTACCTTCAGAGAGAAGGAACTGATGAACTCTTGAGTATAAATTGAAGTGTAATTTTCTTACTTTTTGTATTTTTCTTGCTTTTTAAAAAATATGGCTAATATGGAAATATGTTTTCCATGATTTCGCATGTATAATTGATATCATAGTGTTTGCCTTCTCAGTAGGTAAGGGAAAAGGGGTGGGAGAGAGGGAGAGAATTTGAAACTCAAAAGTTAAAAAGAAAAGAATCTTAAAATAACTAATATTTTTTTTTAAGTGAGGCAATTGGGGTTAAGTGACTTGCCCAGGGTCACACAGCTAGTAAGTGTTAAGTGTCTGAGGCCGGATTTGAACTCAGGTACTCCTGACTCCAGGGCCGGTGCTCTATCTACTGCGCCACCTAGCTGCCCCCTAATAATTTTTTTAACAAAGAAAGTTGTTTAGGATTTAATTAAGTGGAAAAGACTTGGGAGAAAATTTCTTGCAGGAAATGAACAAAGACCTGGTAGTAGGAATGAGAAATAATATGATAGAGTGGAAAGAATGCTTGACCTATGGTCAGGAGATCTGTGTTCAAACCTCAGTTCTGGCACTTACTATGTCACCATGGATATGTCATTTAGCCTTAATTTTCTCACCTATAAAATAAGGATAATAATTCTTACACTATTCAGACAGATAGGTGGCACAATGACTAAGAGTGTGGGACTTGGTATCAGGAAGACCTCAGTACAAATCCAATCTCCAACCCTTACTATCTGTCACTTAACCTCTTCAGCCTCAGGTTCCTCATCTGTAAAATGGGTCTAATAAAATCACCTACCTCCCTAGGGTTGTTGTGAGGATCGACTGAGATATTTGTGGTTTTGTTTTATTTTGGTTTTTTGTTTGGTTTGGTTTGGGTTTGGGTTTGGGTTTGGGTTTGGGTTTGGGGGGGCAATGAGGGTTAAGTGACTTGCACAAGGTCACACAGCTAGTAAGTGTCAAGTGCCTGAGGACAGATTTGTACTCAGGTCCTCCTGAATTCAGGGCCCATGCTTTATTCACTGAGCCACCTAGCTGCCCCTTTTTTTATTTTTTCAATCTAAATAGTATTTTATTTTTTTTCCAGTTACATGTAAAGATAGTTTTCAACATACATTCTTTTTTTTTTTTTTTGGGTAGGGCAATGAGGGTTAAGTGACTTGCCCAAGGTCACACAGCTAGTAAGTGTCAAGTGTCTGAGGCCGGATTTGAATTCAGGGACTCCTGACTCCAGAGCCGGTGCTCTATCCACTGCACCACCTAGCTGCCCCCCTACATACATTCTTATAAGATTTTTGAGTACCAAATTTCTCTCCCTTCCTCCCTTCCCTCCCCCCTCCACAAGACAGTAAGCAACCTAATATAGGTTATATATGTATAATCATGTTAAACGCATTTCCACATTGTCATGTAGTGAAAAATCAGAACAAAAGGGGAAAACCTCAAGAGAGAAAAAAACAAAACAACAAAGTGAAAATAGTATGGTTCAATCTGCATTCAGATTCCACAGTTCTCTTTCTGGGTGTGGAAAGCATTTTCCATTATAAGTATTTTGGAATTGTCTTGGATCATTGTATTGATGAGAAGAATGGCATCTGTCACATCTGATCATCACACAATGTTGCTGTTCCTGGGTACAATGTCTGAGATAATATTTTTAAAGGTTTTTTTAAATCTTAAAGCCACTATAAAAATGCTATTATTAATAGTAATAAATAATTTTACTGCTACCCTCCCTCACAGAGTTATTTTTTTAAATCCCATGCATTACTACAGATATATAAACTGTTATTAAGATGAGTGTGCCAAACAACGAGGAGAAGGAGCTCACAGGAATGAAAAACTGGCCCTCAGAGATTATCTAACTTTCCCTGGGCTTCTAGGCAAGTGAGTATATATGCCCTCCAGGACAAATGGGAGGCTGTTATCTTGTCTTCTTGCTAACCCAAAAGGATAAAGCCCCCACCTCTTCTTCCAGGGGCCATTGCAGAGTTCTTATCAACTTGACTGATGATGAAGTTCTTCCTTATCAATCAATCAACTGGCAAGCACTCATTGGAGTTTTGTACTGTGGGGGAAAGAGCAGGACAACTGGAGTCAGGGAACCCAGCCATGCCATTTACTTCATTTATTACCTTGGGCAAGGTAATCTCTCTGGCCCCTCAGTTTCCTTATCTTCAAAATGAGGGAGTTGAATGAGGTGACTTTTGGGGCTCCTCCCAGCTCTAAATCAATGAATTATGTGTCTTCTGTGCACCAGGAAGATAAAGACAAAAAAAAAAAAAGAAAAGAAAAGAAACAATCCTTGACCACAAGAAGCTTTTAGTCTATCATTTTACCCAAACAAAATTTTTTCCTGCTGTTCATTTTCCCTTATTGAGTTCTCCATGTATCCTAGAACAAGGTGAATCTCTATCTTCAAGAAAACCCTTCGCTTATTTAAAAATAATAATTAGGTCACTCTTAGACGTCACTGGGCAAGAATGATGAGTCCACAAAGGAACCATTTCAGGGTCAGACGTTAGCAAGAATTCTTTTTATACAATTCGTGAGGTAGCAGGAAAACCTGGTGACTCTACTTCTTCCATCCTGAAATTAAGGGATTAACTGATTTGCCCAATCATACAGCTGGGAAGTACCTGAGTCTAGATTTGAAGGGTGGTAAATCTTACACTTACTCAAAAGTAGAGGGGGGACGGCAGCTAGGTGGTACAGTGGATAAAGCACCGGCCCTAGATTCAGAAGGACCTGGGTTCAAATCTGACCTCAAACACTTGACACTTACTAGCTGTGTGATCCTGGGCAAGTCATTTAACCCTCATTGCCCCACAAAAAAAAAAAAAGTAGAGGAGGGAGGTGGGGGGGGCAGGCGGTAAGGAACCAATAGAAAGGGAGCCATGTGCTCCCTTTTCTCCTGCTCCCTCTCTTAAGCACTGCTTCCAATATTCTCCACTACTCTCCCTGCCCCCACCACCAACACAGTAGGCAGTTGATAGAGCAGTGGATGGAGTACTGGATCTGGAGGCAGAAAGAACTGAGTTCAAATCCAGATTCAGACACTTATTAGCTCTGTGACCCTAAGCAAGTTGCTTAACTTCTATCTGCCTCAGTTCCCTCAACTGTAAAATGGGACCTATCTCTCAGGGTTGTTGTGAGGATCAAATGAGATAAAATGGGGGCAGCTAGATGGCTCAGTGGGTAAGCACCGGCCCTGGATTCAGGAGGACCTGAGTTCAAATGTGACCTCAGACACTTTACACACTTACTAGCTGTGTGACCCTGGGCAAGTCACTTAACCCCAATTACCTCACAAAAAAAAAATTAGATAAAATGTATACATTGCTTTGCCAAATTTAAAGCATAATGTAAATTCTAGCTATTATTATTAGCTGAAAAACAAAA
Organism: Dromiciops gliroides; assembly: GCF_019393635.1. NCBI lineage: Eukaryota > Metazoa > Chordata > Mammalia > Microbiotheria > Microbiotheriidae > Dromiciops > Dromiciops gliroides. The sequence continues at coordinate 561,320,729 of NC_057862.1, read as the reverse complement.
TCCTCTACATCTAAAAGTTTCACACCTGACATGACAGAGGCAGCTGGTGGCACAGTGGACAGAGCACTAGGCCTGGAATCAGACTAGAGTTCAAATATGGCCTGAAGCACTTATTAGCTGTGTGATCTTGGGCAAGTCCCTTAGCCTCAGTTTCCTCAACTATAAAATGGAGATAATAATAGCATCCACAGGGTTGTTGTAAGGATTAATAAGATAGTATTTGTAAAAGCCCCTAGCACAATGCCTAGCACATAGTAGGCACTATGTAAATGTTTATTCCCCTCCCTTCTACCTGACAAATGGCTTCTTTTCCGTCATTTCAAGTCCTAAATCCCAGGTTGTACTCTGAATTAAACTGGAGGAGCATGATCTGCTTCAGTTATTTTTCCTTAAAAAAATCAAGGCTCCAAAGAGGAGAAAAGGGCCTCTCACTAGCAGGAGAAAAACTATTTGGTCCCCCTGCCAAAAAGCACTGTTCACGAATCCCTGTTGGAGAGGGCTCTACAGTAAGGATCCAGCAGCTGTACATACATCTCTCTTGAGGTGGAAAGTAGGCTTATAAGCCAACATGTAAAATTTGCACAACTGGGCCCCAGATGTAATTTCCCTCTAAGTCTGTGAATCAGAGACAGGGATAGATGGGCACAAAGGGAGGAAGGAGGAAAGGAGAAAAGGAAGAGGGAAGTGTGGGGAAGGGAGGGAGAGAGAAGAGGAGAGAGGAGGGAGGAAGAAAAGGAATGGGTGGGGGGGTTGATTAATTGAAAAAACAGAGTCCAGAAAAGAAGAAAGAGGGGGGGAAATCAAATTTAACCTGTTGATTTAACCACTATGCAAGTGAGCTCTAATTTCATTCCATTATCTTGAGAGAACTAAGAGACCCTTTAAATAAAGAATTCTAAGAGGAGGCCTGCACTCTGCACACATGTTGAGATATCAACAATTTGGGTGCTGAATTTGGATGACTCTTCATAAAGTGATTTCCCTTTAAAAAAGCTGTGCTCAGATCTTTGCCATGATGGATGAACCAGTGAGGTCTGTAGTCAAATGGCTGGTTACTGGCTTTGAAAGGCTTTGTGGGTCGGGCTGTGCCTCTTGGGCTGGCTGCCCCGTCTGGCCAGCATTTACCCAGGCCCAAGCCACCTCCCCATACCACGTCAGCAAAACATAATCCGGAAAAGGCCCGCTGCCAGAAGAAAATCTGAGACAGGGCCCTAAACCAAGCGGAATTGGAGGATTAGCTGTTTTGAATTAGCTGTACTGTCTCTCCTCCACCAGTGAACATAACCTGGCCGTGTTTCAAGTACCACATGCAGGTGTACCCCGATTTAAGAAAACTCCATAGGCTCTTCGGCTCATAGGATCTAGGAGGTTGGTACAGTGTGAAAAAAAATCCTTGTTGGTTCTTACTATCTGTGTGACCTTGGGCAAGTCACTCTCTAGGCCTTGATTTCCCCCTCTGTAAAATGGAGAGCGGGGAGAGAAATGGTGTTGGACTAGATGCCCTTTAAAGTTCCTTCATCTCCACTGATTTACAGCCTAAGGGACAAGAGAGATGGGTACCAAGGACACCTGTATTCCATCAGCAGGTAGGAAGCCCCAGAATTTAATACCTAATTAGCAAGAATAATTAGTTAAAATAGGAAGTAGCCAGAGGGTAAAATAGCTCCAACACCCTGGGTGAGCTGGCCTGACCTGACCTGTGTCCTGCTCCTTCCCTTCCCAGCACAAGCCTCTGTCTCTGTCTCTGTCCCCATCTCCCTGCTCTGGGGTAGTGGTCTCTCTCCCAGTCTCCAAGTCCAAGGCCTCCCTCTAAGCCAACTGAATTTGTTTTAAAACGCTGATTTGAGGCCACCAGTTCTGGGGGACATTTTGTGAAGAAGCTTGCTTAGGAAGTCTGAATTTTTGGTTACAGATCTGTTAGGATAGGCAAAAACCCAATCTTGTGACTGATTGTGAGCAACTTAAAGGCAGGGGCTGAGTCTTTATTCTATTTCCTTTGTAATTTTCCTTGGGACCTACTACAGGGCTTTGCACACTGGGAGGCACCTAATAAAAGTGGCTGACAGACTCATTGATTGTAAAGGCTCTTCATTCCCAAGGCCTGAGGTGTGAGTTGAATTCAACTGTGCAATTAAATACAATAGATTTGCCAGTGGGCACCTAGTCTCACCAGCCTGTCCTCCACTCAGGAGGTGCATAGAGAGTGAAATAATGAAAACCAGCATATTTTCAGAAAGTCAATCCTCCATTTTCCAGGAACCATCATGGCTTTTGTGCATTACTATAGGATTAAACAGCCTTAGGAATCGTCCAACCCCCTCATTTTACAAATAAGAAAAACAAAACCCAGAAAAGCAAAGTGATTTGTCTAAGGTCATACAGAGAGGGAGGGGTGGAGCTGGAAATTCGAACCCAGGTCCTCTGATTAAATCTTTTTCTACTTTCCACTGAACCACTGGCCCTCTCCTCTCCCCAATCACTCTCTCTTCCCCCCATGCTACACTCTTCTGCTTGTCAGGCAGAGCTGAGTTAGTATGAAGAAGGTTTGGATTAATGTGGATTTATCCAATCAGAATAAGCTCGAGAGCATCACCTATGACAAACTCCACCTGTGCCCTAATCTTCCTATTGGATTTCCAAGTCATATTGTCATAATGGAGCCATTTATCCGCGGGGATCTATAGGTATGGTCAGATACTTTACTCATGGCATGGAAGCAATAAAACATTAGGAACAAGACAAAGCATAATAAAACATCTACCTGTATCCCCAGGCTCCAAGGCCCCAGCAATTCCCAAATAGGAAATAAACTATTTCAGACTCAAGTGTTATAGGGTAAGCACAGTTTGAATTTGTCTAATTTCCCAATACCACTCTAACTACAAGCCACAAAAGGAATGCAAAAGACACAAAACAATTCCAAAATAATGTCCAATACATACATCCAGTCACTGGGTAAGAGATTCAGATATGTCCCTCTGAGCACAAGAAACCAAAGTGAAGGTGGGAACTAGAACTCCCCAAGGCCAAAAGCTTTCTTAGTCTTGGTTGTCCTATAATTGAAAAGAACCTCTGACTGCTTCTCAACCAAACTTGAAGATAAGGATGGGGAGGAAAAGGCAGATAGAGCAAAGGGCACAGTATACTCTGTGTGTGTGTATGTAAAGATACATACTCACACACATATATGTATGTTTGTATATATTGTCTCTTTTGGCAATCTCACTCATTCTCAGAGGTTCAACCATCACTCCTATGCAAATGACACCCAACTTTTTATGTCATCCCAGACCTCTCTTCTGAAATCTAAGCCCACGTCCCAACTGCTTATCAGCAATTTCTACCTGGATGTCTCACAATGTAAGTTTTTTTCCTTACATTGAAATGAAATTTGACTCTACAGCTTTCCTCCATTAATCCCTGTCTTTCTCTCTGGACCAAGTATAACAACTCTAATCCCTCTTCCATAAAACAGCCTTTCAGTGCTTAAAGTTCATATATGTTCATTCTTTTCTTCTCCAGGCTAAACATTCATAGTCCCTTTGGTTGATCTTAAGGCCTTTCACCATCTTCTCCTGAACGTATCAATGTCCTTCCTAAAACATGGTGCCCAGAATTGAACACAATCCTCCAGCTTGATGTGACCCCTTCAAACAACTCAGCTTTGAACTCAAGAAAGTGTAGCTGAGTGGCCTTCCCAGCAGGAAGCTACACAAAAAAGGAGCCTCGGAAGGACTCCACAAAGAAAGGATTTCCAGTACCAGGAGTTGTGAGTTGTTCCTTTGGTTCACATGTTCATTAATATGTTCCATACAGCAATTGCACTCTAATCTTGAGCCCACTTTTCACAAGGATTTGTGTGTATTTGTTGAAGAATGAACCCCAGGTATTTGAGTGTATTTTCTAAATATTTTCTAAAAACTGTTCTTATTTCTGTATATCATCTTAGTAAATGTCTTTGATTTTTTAAAAAACTAATAAAGTCTATTGGCTGATTGTTCATAGGAAGGACATTGGTGGGGACTTATGAGTTGGAGTATTAGAAGTACACGGGGGTGGGGGGGGGCAGCTAGGTGGTGCAGTGAATAGAGCACTGGCCCTGGAGTCAGGAGGACCTGAGTTCAAATTCAACCTCAGACACTTGACACTTACTAGCTGTGTGACCCTGGGCAAGTCACTTAACCCCAATTGCCTCACCAAAAAAAAAAAAGTTCAAAGAAGTACACAGGGTGAGAGGGGGAAGGGGAAAGGAAAAAGAAAGGAGAGAGAGAATTTATTAAGCCCTTACAATGTGCCAGGTACTGTGCTAGGGATACCAAAATAAAACAAGAAAAGAACATGGTTCCTACTCTCAAGGAGCTCACATTCGAATTAGGGAAGATAACACATAGAGGGAAGGTAGAAAGTGTAGAGGAGTCCCATTACCCCAACTCTATTGCCCACAAGGCAGCCAGTGTAGAGACCAGAGCAAGAGTCAGCCAGGAAAGAAGTGAGCATAGTGCCTGGGATTTCTGAGGTTATGGTGACTCCAGACATAGACTCACGGATAATTGAGCGGCCTCAGGGTAGAGTCATCTTTAGGGGGAAGGGAGGGAAATGGGGAGAGGCATTGGGTGTGGAGATAGTCACCACCTTTGGGATTGCACAACTCTCTAATGAGAATTCAAATTGGGGGAATAACCCCAGAAGGGATACAACATTAATAAACATTGAATTTTAACATGGGACTTTAATGGAGTACAGTGAAGAATACATTTGGAAAGGCCATCTAGGCCCAAACTTTGGAGGATCATGATGGCTAGACTTTGACTTTTATCCTGGAGGTTGCAGAGAGCAGTTGAACGTTTTTGTGGCATTCCATGCCACCCCACCCTCATTCCATGACTCCTATTGGCACTGAGTTAGAATTATGGATAACATGTAAGACTGGGATCTGGGTCCTAGGAGGTTTTCCTGCACTGACCATAATCATCTCTGTAATTTGGACCAAGTTTAAAGAGGTATCTGAAAAATACCATTCCATTTTCCTTCCAGAGGATCTCAACCATTTCAACTTTATTTTAAACTTCCTTCAAACCCAGGATTCAGGTCCACCTTTCTCTGTACTTCATCTTAGGGTCCCTATTCAGTGATATAAATTCTCATTTCTTCAATAGATACTACTTTTGAAAAGTCACCTTGTCTTTTTCACCCCTAGCCTTTCAAGGGAAATTTGAAAGGAAAGGTCTTGGACTTTTGAGACAACAGCAGCATGAATGAATGAAGCATTTATTAAGCACTTACTAGATGCAAAGTTCTAGGAATACAAATAGAAAAATAAAATAAAATAAGATACTCTCTGCTTTTAAGAAGACTATGTTCTAATTCTAGCATGGAAGGAGAGCTGCTTGATAACCTTGATAACCTTGGACATCCATCTGCTTGATAACCTTGAGAAAGAAAAGAAATGGGGAAGCTTAGCTCAAAAGGCACATGTCTTTTGGTTGAGTGTCTCCCTAGCATGGATCAATAAGGCAAGGAAAAAGATAGAGATCGGCTCTCCAGCTATAAAGAGTCATGGTGATTTCTATCCAAACTCTCCAGCTTTTATAGAGTTGAAGCCCCACATGAGTGCTACCAATGAGGCCTAATTTAGAATGTAGGCCAAAATATCAGCAGCAGAGAGCTCTTTGCTCGTCAGAAGGGCCGTAATTGAAGGATGCCACATATAAGAGATGCTCCCAAGTATAGTATTTCCACCCGGTTTTCATTACCCAGGAAACTAAAATATAGCTCCATTCCTTTTTGTGCGATCCCATTAATAGCCTCAGTTCAGTTTTATGTCGTCCTTGGTTTTCCCCCTGCTTTGAGTTTTTCATCATTGACCCATTTCTTCCCCTTCCTTTCTTAACTGCTTTCCTATCTTTCCCTACAATACATCTCTTCCCTTCTTCCCCTTCTCTCAAGCAAAGTCTAGTATTAGAGGCCATTTCCTTGGCACCACAGGAGAGGCAGGACAACCAGCCTGTGGGATAGCAAAGCAGAAACTGTTGCCGACGTTCCCAAGGAAGATACCAGCCTCTCTCCTACTATGAGACTGCCTACAGACAGCAAATAACAATAACTAGCATTTATAGAGAGCATTACTGCTTAGGAAGCTCTTTGCATATGTTATCTTGTTATCACCATTATTATCTCCACTTTTCAGCTCTTTGAGGAAACTGAGGCTGAGAGAGATTAAGTGACATGCCCTTTATGACAACTAATAAGTATCTGAAGCAAGATTTGAACCCACATCTTCCTAACTCCGAATCCTGCCCATTATTCTATTGTTTGGTTTTGGCGTTTTTTTGGCTGCCCATTATTCTATACTGGGCTGTGTCACTGGAGAAGGTTTGGGGAAAAAATAAGTGAGCTCATCTAAGAAGTTTAAAGCATCCCTGAAGCATCCAGGTAGTTACCCTGCAGGCTAGAAATGTGAATCTAGAGCTGAGAAAAGAAGTAATGAGCTCAAGATTGGAGATGTTTTAATAAGCATATAGGGTCCCAAGTCAGAGTCATGGGAATGGGTGACACTGTCTAAGGAACATAGAGACAAAAGAGAAGAGGGCCATGGGGAAACCTCTAAGGAGTACCCACAATGAGGGGTCTTGAGGAGGAAGAATAGAAGCCAGAAATAGAGACAAAGGAAGAACGTGTGTGTGTGTGTGTGTGTGTGTGTGTGTGTGGCAATTGGGGTTACGTAGCTAGTAAGTGTCAAGTATCTGAGGCTGAATTTGAACTCAGGTACCCCTGACTCCAAGGCTGTTGGTCTATCCATTGACCCACCTAGAAAGAGCAATTTCAAATATGGGACAAGAGGGAAGGGGCGGGGGTGGGGAAGGGAGAAGGGGGGGAGGTCTCTGAGAGGAGGGTATCTGGTAGGAAAGGGTAGCCTTCAGAGTCAAAAGCTACAACTGGGGGGAAAAAATCACTGACTTTGATCATTAGGAACTCACTGACAACTTCAGAAAGAGTAGCTTCAATAGTTTCCTTCAAATGGGAAACCAGTTTACAGGGGATTAAGGAGAAAGTGAATTAGAGACACTTTCTCAAGACATTTTGAGTTGAAGGGGAAGAAAGAAATGGGGAGGTAGTTGGATGGGACAGAAGTGTCAAGGAAAGTGGGGGGGGGTGTTGTTGATTTTGGATTGTCTGTTGTTTTGAGTTTTGTTTTGTTTTTAGGATAGGAAAACGTTTATAGATAGATGGGAAGGAGTCGTTCGTTTGTCTTTGTACGAAGAATTAAAAGATGAAGGAGAGTTTCTGAAAGATAAAGCAAAAATTACAAAGGGAGAAATGGAATAGACAATTAAAAATCACCTACCCAGAAAAACCGAATATAATCTTTCAGAGGGGAAAATGGGACTTCAATGAGAAATGGAATGGGGTAGGCCAATAAATCAACAATTGCTTATTAAGCACTTACTGTATACCAGGTTCTGTGCTAGGTGGTGGTGTATACATGTGTAGGCATATATACACGCCTCTGTGTGCATGTGTGTGTGTGTGTGTGTGTGTGTATGCGCAAATGCACGCGCATGCTCACGCAAACAGGTAATGCAATGAATGGATAGAGGACCTAGAGTCAGGAAGACCTGAATTCAAATTTATCCTCTAGCACTTACTGGCTTTGTGACCCTGAGCAAGTCACTTAACCTCTGTCTGTCTCAGTTTCCTCATTTGTAAAGCAGAAATAGAAATAATACCTACCTCTCAGGATTATGTGAGAATTAATGAAATCAAGGGCCCATTTTTTCAGCATAAAAACCTCTACTTGCTCACTACATCTCCAGAGTAAAGGTTCAAGCAGGGAACTCTATTTATGGTTTTTGTCTGAGTTGTCTGGAAAAGCATGAGTTGAGTATACAGTTTGTGAAAGGCACTGTGTTTTTCCCTGTGCTGAATCAGCAGGAGGGCAGGAGATGGGGAACAAGGCTTCCAGGCCACAGTGGTCTTTGGGATGTCCCCTGAAGAACACAATTGTCTTTAGAACAGAGTGAGGTCATTCTGGGGGCACTGGTTGGAAGTGCTGTTGGATCCTCAGACTCTCGGTGGCACTTCTTTTCCTTGACTGGCTGGCTCTTCTGGGTAGTACTCTGGTCTCAATTGGAAATTATGGGGGAACTTCCTTTTCAGATGAGGGTCCAGTTTTCCCATCCCCCGACTTCTCTTCGCTGTCATCTCCATGGAGGGAATTTCTGAAGTACTCTTTCCCTAACAGACCTCGATAAAGAAAAGCTGGTATTTAGCTTGTCCACAGGACTCCCTCCATGCCCCTCACTCTCCTTAGCTTTCCTTTTCCCCTCCCCCTCCTTCCCCAGGGATCTTGTCACTACAATGGGGGCCTGTGTTGGAGGAGGCCCTACGGGTGGAGTGCTTACAGGAATCATAAGCCTCCTTTAAGCCTCTGTGTACAAAGCATGGTCTGTGCTCTCTGGCCTGGTGGGCCTACCAACTCCCTCTCTCCACCAGGCACTGGGAAATAAGTCAACAGGGACTCCCAGGGCTGGCAGGTCAAAAATCTACTCTGCCACGGCCAACACTGGGTTAGTTTATGGGGGGAGGAGAAAGAGTGGGAGAGAATTTAGAAGGCCAACGTCGCTTCTGCAGCTGTGAACAGCCCCTTGTACTCCTGGAGAAGGAAGACCAGCAGCTTCAACGTGGTACCTTTGCCAAAGGCTGCTTCAGGCTAGCCAGCGTGATTTCTCGTCGCTCTTCTGGGCTCAGCTCCTGAGTTTTCTCAGTTCGTTTGTTGGGAACATTTCTGTTACATCTGAGATTGTCTCCCCCTAATTTGGGCTCAAAAAGTAGAGAGATATGGAATGGGCTTTCATTTCTTCTCAGAGAAACTTAATATTTTGGCTCAAAATGAGTGAAAATCTGCCCCAAGTGCCTTCTACCAATAATGATGATGACTGTAGTTGTTCAGTCCTGTCTGACTCTTCATGGCCCCATTTGGGGTTTTCTTGGCAAAGATACTAGAGTAGTTTGCCATTTCCTTCTCCAGCTCATTTTACAGATGAGTAAACTGAGGCAAAGAGAGGTAAGTGACTTGTTCAGGGCCACACAGCTAGTGTCTGAAATCAAATTTGAACTCAGGTCTTCCTGACTCCAGGCCCAGCACTCTATCTACTGTGTCTCCTGGTTGCCCACCATCTACATCTACATCTACATCTACATAGAAGCTATATACATATAGTATGTAAATGTGTATATTTATATTATATATGTGTATGTGTATACATACCTACATATACAGTGTTTATTGTGGCCCCCAGATGCCTGAAGATCAGGTTTGTTACATTTCACTCCTCCTCCAAGATTCTCCCATACCCTTAAGAAGATGGGGGTGTCTAGTCTCTTTGTCATTGGCTCAAGTCTCTATCAATTGTGTTCCCTCAATTTTAAGGGTCCCAAGCACCCTGGTTCCATATGACGACTTCATAGTCATATTGGTATTTACATAAGAATATTTACTTCAAAGGTATATCAAGAACAAACATACAAACATGCCCTCCAACACATGGGAGGCACAATCACCCCTTATCCTACCTCAGTCTCTGGGGAGGGGAGAGGGATTAGGTTCACATCCTTACTCAGTTCTATATAGCACAGTCCCACAAAGTTCCAAGTTCCGGGGGCGGCTAGGTGGCGCAGTAGATAAAGCACCGGCCCTGGATTCAGGCATACCTGAGTTCAAATCCGGCCTCAGACATTTGACACTTACTAGCTGTGTGAACCTGGGCAAGTCACTTAACCCCCGTTGCCCCGCAAAAAAAAAAAAGTTCCAAGGTCCCCTTGGCTTGCATCCTGGCACTGAATTTTCAGGGCTTCCCTACTGGGATAGCAGCAAGATATACCCTGGAACCCTCCTTCCAAGGTTGCCACGTCTCAAGCTCCTAGGCTCAGGGACTCTGCCACCGGCTCCTAGCACTGAACGGGACCAATGAGACAAACCAAAATTCCAAGTCCAATTTTCAGGACCATGGGGCTTTAAAAAGGAGAAGGGGAAGATAGACCTTCCCACACTCAGCTCTGTGCATGTCTCTGGTGTTTCTAGTGAATAGAACCTTCACCCTGTGAATGTGAGAAAGAGGGAGACCATCCTGGTCTGGTAGTTTTAAAGATCCAGGGGGGCAGCTAGGTTGGTGCAGTGGATAAAGCACCAGCCTTGGATTCAGGAGGCTGAATCCGGCCTCAAACACTTGATACTTAACTAGCAGTGTGACCTTGGATAAGTCACTTAACCCTCATTGCCCCATCAAAAAACAAACAAAAAAATTAAAAATTAAAAAAAAAAAAGATGCAGCTTGTTCTAGCTACCAAGCCAACAGAAGGAAGCCGCTTTCAACAACACGGTAGGAGAGGCAGGATGCTGTCTCCCAGAAGAAGATTCTTGTCATCTTCACCATGGGAGATCTGGGCATACACAAAAGTCCTGTTCCACTCACATACAGATACATTTCCCTCTGTGGCTACCACAGTGATGTAATAGGAGGTAGGGGAGATTTCTTCCATCAAGACAAAATTCCTAGTCCCTCACCTTTCCATACCTTCTCTGGCTCCTCCTTTCTCCTTCTCTTTGAATCCCTCACCCACCACCATCTAGCATGTGTTATATAGATACACAGCTAAATTTTGCTACAGTGTGAGAGAATTTCCACAAACAAAATATTTACAGGAGAGAGACCTGACAAGTCTAGCTCTCCTCACTAAGTTAACTCTCTTAGGATGAAAGCATTTCATGTCTCAGTCAGGAGGTTCCAGCAGTGTGAGGAGGGAATATGGATGAGAGATCACCAGGACCTGAGACTAGACGGACCCACTGAGATGGGGCAGGCAATCAGGGAAGGTCTCAGCCCGGGTAATGGGAGGAAGTCTAGACAAGTGGGTGGAGTGGCAGAGAATTTGGCAGGGGATAACAAGCAGAGGCCCAGGCAGGATGTCAGCATCCACAGAGTCATAGATTTTAAAACTGGAAGGAATCTTGAAGAACTAGGCCAGGAGTGGGCAGTTGAGGGACATCCCAGAAAACAGACAGGGTTACTGAATGAGAGCAGGGCCAGAGTAGGCATTAGACAGAGGTCCAGCAAAGCAGTATGTAAAGGCAGGGGAGTCTGGCAGCAAGTGGTACTCAGGATGCCCACAGCAGGAACTGGGAGAAGAAATACAGGAAGAACTTAGGTGCCCAGGAAGGGGCTAATGTTCAGGCACAGGGAAAAAAGTAAGGCTACAGCTTCTAGAACTGGGAGACAAAGCAAGTGCTTAAGGAACAAGGTAAGAACCCAGGTACAAGGAACAAAATACAAGTTTAGAACAAGCTGACTTGAGGCTGAATCGCATGAGTTATATTATCTTTTTATATTATACATCTTTATTGAATTTATCATATATCTTTATTATATAATTATATATCTTTTCCTTATATTTTCTCTACCTAAGGGCTGGATTGGTTCCCAAGCCTATGGTATAGTGAGGTTAGACCCATATATTTGCTGTTTCCTCATCTGAAAATAGGGATAATAACAGCACCTACTTCACAAGGTTGCTATGAGGATCAAATGAGATTACGATCCCTTTGTAGAAAAAAAAAAAAAGAGGGGCAGCTAGGTGGCACAGTGAATAAAGCACTGGCCCTGGATTCAGGAGTACCTGAGTTCAAATCCAGCCTCAGACACTTGACACTTGCTAACTGTGTGACCCTGGGCAAGTTACTTAACCCCCATTGCCCCGCCAAAAAGAAAAAAAAAAAATCCCTTTGTAGGAGATAGCTAGGTGGCACAGTGGATGAAGCACCAGCCCTGGATTCAGGATAACCTGAGTTCAAATCCGGCCTCAGACATTTGACAGTTACTAGCTGTGTGACCCTGGGTAAGTCACTTAACCCTCATTGCCCAGCTCCCCCCACCCCCAAAAAAGAAGCAGCCTGACAGAATGGGTAGAATAGAATCAGAGTGGGCAAGGTTCAAATCCTCCTGACACTAACTAGCTGTGTGATCATGGGTAAGTCATTTAATGTCTCTAAGCTTGTTTGTTCCACTGTAAAATGAGAGTAATACATATCTCACAGGATTGTTATGAAATTCAAATGAAATCATGAAAGGGAAGTATTTTGCAAACTTCAAAGGGCTATATTTTAGTTCTATTTATCTCTACCACTTACCCTCCTTTCTGGCCTCCAGAGGAATAAAGCCTTTTCCTACTTGGGCCCCAGGAACACCCTTTCTGGCTTCTGAAAGAAATGTCACTGACATCATAACTACCTCTTCTTTCCAACCCAGCAACCATCCAACCACATCCTTTTGAATACTGAATTTCTTTTTCTCTTCCCTCCCTGGTCTGTAACTTTATCCCTTCTCCCTCCATTGAAGCATCTTCTTCCTCCTCTCCTTTTCCTGTCTTGGGATGGTCTGTTGGCTTCTGTCCCTGCCAATTTCTGACCTTTAGATCTGACACCTTGAATCCTCTCCCTGTCATTTCCTTTCTCTTTAAGAAAACAAAATATGTTTTATTGCATCACAATTATTTCTGGATTTTCCTCCTCCTCTCTGGTATTGAACTTCCCTTATACGCAACATTCTGCCCTTATAGTCCCCCAACTCTCTGCCAAAAGGAGGGAGGTATGTTTCATCATCTGTTCTCAGAAATCATTGCTGGTTTTTCAAAGGTTCAGAGTTTGGCTACCTTTTAGAGATCTTTTTATTTACATGGCTGTTGTCATTGTGTGCACTTAACATAGTGTCTGGCACAAAGTAAGTGCTTGATAAACACTTGTTGACTTGATTTGCACATACATCTCTATATAGGACCAGCCCTCTAATTTCATTGGTATTTCCTGAATTTCCTTCAAATGCAGATCACACATATTGTTGTTCAGTCATGTCCAACTCTCTGTGACCCCATTTGAGGTTTTCTTGGCAAAGATACTAGCGCGGTTTGCCATTGGCTTCTCCAGCTCGTTTTACAGATGAGGAAACTGAGGCAAGCAGGATTACTTAATTATGTAAATTACTTTAATTACTTAAAGTCACATTTGAACTCAGGTCTTCCTGATTCCAGGCCCGGTATTTTCTATCCACCATGCCAATTAGCTGCTCAGATCACATAAAGGATCACAGAATCATACATGTAGATCTGGAAGGGACTTCAGACACTACCAAGTCAACTTGGGTTCTAATCCTGCCTCAGATACTGACTAGCTGTGTGACTCTGGGAAAGTCACTTTAACCTCCCTGTGCCTCATTCTCCTCATCAACAAAGTGAGGTTGAACTAGGACCCTTCTCATTCTAGCCCCATGCTTCTAATTTCTCCTTCTGCCTTCTCTCATCTCCCTCCTATTTCTCTGTTGAGTCACATGTCAGCAGCTCATCCCATCCCTTCTTTCTAGTTTGTATAAACTTCTACTTGCACACCCAATTATGTCAGAAAATTTCCCCTAACTTTCTTCTCTCTTCTCCACCTCCCCCCACCCCCAGTGTATTTCACTTCTCCTCCCTTTCCATTTTTCTGTTAAGATCAAGACATCATAGAACCACTTCCAGGCCTTATCTAATTGGACTCCCTCTGTGACCCCTGATGATAATTAGGTTCATAGGAGACACATGTATTATCTACAAACATTAGAATAGAAGCAGTTTGTCTCATTTAGTCCTCTATACTTGTTTGTTCACGTTGACCTTTTTGTTTCTCTTCACTCCTGTGTTTTGACTTCAAAGTTTCTCCACAGCTCTGATCTTTTCATCAGGAATACTTGGAAGTACCTCTGTTTTATGAAAGGTCTATTGTTCTTCCTCTATAGGATTATGTTCGGTTTTGCTGAGTACATTATTCTTGGTTGTAAGCCTATATACTTTACCTTCTGGAATATTTTTCTTCCAGGCTCTCCAACTCCTTTAACTCAACGGCTGATAGGTAAATCATGTGTGATACTTAACTGTGGCTCCTCAGTACTTGAATTCTTTCTTCCTGGTAGTATTTTTGCTTGGACTTGGAAATTTTGGATTTGGGTCATAATATTCCTTCAATACCCTTCTAATAGGTCTCCCCACTTAAAAATCTCTCTCCACTCTAATCTATTTTCCAATTGGCTGCCAAAGTGATTTTCCTAAAATGCAGGTCTGCCCATGTAACTTCCCTACTCAGTAAATTCCAGTGGCTCCCTATTACCTGCAACATTCATTAAGACATTTCCAATTGGGGGCAGCTAGGTGGCGCAGTGGATAAAGCACTGACCCTGGATTCAGGAGGACCTGAGTTCAAATCCAGCCTCAGACACTTGACACTAGCTGTGTGACCCTGGGCAAGTCACTGAACCCTCATTGCCCCACCCACCCCCCAAAAAAGACATTTCCAATCATCTTTACTCTCCTCAGGACATTCTACAATCCAGCCATGATGGTCTACTTGTTATTCCCTGCTTCCGATAGTCCATCTCCCATCTCCTTGCCTTTGTACTGGTTGCCCCGCACCCCTGTCTAGAATACTCTCCTTCCTTACTTCTGTCTCTCACTTTTCCTGACTTCCTTCAAGTGTCAGCTCAGAGCCCACCTTCTACAATCCCCCCAACTACTAAGGTCTTTTCTATGAGATCACCTCTCATCAATTCTGCAAATATCTTGTGTGTGACAGGGAGCAATGACTGCTTTTAACCTTTCTGTGTATCCCCCTAGTGTCTGGAATATAGTAGGCACTTAATAGATGCCTACTATGACTAACTGGGATTATGGAGTGATTAATTGGGAATATAACCAGTCCCCAGCCACAAGAAGCTTATATAATGGGGGGGGGGGTTGGAGGGAGGGAAGAAAAAGTACAAATTTGAGTGTACATATATACAAAAATAAATAAAAGATGATGTTGTAATTGCACATGTATAACCCATATCTGATTGCTTACCACCTCAGGGAGGGGGAAGGGGAGGGAGAGGAGGGACAAAAATTGGAACTATAAACTATAAATTTAAAAATATTTATTATTTTTTTAAAAGAACAATGGTAAATTAGGAAAATATTTGCACCCACTATCATTCTTAAAAGTCTCATATTCAAAATATATAGGTAATTAACACCCACAAAGAAAGAAAAACAAAATAAATGACTTCATGAATAAATGAATGAACAAATATACAAATAAATAAGTAAATAAATAGATAGATAAAAATAGATGAATGAATAAACAAATGAATGACTGAATAAGCAAATACATAAATAGATACAGAGGGGGCAAAAAAAATAACGTTGGAGGGTAGGGAGTCACTAGAGGCTGTGGCATTGATTGGTAAAGGCTCCATGTAGATAGCAGTACTTTAATTGAACCTTGAAGAGCCCCAGAGATATGAAGCTTTTATCAGAGACATTTGGTGCAAAGATGCTTCCCCCCCACCTCCCATTTGACCATTCCTCAGTTCTTTCCAAGGGCTCTGTGACCTCTCCTGGGCTTTTTACTCTGATTTCACTTTTAGAGATGTTCTTAAAAGATTTGCCTCCGGTTCCCTCTCCTCACTTCATTTCCTATACAAGTCTTCCTTAATTCTTTACAGCCCCATCCCCCTCTCCAGAGCATCACTCTCCTACCAGACCCAGCAAAGGGTTTCCTCTTCCCCTCCCTCCAAGCCATCATTATTTCCCCCTTAAAATCTCCCATTTAGCAAGTCACAGTACACTTCTGCATTCTAAGGGCAACTCTCAACATCTACTGTTCTTTAAAAATATTCAAGGGCCAATATGTACAGGTTAACTCGACATTTTCACCCCGAGGTTTATTACCACAATTCATAATTCTCAAAAGGGAAGGGACCATTTTATTCATGAAGGGAACCTTCCCTTTTTTGCCCACCCTCCTCTCCATCTTTACCATAGTACTCACAACAGTAGATGTTGTAGTGGGGTTTTTTTGTTGTTGTTGTTTTAAGTCTTTTTCTAATCCTGTTTTTCTCACTCAGAGTTTTCCCAAGTTGTATCCCTTGGGGCTCAAACTCATCGTTTTGCTCTCTACTACCAAGGCCTTGACTTTTAAGTTAAAACTCAGTTGATTTTGAATCAGAAAA
Source organism: Dromiciops gliroides (assembly GCF_019393635.1). Taxonomy (NCBI): domain Eukaryota; kingdom Metazoa; phylum Chordata; class Mammalia; order Microbiotheria; family Microbiotheriidae; genus Dromiciops; species Dromiciops gliroides. The sequence goes on along the minus strand of NC_057862.1, from coordinate 561,304,662 downwards.
AGAGAAGAAAATACACTCCTTCCTTCCCCCCAAAAAAGCCAATTCTGACTTTTAAGTTCAAACACCAGAAATACAATTGAACATTAAGATCTGAGCCTTTCCTGCTGTATTCCCCACAAGAAGGAAGTCTACAAAATTTGAAAGATACTGAACAAAGTTTAAAGTACTGAATTTAAAATATTGAACGAAAGATACTGAATTAAGTTTTCAGTTGTTTAAAATATAAATGGAGGCAGCTAGGTGGTGTGGCGAGTGGATAAAGCACCAGCCCTGGATTCAGGAGGAAGTGAGTTTAAATCCAGTCTCGGACACTAGACACTGACTAGCTGTGTGACCCTGGGTAAGTCACTTAACCCTCATTGCCCCGCAAAAAAACAAAAACAACAGCAACAACAAAAACCAAATATATATAAATGGAGAGGGTCAATCTTGGAAACAGGAAAATCTGGAATTAATTTTTGTCTCTGATACATATTCAAACTAGCTGTGTTACCTAGGGCAAGTCCCAACCCCTCAGTACTCCTAGGTAACTAAAATTTACACAAGTGACAAAGGAATGGCTGATCTATGAGGGTGAAAGGAGTTTCCTCTCAGTTAGTTATCAACAGTGAAATTCACAAGTCTGGATCAAAAAAGAATACACATATGTCTATCTAGCTTGAGGCAAAACTCAGTATCAAAACCCAAATTTAGGAAGCAAATAAACTAAGGGATGATTGTATGATAAGAACGATTCTTCAGTTACTTAGCATTCACAATTCTCATAGAGAATGAACTAGAGAACTTTCTCTACCAATACAGATCAACAAGTTCTCTGCCATTTAAAAGTCTAATAGAATCGCCCAGAGCCAGAGAGTGTTTTGCCCAGAATCACACAGCCAATATGTGTCAGAGTATGCTGTTGAACTCAGGTCTTCCTGGCTCCCAAGCTGGCCCGCTAGCCATTCTGTCAAAGTTGTCTCTTAGTATTCACAACAATGTTGCTTACGGAATGAAATCTCCTAGTGAATTTAAAATCTGATTCTGTTTACATGCAATTAAAGATGATATAATCCACAGATGATAATCATGAAAATAGCTAGCACTTATATAAATGCTTTAAGGTTGGCAAAGCATTGTACAGATGCTGTCTTAGTCAAACTTCACAAGAAGTTTGTTCTAGTGAACAAGAAGGAAACTGATGATGAAAAGGGTTAAGTGACTTGTCCAGGATCACACAGCAATTGAGTGGCTAGGGTGGGATTTGAACTCAGGTCTCAGGTCTTTCTGACCCCAAGTCTGGTGCCCTCACCCCTAGAAGTGACTTCAGAGGCCATCTAGTTCAAATCCCACTTCTCCATTCAGGAAGCCTGAATTTCATATACTCTAGTGCCTGCTGACTCCCAAATATACTTATGTATTCTATGCCATTATTCATACTGTTCCAACACTTGGAGTACTCACCCTACCATTCCCTTCCCACATTCACAAATGCTACCTATCCTTCAAGGTCCAACCTAAATCCCAACACCTCCGTGAGCCTTCCAGAACTACTGTAACCTACCAGGGGTTCACCTTCTCCAAACTCATAACACTTACTATATATTACCTATTTGTCACTTACACATTCTTCCTTATGTTAATTACTCGGATACCTGTGACCTTCACTACCAGAGGATAAGCTCTGTGAGGTCAATTTAGATGATGCCAACACCAAACGCAAAACCTTGCAATTCACAGTTTTAGAAGGCTTCATGCTTATTCTGACAAGGCTGCCCTGTCTTGTCTCAAATTTTTCTGAAATTCTTCTGTTGGCATTCCTTGCAGAGTCTCTAATAATTTCCTTTGAATTCTCTCAGTGGTAATAGTTTAGTGACCTTTGAAGATGTATTTGACTTTTGGAAATAAGACGTCATTTGAAACAAAATCTTGTGAGTAAGAATCACCTCCTGAGGGGTTTATCTTGTGGAATGAAAAAAAAGGACAGATAGTTAAATTTTCTCAAGATCACAATAAGTGAGATATCCCAAACTTACTTCCCAAACTAGACTGTGAAGCTCTGATGTGTCACCTCCTCTGGGAAACTTTCTCAAACTCCCCTCATCACCAATCTTTACTCTTTGCTCAGATTTTCTTGGGTATGTGTTTATGTCATATCTCCTTGTTAAATGTAAACCCCTTGAGAATAGATATTATCTTTTGTTTTGCCTTTGCATCACAGTGCCTTGCATATAGTAGCATTTAATGTCCAATGGATTGAATTATTACATACTGTCTTCTGCTGTGTCTAATATTCTTGAATTCTTGTATTTAACCCTTTATTTGTATATGTCATTTTTCAACTACATTATAAACCCTGTAAGAGCAGAAACTAATTTTTCTCCCTCATGTATATACCAGTTTTTCCAACTAGATTATAAGCCCTATGAGAGCAGGAACTAGTGTTCATCCCTCTTATATATCCCAGAATGCTTTGCACAGAGTAGTCACTCAGTAAATATTTGTTGTTGTATAACTTATTGAATGAATGTGCAAATAGTCACAGACCAAGGTAGTGTGTAAAAAACAGATGTAGATATAGCAAGATGTAGACATGTAAAAACTGATATAGACGAGACAATTTTTGTTTTGTTTTTTTATGTTTGACTGGGTAGACTCACCTCCAAGTCCTAGAAGTATTTATTAGAGAATCAAAAAGATAAACCATTCATCTATTGAGACTATTCCCAAAGAATGGGGAAAGTTATCAATATGGCAAGGACAAGAAGTAATACAACAACAAAAATACCCCTGATATGGCATTGAAAAACCATGAGGCATTAAAAGAGTATGCCCATGTGGAGTTAAGAGTTAAGTATTCTCACATCTGGCCTGGGGTCCCTCCACCAGTCCTCACCTAGGATCCCTATGTAGTCACTCCAGACTCCAGTTCCCCACTTTTAGAGGCACAGTTAGCTTTTGATTGGTCAGGTTTCAAGGACAGGAGTTGAGTTCTTAGCATCTTTCTGGAGGCTATAGTGACACCCAATGGGTCCTTTCAAACAGTTGTTCTTTTATCCATGTTAACACACTTCAAGCCATGCCTGTAGAATGCCTTTATGAAGACAAGTCCAGCTGGTCCACTGAATGAACTCCCTGGTCAGCCCAATCAAACAGAGGAAGGGAGAGGGAAAACTTGGGTGGGATTCCCCAATGGTCTAATTGAGTATTTTATCTTTACAAGCACAGTAGCAGTAGTAACAGCAACAACAGAACATGTGATGAGTGGTGACTATAACACAGATCTATTTATCTACTCAATAGACTAATCACTGAAAAGTTAATGATTTGGTTTAAGTAGAATCCCATAATTTTCAGATATTTTGAGCTCTAAAAAGAATAGTGTTACAATAATGATAATAGCTGATATTTGTATAACAATGCTTCGATTATAAATTGCAGACGGGGTTCATCACAGACACTAAATAAATACCAGTTAATAATAATAACTGACATTTACATACCACTTTACTATAAAATGCTCTCTCACTTGGTCCTCACAATGACAGGACAGTATTAATCTCCATTTTATAGAAAGGGAAACTGAAGCTCGATTGAGTTTAACAGCAGTGTCTAGAACTTAAACCAAGATTTTCTGACTCCAGTTCAGATTTCTTTCTATTAGTAAGGAGAATGGCTTAAGCATCACATGAATGGGAGAGGAAATGGTAAAGAAGTTAAATACCCATCAACTTAAGTACAACACTCATTTTGTGGTCTGGTCCTGTGATTTTATTAGTGTTTGTTGTCCTTCAGTCATTTCGGTTGTGTCTGATTCTTCATGACCCCATTTGGGTCATCTTGGCAAAGATACTGGAGTGCTTTGCCATTTATTTCTCCAGCTCATTTTACAGATGAGGAAACTGAGGCAATCAGGGATAAGTGACTTGCCCAGAGTCACACAGCTAGTAAGTGTCTGAGGCCAGATTTGAACTCAGGAAGAAGAGTCTTCCTGACTCCAGACCAGGCACTCTATTCACAATGCCAATTTATTAGTGTAGGTGAGTAATTTTCCACCACCCATGCAGATCTGCAACTATTCATCTTAGAAGCTTTCTAGGATCACATAGTCCAGGACCCTGGCAGGACTTGAACTCACATTTTCCTGAGGTCAGTTCTCTGTCCCTCAAATACCATTCATGCAAGAAAAAAGCATTTAAGTGAAAATGTACCTGAAGCTAACATGACATCTCTTTCATCATCATACCCAGTTGAGACCATCTTCACAAGAATATTGTTGCCCTTTCTATTTTATCTCGACTACACGTGAAAGCACATGCCTACCTTGTCACCTTGCTAGGCACATGGGCAATTGCCTTTGGAAGCAATCCAAGCTTCCTCCCAAACCATCTGGATCCTTTGACCAAAATGCCTTTTTGCCATCCAACCCGAGCCACCACCACAAAAGTACCTCAGAGCAGAAGAGTGAACCATCAGTCTTCCTAAAAAGGTTTTTTTGGACAGAGGCAGAATTGGGGACCCCTTAAGCCTAAGCCTAGTTTTTTAGCCTTATGTCCCACTATATCTCTTCAGAGGAAGGTAGGTGGCACAGTGGATAGAATGTCAGGCCTGGAGTCAGGAGGACCTTAGCTTAAATCTAACCTCAGACACTTGCTAGATGTGTTACCCTGGGCAAGTCACTTAACCCTGTTTGCCTCAGTGTCCCCACCTGTAAAATAAGCTAGAGAAGGAAATGGCAAACCACTCCAGTATCTTTGTCAAGAAAAGCTCAAATGGGGTCACAAAGAGTTGGACATGACTAATCAACAAAACAGCTTCCCTTTTAGATAAATGGATGTATTCTCTGTCCCTTGAGTAAGTTTTGTGCTTTCTAACTTCTGTATTTTTCTTTTCTCATACTATTCTTCTTCTCCCCTTCACCTATAGAAATCCTATCTGTCCTTTCATGACTAAATTCAGATTTAGCCTCTTTGGCTAGCTTTTCCTGGACACCCCAGGCTTCAGTAATCTTTCCCCCTCCTCTGAGCTTTCATTCAATTCAATTCAACACTGTCCAAAGGACTATGTCAAGTACTATGTATACAAAAACAAAAAATAAAAATATCCCCTGTCCTCAGTGGGTTTACAATCTACTACTGGAAACATGCAAATAAGTGTACACAGAGAAGGAAATATCACATAGGTACTTAGTACTAAAATACAAAGTAATTTTGTATTATTAAGATAAGAAAAAGTGCTAACAACTTAGAGGATTAGGAAAGCCCTTTTCTTAGTCAAAAGGTGGTACCTGAGCTATTGTTCAAAGAAAGGTATGGATTTTAAGAAGTAGAGGTGAGGGGCAGCTAGATGGCACATTAGATAAAGCACCGGCCCTGGATTCAGGAGGACCTGAGTTCAAATCCAGCCTCAGACACTTGACACTAGCTGTGTGACCCTGGGTAAGTCACTTAACCCTCATTGTCCTGCCCCCCCCCAAAAAAAAGATAATGCTAACCTTTAGCTTTAGATAGATACCATCTAACTCCTATCTGAACAAGAACATACCAGACAAGGGCAGCTAGGTGGCACAGTGGATAAAACACCAGCCCTGGATTCAGGAGGACCTGAGTTCAAATCTGACCTCAGACACTTGACACTTACTAGCTGTGTGACCCTGGGCAAGTCACTTAACCCTCATTGTCCCACCAAAAGAAAAAGGGAGGAAGGAAGGAGAAAAAAGGAAAGAAGTGGAGGTGAGGAGGGAGTTAATTTTAGACATATGTTCAAAGGTACAGAAATGGAAAGTGAAATGTCAGTGGAGAGGAGTTGATGTTTCACCAACTTCCCAGTCCCGAAAACCCAAAATGTAATCTACCAGGTGTTTTTGAGGTGTTAAACCAACTGTAAAGATACAACAATGCCCTGATTCCTTAATGAGGTATAAGTACCTCTCCTTGAGTAAATCAGAATGCATAATACTATTGGCTGTTGGAAAATAGACAACCCCCACCCCGCAACTTTTCAATAACAATCTTTGAAAGCTACTTTAAAATCTGCTTCCTCACTTGAGTGACTGCCTTCCTACATCTGTTTCTCTCTGGAGCATATGTCTCTATTCCCTCAGTTGTGTTTCAAACTCTCTTAAACTGCTCAACGAGGTATATCCTTCTGGGCAAGTCACTGCTAGATGCCATGACTTATGGGAAGGGAGGGATGAATAAGAAATTCCCTCCATGCCACCCTCTGCATAGTTCTCCTCCACAAAACGTTGTGATCTTACACTCCTTCAGACACAGGTTGTCTTTAAGAGGTCACCAGGGTCATGTCCATCTTTCTTCAGGCAATAGGATTGTTCCTTCTGATTCACCCAAAGTGTTCATGCTTCACATCTCAAAAACAACATGATTATAATGTGAATTGGGAAATTGATTGAAGGTCTACTCCCCTATATCATATACAGGAAACAGCTAGCAGACCAGTTTGACTAAAACAGAGAATGCATCAAAGGGAGTGATCTGAAATAACACTGGAAAAACCGATGGGAGTCAGTCTGTGGAGAGCTTTAGAAGCCAAATTGATGAGACTGAATTGTATCTTAGATCAACATTTCTTCACCTGGAGTCAACTGAACCCCAAGAGGTTCATGAATAGATTCCAGGAAATTGGTGAACTTTGTTGGGGGGGGGAAATTACATCTTTATTTTCACCAACCTTTAACTGAAATTTAGCATTTCCTTCCATTTTTTAAAAAACATTGTTGTGGGCCCAAAGTCCCCCAAAAGTTCTCTGGGGCATGCCTAGAGAGATAAGCTGAACCAAATCGGACTGAGCTAGCTTTGGGACCTCTACCCTTCATTCTGGTCTCACTTACCCCTGGGGAGATAAGTTTGGGTGTGGCTGCGACCTTTGTGTCCTGAAGAGAGATCGTAGCCACCCCTTACCCAATTCCTCTAGCCACCCCCACTGGGGGATGGTCCTCCCTCACTAAAGGAACTTTCCACAGTCAAATGGTCACCCCTCCCCCAATCAGTCCTCTATAAAAGTACCTGCCATTCTCCTGCTCGAGGAGATTGGTACCTCTGAGCCACCTGCTTTGTGCCTATCTCCCCATGGGAAGTCCAAGGATTTCTTTCATGGTTTCCCTTCCCCCCCCGCCCCTTCCCTTCCCTTGTCCCTAAATAAACTACCATCTTATTCTAACTGCCTTTGTGTGCAAGAGGGTGCAATTCTTTAAAGAGGAATTCCTAAGAACCCCAACCCCTAACCCAACCCCTACCCCATTTCCCCCATTACAACATGATTCTGAGAAGGGCGCCATTAGCTTCACTAGACCTCCAAAGGAGTATATTACTCAAAAAGAGGTTAAAAACCCCGCTCCTAGAGGGAATAAGAAGACTGAAGATTTTTGAGTAGAGGAGAGGAATGACCTAGTCAGATATGTTTTTTAAGAATATCCATTTGATGATGAGCAGGATGATTTCAGAAAAACCTAGAAAGACTTATGCAAACTGATGCAAAGTGAAGTGAGCAGAACCAAGAGAATGTTATTGTATAGTTTATATTTATAATATACTTATTATAATTTATGCATTGTACCATATATCATATATTATATAGTAAACAATTATACACATATGCATATGTACATGTACATACATATGTCATTGAGAGGTAGCATGGATGTATGGTATTATATGTAATGGCCCCAGCTTTGGAATCAGGAAAATTTGGAGTCTAGCCCTACTTCTGACACTACTAGTTGTGTGATTCTGGGGGTCATTTCCCCTCTCAACTGTCTAAGACTACAAGTTGTAGGGCATAGGTTTTCATGCTCTCTAGCAGAGGTGATCCCTCACTAAAAACTCCTTATACCAATAAAATCACAATTCTGATTTTTTAAAAGTCATTATTGGGAGGGAGTGGGGTGCTTAGAAATTATTTCGGGGGTAGCTAGGTGGTACAGTGGATAAAGCACCGACCCTAGAGTCAGGAGGACTTGAGTTCAAATCTTGCTTTAGGCATTTGACCCTTACTAACTGTGTGACCTTGGACAAGTCACTTAACCCCAATTGTCCTCCAGAAATTTTTCTTAATTTTTTAAAAAGAAATTATTTCAAACAAGTGTAAATTGGATTGATGATTTCTTTTAAGCCTTCTATTGAGTTATTTGTATATTGTTTATCTTACATACTTAACATAAATCCCTAAACATTTCCCCATTTGAAATGAAGCATGAAGTATGTCCTGGGCAAGTCTCTTGTCCTTCTTTGGTTTACAAGATGAAGGATGATGGACCTTCCAGCCAGAGACAGAGAGATTGGGTCTTAAATAGGTGATAATTGCTGGTCTCTTCCTTAATAGATTTCCACTTTTAAAATGATTTGCTTTTAAAAGGCAGCCTTTCCTTTGATAACTCTATCCATATTTCGAATAGTCACTAGAAAAGGGGACTGCTTTCTCCAGGCTCCACAATAGGTGTTCTTTCCTCCTTACTTTCTCCCCATTCCCCATTACCTCACACTTACCCATTTTGCCTTAATTTTTGCCTAAGTATGTCCAAATACAGTGAAAGGAAAGAATTCACAGACCTCTCCTTTCCTCATTGTGATGTCATTTTGGAGCAAATGAAAGATCATCATATTCAGAGCAGGACATACTCTTGGAGGTCAGCTAGTGCCAAGCTTCTTAAACTGTGGGTCCCATAAGTGAATGTGGAGGTTGTGAAAAATTTGGCAACAGTAAAAGTGTCCTGAAGAGATGGCTTCAGAGATCAGCAGCCACCCCTCACCCAATTCCTCTAGCCAGCACCAGTGGGGGATGGTCCTCCCTCACTAAAGGAACTTTCCACATTCAGATGGTCACCTCCATCAGTCCTCTATAAAAGTACCTGCCAGTCTCCTGCTCAAGGAGATTGGTATCTCAGAGCCAAACTCTGTGCCATGCCTTCTCCCCATGAGAAGTCCAAGGACTTCTTTCATGGTTTCCCTTCCCTTCCCCTTCCTCTAAATAAACTACCATCTTATTCTAACTGCTTTTGTGTGCAATAGGGTGTAATTCTTTTTTTTTTTTTTAGTGAGGCAATTGGGGTTAAGTGACTTACCCAGGGTCACACAGCTAGTAAGTATTAAGTGTCTGAGGCCGGATTTGAACTCAGGTACTCCTGACTCCAGGGCCGGTGCTCTATCCACTGCGCCATCTAGCTGCCCCTGAGGGTGTAATTCTTTAAAGAGGATTTCCTAAGAATCCCAAACCCATAACCCCTTCCCAACCTCCCCCACCTTATTTCCCCATGACACTATTAAAACCTCTGCTGGGAGATCTCCAATGTGGGGGCACCTACCACTTTCCAAGGCAGCCCATCCCACTTCTAAACAGTCTTGACTGTTGGAGACATTGGTTTGTTTTTGTTTTTCTGAAGTCAAGACTAAATTTGCTTCTTTGCAACTTCCAACCTTTATTCCTGGCCCTTATAGAAACAAACAGACTAAGTGTAATACTTTGACCACATCATAGCCCTTCAAATAATTCAGTACAATGATCATTTCCTCCCCGAATCTTTTCTTTTCCAAAATAAATATCCCCTTTTCCTTCAACTCATCCACAACTGACTCAATGGCCCTTGCCATTGTGGTCACCCTCCTCTGCATACTCTCCACTTTACTGACATCCTTGCTACACTGTGGTATCTAGAACTGACCATAATCATTCTAGACTTGGTCTGACCAAGGCAGAATTCAGAGAGTTTATCATTTCCATGCTAATGGAAGTTCTGCCTCACAACGCAGCCCAAGATCACCTTGGATTTTTTGGCTACCACCATATACTACTTACTCCTGTTGCACTTTTAGCCCACTAAAACCCTCAAATCTTTTTCTTTTTTAACAAAAGAAAAAATGGAGTAGTCTGACATTGGTGACAGACTAATACTGAAACCAAAGGAGTTGGAAGTATCCCAATTTTGAGACTGTGTGGCCAAGATGATGGCATTGCCACCAACAGAGTTGGGGACCCCAGAAAATGACGTCAGTCTTCAAGAGTAGCCCATGGGCTCAATCCAACATACTGAGGCTTGGGTGACTGCAGAACATCCAAGTGGAGACACCTAGTAGAGGGGGCAGAGCCAAGATGGTGGAGGAAAAGCTGGGACTCCCCCAAGCTCCCAACAACCAATCCACACACTTCCAAAAATAATTCCATAAGACAACTCCCGGAGCAGCCCAACCCACAAAAGAACAGAATGAGACTATTTTCCAGCCAAAGACACCTAAATTGGACAACTGGAATCACCTGCTGTTCGGACTGAAAGAAGAGCTAGGTACATGGTGAAGACACAGCCCAGGACAGACCGAGCCTCCAGGGCCTCAGAGTCTTTGGCACCAGTGGCTTCTTCTGAGGCTCTGCTTGCAGACCAGTGAGGGGGTTCAGCAGTTGGCCGGAATTAAGTGACTGTGGTCTCTGCTAGAGTTGGGGTGGAGAGCCCATGTTCTGAATCAGTGGGCTGACTTGAGTGGCGGAGTCCCAGTGGGGGAGGGGCATAGGCACACCAAGCTTCCAACCATAGAGATTCAGATTTCAATCAGACATCTGCTTCCAGGTTGAGATAAGTAAGCAGAGAAAACAGCAGATGGTAGAAAGCTTCTCTGGGGGCAAGGTAGACCAGAATACACCCTCAGAAGAAGATAATAACAAAGTTAAAGCTCCAACATCCAAAGCTTCCAAGAAAAATATGAATTGGTCTCAGGCCATAGAAGTACTCAAAAGGGACAAGAAGGAAGATTTAGAGAGATGGAGGAAAGAATGGAAAGAGAAATGAGAGTGACGCAGGAGAGTCATGAGAAAAAATTCAACAGCTTGAAAACCCAAATGAGAAAGAAGATACAAAAGCTCTCTGAAGAAAATAATTGCCTAGGAATTAGAATTGAACAAATGGAAGCTAGTGACTTTATGAGAAACCAAGACACAATAAAACAAATTCAAATGAATAAAAAATAGAGGGCAATATGAAATATCTCCTTGGAAAAACAGCTAACCTGGAAAATAGATCCAGGAGAGATACCTAGTAGGCAGCTAGAGATATTTGGGGTAGAGATCCATTGAGGGCTAAGAGCAGAAGCTCTGATTTCATATGTGATGAGATACTCAGTCTGGTCACATTACAGGTGGAAAGAGGAGTCCTGAGGCAGTTTAATGTATTCCTCAAGTTTGGTGTCTCAAGACCTTGTATTTGAAGGGTATCCTAGACAATAGCTCCCTGAGTAGGCCTTCTCCCTAATGAAGTGCTGAATGAGCACCTCTTTTACAGGGACAGCATGGAGCACAGGGAGGTGAGGCCCTTAGCCTGCATCTCTTGGCTATGATTAGCCTTCATGAACATCATGAGCACATACATGGTGGTTAAGCTCAGCTCAGCCTTCACTAAAGAGGAAGGAAGAATGATACACAGAAAGGAAGGAAGGGAGAAAGGGAGAAAGGAAGGGAGGAAGGGAGGGAGGAAGGAAGGAAGGAAGGAAGGAAGGAAGGAAGGAAGGAAGGAAGGAAGGAAGGAAGGAAGGAAGGAAGGAAGGAAGGAAGGAAGGAAGGAAGGAAAAGAAAGAACCAAACTATGCTTATCTGTCAGCCTAGGTACAGAGAGTAGCATATGCTCCACCTCTCTCCCACCAGGAAAGAGAGGAACTGAGTTTCTTTTTTTTCCCGAGTTATTTTTTTTCCATTTTAATAGTATTTTTTCTAATTACATGTAAATATAGTTTGCAACATTCATTTTTGTAAGATTTTGAGTTCCAAATTTTTCTGTCCCTCCCTTCCCTCCCCCCTCCCTAAGACACCAAGAATGTGATATAGGTTATACATTAAAATCATGTTAAATATATTTTTACATCAGTCATGTTGTGAAAGAAGAATCAGAACAAAAGGGGAAAACCACAAAAAAGAAAAAACCCAAAAAAAAAGTGAAAATAGTATGCTTCAATCTGCATTCAGACTAGATAGTTCTTTTCCTGGATGTGGAGAACATTTTCCATGATGAAGGGCTGAATTTCTTTCTCAGAGCTTTTGTATGCACAACTACAGCCATGGTAAACAGACAGCAAATAGTTGCAAAATACCTGCTGCACGTGTTCTGAATTGGAGGCATGATAGTGAAAGAGTTCTGAAGACATTCCCTAAGATAACTGCCCTTTTGCCCTAATTTCCCACTGGATTTGAAAAGAACTTGAGAGATCAAAAGTCTATGGTTAGGGGGCAGCTAGATGGCTCAGTGGATAAAGCACTGGCCCTGGATTCAGGAGGACCTGAGTTCAAATCCGGTCTCAGACACTTGACACTTACTAGCTGTGTGACCCTGGGCAAGTCACTTAACCCTCATGCCCTGCCCCCCCCAAAAAAAAGTCTATGGTTAGTTGTTTGTTTTTTTAATTTTCTTCATTTTTAGTGATTCCTTTCCACTTCCTTATTCTGCCTAAGCCAATAACAGATGCACCAAGAAGTCTTCACCCAAGTTATTCTCCATCGTAACTGAGGCTCAGCCAGAGCCCTGTGGCCCTTAGAACAGCAACCAAAAGAGTTAAACAGTCTACAGGAGCTACCGTGAACCCAAGGCATCATAGACAGGGAAGGTGGGGAAAATGCAAAAGAAAACAGACACTCCAACACTAAGAATCTAAGAATTAGAAGAGCTCTTACAGCCCATCTGGTCCAACCCAGACCTCAACAGAAATTCCATCTTCAACTTACCCAACAAATGGTTATTCAGCCTTTGCTTGAAAATCTCCTGTGAAAGGAAACATACTGAGACAGCTCTTGCCACTTTTGTCTAGCTCTAATTGTTAGTAGGTCCCCAAGCCTAAATTTTCTTCCATGTAAATATTACCCATTGCTTCAGATTCTACCCTCTGAGACTAAAGAGGAGAATCCTTCAGTTATTTAAAGACAACTATTTCCCCCCTAAATCTTCTCTTCACTAAATAACCAGAGTACCTTCAATCCTTTTTTGGCATGATTGAGGGGTCCTTTACCATACTCTTGTCCTACTCTGGATACATACAAGAAAATCAACTTCCTTCCTAAAAATGTATTGCCAGCAATTAAACACAATAGTCTGGATGTGCACTGACCAGGAAAGGGGTCAAGGAGACTATCATGTCCCTTGTCCTGGATGCTATACCATTTAATCCAGCCCATAATTTATTACATTTTGATGACAATGATGGTCATCGTGTATATCATGCTTAGGAAACTAGGTTTAACAGTGGATAAGAGTGTGGGGCCTGAAGTCAGGAAAACTCATTTTCTTGGGTTCAAATCTGATCTCAGAAACTTAGTAGCTGTGTGGCCCTGAGCAAGTCACTTAATATAATTTGTCCCAGTTTCCTCATCTGTAAAATGATCTGGAGAAGCAAATGGCAAACCATTCCAGTATCTCTACCAAGAAAACCCCAAATGGAGTTACAAAGGGTTGGACGTGTCTTAAATACAACTGAACAACAATATCATGATTTATAGTTTATAACAGTCCTATGATATAAGTGATATTGCTAGTCTTATCTTACTGATGAGGAAACTGAGACTGAGAAAGGTTAAGTGACTTGTCTAAGGTCATGCAACTAATAAGAGTCTGAGGCAGAATTTGAAGTCAGTTCTTGATTCCAAAAGTCCGGCACCTTACTCACTAGGCCACCTAGCTGCCAATACTACACCGTTGACTTTTGCTTGCAACTCATTAAAGACCCATCAGATTTCAGACCAACTGCTATCTAAACATGGTTCTATCATCTTATACTTGTTTTTGTGTCTTTTTTTTTTGGATGGGTTATTATTTAGTATAGCCATACACAGAATAGACAATCAGTAAATGTCAATTTACTGACAGGTATCATTCAAAACAAATAGAGTACTTTCCAAAAAAAAAATGCCAATATTTTCTTTTCCAAAACAGGGAGGAAAAAATATTTTTAAGATCTAGCAAATTTAGTATACCAAAAATTATCTCAGATGGTTAGCAATATTGCCATTAAAACCAATTACGACAGCAAAGAAGTCTTCGGTTAAACTAGATATCTCATCAGGAATATCTTCCTCAGGTCAAAGTTATAATCAATGTCCTCTACAAAGAGCTGCTACCAAAGAAATGTGAAGAGTATCCTCTTGTTACAGATAAAATTTCTGTAATGATTTCTATTGTGCTCTAGGCCTTGGACTGAAGCTTAAAACTATGACCACCTTTGGTGAACACTATCCTCATGTAGCATGGAGTAATCGACCTTAACCTGCACTCCTTCCCCCAAGAGCAGGAAACAAGGAAACATGACAGACTAATAAAAAATAAAATAGCCACACCATACTCACCTGTCAACCCAAATACAAAGAGTTGGCCATTGAGTTCTCTCTCTCTCCCTGCCAGGAGTCTTACTACCTCTCTTATTCACCACCAGGAAAGAGAGGAACAGAATTTCCCTATCAGAGCCTTTTGCATACACACTCACAGCCAATTAAGGAAAGGGAAAGGGAATAAGCATTTATTAAGCACTAATTAGTAGCAGGCACTATGCTAAGCACTTTACAAATATTATCTCCTTTGATCCTTTCAACAACCCTTTGAGGCAGGTGCTATTATGACCTCTATTATAACATTTGAGGAAACTGAGGCAGACAGAGGATAAGTGATTCTCCAATATCACATAACTACTAAGTGTCTGAGGGGAAGGGACCAAAGGTATGGGGAGAAAAATCCCAACCCTTATTAATATAAAAAAAAAGTGATCAAGAAAATAGTAGTAACTAATAAGCTGTGTATCCACTCTCCCAAATATACAGAATCTTTATGAGGATTTCCTATATAGGAATTAAGGGTAACCTCAATAAGAGTAGCAGGCTTTCATATACAATATCACCAATGGATCACATCTCACAACTGATAGAAAGATGTATATTCCACTGCAATATCCCATTGTGTTTATTGTTTGTGATTACAAAAAAAAATGTAAAACAAAATGCTACCTTATAGGCAACAAAGTGTCTCACATTATATTAAGATCATTCAGGGTTCCTTGGAAGATATAACAAAAATCCCCCTATTCGATGACCCTCTGATAAATATTGACTAAGGCTTATATCAGGGAGATGGTTTTGCCTTTCTATGTATCCCCAGCTCTTAGCAGAGTGCCTGGTACTGGTTACGTACTTTTTTAAATGCTTGTTGACTGACTCAGCAAAAGTATGCATCATTGTGGTAGAGGGGATCCAGCACAGAGTTCAGGTCCTGGAGGGATTCCTATAGGGTGGTGAGGTCCTCCATATGGATGATTGAATCAAGCCCTACAAGCTTCCAGGGCCTCCTGGAAGAAATCTTTGGCCTGCCCACACATACAGAAGAGACCAAATGGATGAAAAATATCTATTGCCCAGATTTCAACATTCATCTAAATGGATACCCAATGGAACTTGTACAAGTATGCATATCTGAGATAGACACTACAGAAGAAAGGTGAGTTACATCCAATCCCAAGCTGAAAAGGAAAAGAGTGGGCTATATTGCTTTCGGGAGATCATTTTTTTTTATAACTTTTTTTTTTTTTAGTGAGGCAATTGGGGTTAAGTGACTTGCCCAGGGTCACACAGCTAGTAAGTGTTAAGTGTCTGAGGCCGGATTTGAACCCAGGTACTCCTGACTCCAGGGCCAGTGCTCTATCCACTGCACCACCTAGCTGCCCCCGGGAGATCATTTTTACTGACAGTTTTCCCAGAAAAAAATAGAACAAAAGGAAGGAAGAGAGGAAGGAAGGAGAAGAAAGAAAGGAAGAAAGAAAACCAGAAAAGTTGAAGTTCACCAGGTTTTTGTTTAAAAGATTGTTTTTAACAGTTGATCTTTTAAAATAAATCCCTCTGAGATTTCTATCATGGCTGTGTTTCTTAAAAAAAAAAACAAAAACAAAAAAAATACTGTACATGCTGAAGGGGAGACCTTCTATTGCATAGATATATAATCCTTCAGTGATGTTTTTCTAGATCTTTCAATTAAGCCTCCAGAGCTCCTTTGAAATGCCTATTGTTTCCTTGTCTTTCTTTCCCTGTGGACTTACTGACTCATTATGTCCTATTTCCTCAATAGTTGGCATTGTCTTTGACCACAGTCACTGCTGATTTTTTTCTTAATAATGCGCAATACTCATTTAAACCTCCCAGTTTTCTACAGAATGCAACCCAATCTCCAGCAGAGCCCAGAGGAAGGTTTGGGCTATGGGCTGGGGGGGGGGGGGGTTAAGGGTTTTTTTTTCTCTCTATGCACGTGCAGAAATCACATTGGCAGTGATGATAGGCAGGGCTCTCCATCCCGGAACTTGGCCCGGAACTTGGCAGAACTAAGTTCTGGCACCTTTTAGAGACTTTTCTTGGCACTTCTCCTCACTCCTCCTCTTCAAGTTGGAGAATTTTCCAGATGTGCTCCTTGACATATCCTTTTCCCTTTCTCCACCACTTCTTTCCCCCACCATCTTCTAGCTGCTAAATACAGATTCCCCACCCACTTTCCAAGCACAAAAGTACAGTCTCTTGCCACACTCTACACCCAATTTGGCTTGTTTTTATTGACTATAGCCCAGTCCTTTCCCAGATGGATGTTCATTACTAGATCCACTAACACCTTGCTCAGGTTTTCATTTTGGCACTATAAATCATGATGAAGAAGTATTCAATCAACAAGTTTTATTGAGGACCCATTATAAGCCAACTATCCTGAGAGATACAGAAAAAGTAAAAGATAGGGTTCTATCCTCTAGGAAATGATTTTCTTGCTTCAGAAATTATCCAAGGTAAACCAAAATTCAAGCGCTGATCTTTTTCCTATAGCATTGATATTTTCTGTTCTAGAGACAGAGAAGCAAGTTATTTTTCCATACTGCTTCAGGAGTACTGTAATGCAGTGGAGGTAGAAGACCCCAGGATCCAGGCAAGGTGAGACCTTTAACACCTCTTGCAAAAGTAAGAGATTGTGGCTGGGGGGAGGGGGGAGGAGATGAACTATGGCCTCAGCCTTGCCTGTGCTACAAACAAAAACAGCTTTGGTGGACAGAAAGATAAAGGAGGTTCGGGGAGGGAATCAGAAGATCTAGAACTGGAAAAGACTTTAGAGGTGTCTAGTCAGGTCCTTTCATTTTACAAGTAAGGAACCTGAAGCCCAGAGAACTTAAATGATTTGCTCTGTCATTTGTTTTTTTTTTTTGGTGGGGCAATGGGAGTTAAATGACTTGCCCAGGGTCACACAGCTAGTAAGTGTTAAGTGTCTGAGGCCGGATTTGAACTCAGGTACTCCTGAATCCAGGGCTGGTGCTCTATCCACTGCGCCACCTAGCTACCCCTATTGCTCTGTCATTTTTAGGCAAAACTGGGATTTGACCTCATGGTTTAGAACTAATTCTAATTCCAGTTACACCAGTTTCTACTACATCATGCTGCCTCTTCTCATTTCCTCTGCCCTCCAGAGATTAAATTCTATATATTGTGACAGTTGTTATACTGCATAGATAGCATAAGCAATGTAAATCGGTATATATGCTGCCATCCTTATTACTACAGAAAGGTAGTGTGTCATTAAATTAATTATCCAGCAAGAGGGTAGAGTCTGAGCCACACTTTAGGCAGTGTACTTCTTGAGCCCTCCAGCCCAGTACCCACTTCAATTCCTGGCATATGGGAGAGACAACCTTCTAAAAGGCTTTAGTGTCCTATGTAGCCACAAGAGGGCACCCAACCTACAGAGGCCTTCAACACTATTCCCATAGATAAACCTACACTTCAGTCACACACATATCTACATATGTAGATATATGTATATATATGTGTGTGTGTGTGTGTATACACACATATATACATACATATAAATATATATATATATATGGCAGTCTCAAAGGGAGGGGTGGGATGGGGAGGACTAGGAAAGGTCTCTCACCACAGCAGCCTGTGCTAAACAAATCAAACTCCTTTAGCACTTTACCACCACCACCATAACTACCACCAATTGGTTCCAGAGTTATCTAGAGCAGTGGTGTCAAACTCAAATAAACCATACATAAGGGTCTTTATGGGCTATATATTGACTTTGTTTTAAAATATATTGTTATTGGGCAGCTAGGTGGTGCAGTGGATAAAGCACCAGCCTTGGATTCAGGAGGACCCAAGTTCAAATCCAGCCTCAGACACTTGACACTAGCTGTGTGACCCTGGGCAAGTCACTTAATTCTCATTGTCTCACAAAAAAATAAAATAAATTAAATATATATAATGTTATCTATGTTTCATTATATTTTATTTTGCTAATTATTTCTCAATTATATTTTAATATGGTTCTAGCCCTACTCAGTGTTCCTGGCTACATTCAGCCCTCAGGTCACATATTTGACACCTCTGATCCAGAAGGTTCAGTGGAACATTGCCCAAAATATTTAAAATTATTATATCTATGGCCTGTGGCAACTCTAGGAAGCCCACCCCATATCTGTGCTCTCCTCTCTTAAGTAATTGCCATTCACATTTGGAGGACTAAGACACTGACTGAATGAATCAGTGAAAGAAAGTATTTATTGTTTACTGTGTGCCAAGCAACTGTATTTAAAGTTTTAGGGATACAAATAGAAAAATGAAACAACCTCTGCTCCCAAGGAGATCAAAGTTTAAGTGGAAGAGACAACACATAAAAGAAAGTTGAAAAGAAAGTACAAGGCCCAGAAATTCTAAGGGATCAGAAGCAAAGGAAGATGGTAAGGCCCAATAGTTTTAGGTTACATCAATAGGTTAGATGACAGTTCCAGGGGTCTGAAAATAACACTTAGAGAGCTTTAGAAAGTAGCAGCAAGGGAGCAGCTAGGTGGCGCAGTGGATAGAGCACTGACCCTGGAGTCAGGAGTACCTGAGTTCAAATCCGGTCTCAGACACTTGACACTTACTAGCTGTGTGACCCTGGGCAAGTCACTTAACCCCCATTGCCCCACAAAAAAAAAAAATCAGAAAGTAGTAACAGGGCAGATGACAAGGTTTAGTGCTTCTCTACCTCACTGAAAGAAAGAGTTGTTGACTTTCATCTCATCCAAGCTTTGTGAACTGTCAAGCAAGACATGGGTTTTGGGTGCTAGGTTGGGGAGGGAGTAGGGGGCACAGCACAGTGGTAAGATGCCCCTCATTGGTGACAGCTTCCTGCCAGCTGGTTGACCAAGGTGGGTATATAGTTTATTTATTATCAAAAATAAAAGGAATTAAATTCCTTTTATCCACCTTCAGCCATCTCCCACAGCTCCTCACATTTACTTCGCCTTCCATATCTTCAGGTATGGTCAAGAAAATTCCAGAGCCACCTGTACCCACTGCTCTTAGAAAAGGAGTAATGGGGGGGGCAGCTAGGTGGTGCAATGGATAAAGCACCAGCCCTTAATTCAGGAGGACCTGAGTTCAAATCCAGCCTCAGACACTTGACACTTACTAGCTGTGTGATCCTGGGCAAGTCACTTAATCCTCATTGCCCCACAAAAAAAGAAAAGAAAAAAGAACAAGAGAAAAGGAATAACGCATTGTGCTATAAGAAATGACAAACAAGATGATTTCAGAAAGGCCTGGAAACATTTACATGAACTGATGTATAGTGAAGTGAGCAAAACCAGGAGAACATTGTGCACAGAGACAGCAATAGTGTTTGATGAAGAACTGTAAATGACAACTATTCTCAGCAATACAAGGATCCAAGACAATCCCAAAGGACTAATGATGAAGCATACTGTCCACCTCCAGAGAAAGAATTGATATTGATATTGAACACAGACTGAAGCATGTTCTTTTTCACGTTCTTTTATTTTTTTCTTTTAAGTTTTTTTTTACACATAATGGCTGATATGGTCATGTTTTACATAATTGCACAAATATAACCTATATCTGATTGCTTACCGTCTTAGGGAGAGGCATGGGGAGGGAGGGAAAGAGGGATAAAATTTGGAACTCAAAACTTTAAATTAAAATGTTTATTATTATTTTTTTTTTAAAGAAAGGGATTGGGGGCAGCTAGGTGGCACAGTGGATAAACCACCGGCCCTGGATTCAGGAGTACCTGAGTTCAAATCCGGCCTCAGGCACTTAACATTTACTAGCTGTGTGACCCTGGGCAAGTCACTTAACCCCCATTGCCCCCACAAAAATAAATAAATAAATAAATGAAAAGTATACACATATATCAGTTTAATAAAAAAATTTAAAAGAAAGGGATTAATGTAAAAGTTGTGTTTGTGTCTTGAACCCCAGCTCTAGATCAGTGGCTACAATAAGGAAAAGCAGGGGAAGAGGGGTGGGAGAAATTGGTCTTTCTTTCCTTGCTTACTACCTAATGGGATCTTCAATAGCTATCAGTCCTTCCTTCTCCTCTGGTCCCTGTTCCTGCTCTAAGATCTGGTCACTTCTGCAGACCTCTAACATTTTTGGTCACCATCCATTCAAGTCAGGATTCAAGTCATCTACAAATAGTTCATCATCCATTCAAGTCAGCAATTGTGACTGTCCCTGCCTTTCCAGCCTACTTCAGGTATAATTCAATGGCAGATGCTGTTTGTAGATGCCTATGTAAGCAAGTTCAACTCCCTTACTAGTTGCTTTCATCAAGGTCAGTAACAATCAAACCAGTCACCTGCATCAATATAAAAAAGTCACAATCCCAGGGCAGTGACAGATAGGAGAATAACCAATCCTATACTATATCTCTTCTTTCTTATCTCACAGCTTCCTTCCCCCACTTCCTACAACCCTGGGTAATAAAGGAAGTACAATCAGCCTCACCTATGTGCCATGATCATCAGTTACCTCTTTGTCAATCTCCCCAAACCATCATCATTCTAGACCCAAAATAAATTAAGAAAAAATAATAATTCAGACAAAGAAGGCATGATATGAGCACAAATTATGATATAAACACCTCAGATCAAGTCTGTGGGTTAGGGAAGACACAGAATAGATGTATTTTTATTGTTATTCATTGGTTAATTTGTTTGATTTTACTTTTGAAAGAGAAAGGTTACATTACACACACGCAGACATACCACCACCACCTCTACCAATTAATTATAGAGACCCTGACACCTGGATTGAATTGTTTTTCAATCAAAAATATAAAGCAGGTGTGAACAAGTCCTAAACCAATTTGAGAGGACCATAGTGCTTTCATAACTGGATAAAGGCAAAATGATGAAGTATCACAAAGGAAATCTTGTCATTGGATGAAAGAATACAACATACTTCTGGGCTTCTGTTTTGTTTTGTTTTTTGGTTTTTGGTTAGGCAATTGGGGTTAAGTGACTTGCCCAGGGTCACACAGCCAGTAAGTGTTAAGTGTCTGAGGACAGATCCTAACTCAGGTACTCCTGACTCCAGGGCCAGTGCTCTATCCACTGCGCCATCTAGCTGCCCCCGGGCTTCTGTTAAAAAAAAAAAAGTCTAATGGTGGAAAAGCTCCAATTTGGAAGATTCAAGTTTGAGACAACTCCCTTAGAATCACCTGGCAATGAGCGAGTTTCCTCCTCCCTACCCCAACAAGTGATCTTGTCATCCAAGAGACTATAGCAGTAGGACATAATGCATCCGAATAGGACAAAGAGACACCCTGAGGACCAACAGAGATACAAAAAGAAAACTTTAAGGAGTAGGACCCTTTGTACCAGAGAAGAATACCAGCTCTGGATTCAGGAAAGGACTTATAGTAACCAGAAGCTGTGAGTTTACTCTTTAGCCACATGTGTTCTCTTACAGGCAGGGTTCACAACCCTTACACTCTAAATTGGCCCACTCTCCCTAGAGACTTCATTTGTGTGATGGAAATATGTGCCTCTGGTGTGTGAAGAATGTTTTATGCTACCAATTTTTTTTCTTTAGCTTTTGTTTGGTTGGGGTGTTTTGTTTGGTTTTTGTCCCATCTTACCCAGGCTGGAAATGTTTTGGCCATTCATGGACCCAGTCCCACTGCTGACTGTCATGGAAGTTATGACCTGTTCTATTACTGACCTGGACTGAGCCTGGTGGCTCCCAATTCTTGAAAGCTCATCTTCTTAGTGTGTGACTTCCTAATGACACCAACTGTCTTTTAGCCTTACTGTAGCTCAGAGCTCCTGAACTCAAGGGATCCGCCATCCTCAGCCTCCTCTAGAAGCAGGGATTACCATCATCTACTACCATGCCTGGTACCAACTACTTTTTTTTTGGGGGGGGGGGACGTTGTGAGGCAATTGGGGTTAAGTGACTTGCCTAAGGTCCCACCAAAGAAAAAAAAGAAGGAAGGAAGGAAGGAAGGAAGGAAGGAAGGAAGGAAGGAAGGAAGGAAGGAAGGAAGGAAGGAAGGAAGGAAGGAAGGAAGGAAGAAAGGAAGAAAGGAAGAAAGGAAGAAAGGAAGAAAGGAAGAAAGGAAGAAAGAAAGAAAGAAAGAAAGAAAGAAAGAAAGAAAGAAAGAAAGAAAGAAAGAAAGAAAGAAAGAAAGGAAGGAAGGAAGGAAGGAAGGAAGGAAGGAAGGAAGGAAGGAAGGAAGGAAGGAAGGAAGGAAGGAAGGAAGGAAGGAAGGAAGGAAGAAAGAAAGAAAGAAAGAAAGAAAGAAAGAAAGAAAGAAAGAAAGAAAGAAAGAAAGAAAGAAAGAAAGAAAGAAAGAAAGAAAGAAAGAAAGAAAGAAAGAAAGGAAGGAAGGAAGGAAGGAAGGAAGGAAGGAAGGAAGGAAGGAAGGAAGAAAGAAAGATAGATTCTGGGGTGGCTACGTGGCGCAGTGGATAAAGCACCAGCCCTGGATTCAGGAGTACCTGAGTTCAAATCCGGCCTCAGACACTTGACACTTACTAGCTGTGTGACCCTGGACAAGTCACTTAACCCCCATTGCCCCGCAAAAAAAAAAAAAAAAACAAACAAAAAAAGAATGAATAATTCACAGTTCCAAACACTATAGAGAAGCTGAGAAGGATCACTATGGAGAAGTGAAAAAGGGTCATCAAATTTAAAGATTATTGGTGACATTGGAGAGAACAATTTCAGTCAAGTGGTGAGGATAGAAACAATATTGCAAGAGGGCGAGAAGTGAATAGGAGATGAAAAAAGTGGAGGTGAGAATGTAGATAGCTTTTATTAAAAGTTTGACTGCGAAGAGGAGAGATATAAGATAGCTTGAAGACAGCTTGAAGGAAGGATAGATAGGGACAAGTAAAGACTTTTTTAAGGATGAAGGAAATCAAACTGATGAACTTCTAGAGCAGATTGAAGAATATTTTTTCTTTATTTTTCTTTTTTTTATTCTTGCTTTTTTTGCAGCATGGCTAATATGGAAATGTTTTGAATGACTTCATATTATAATGGGTATGCTATTTCTTGCTTTCTTGATGGGTGGGAGGAGGGTAGAGGGAGGGAGAAATTTTGGAACTGCAACTATTAAGTTTAAATTTTAAAAAAAGAATGGAGGAGATCTGGGTATGTTTGAAGCAGCAGGGAAGAAGTCGATGAATAAGGAAAAAATGGAAAATTAGGGACCCAAAGAGGTCATTGATCAGAAAAAAAGTTCCCCATAATACTCCAAAATATTTATAACAGCACTTTTGTGTAGCAAAGAATTGGAAGCAAAGTAGAAGTCCATCATTTGAGGAATAGCTAAACAAATTGTCATACAAGAATGCAATGAAATATTACTGTGCTGTAAGAAGCAACAAATGGGATAAACACAGAGAACCATGGAAAGGCTTACATGAACTGATGCAGACTGAAATAAGCAGAGCCAAGAAAACAATATACATAATGACT
The DNA here is from genome assembly GCF_019393635.1 of Dromiciops gliroides. Lineage (NCBI taxonomy): Eukaryota > Metazoa > Chordata > Mammalia > Microbiotheria > Microbiotheriidae > Dromiciops > Dromiciops gliroides. The sequence continues at coordinate 561,280,920 of NC_057862.1, read as the reverse complement.
ACAAAAATTAAAAGAACAAAAACCATAAAACAATTGAAAGTGAATGTTGCAGAATTACATAGAATATCTGTGGCCCTAAAGAAAAGCTATAAGAAGATCCTTCACTACTACTCCTTCGGAAAAGTGGAAGGTCTTCAGGTATGGAATATTGCATATGTTTTCAGGCTTTTTTATATAAAGATTGATTTTACTTATTTTTTTCTCTTTTAGGGCCCTCCCTCTCTTGATTATCTCCAATCTGTCCTCTGTATGTGTGTATATAATTTCTTTGCATGTTATTTGCCTGCTGTCTCCCCCATTAGACTGTGAGCAGCTTGAGGGCAGGGACTATTTTTTGCCCTTTTTTGTATCCTCAGAACTTAGCACAGTGTCTGGCATATAATAGACACTTAATAAATATTTATTAATTGACAGATTGATTCTTCCTCTTTTTCTTTCTTTTTTTTCTTTAAAAATGTTCTTTGGTATATAGGATAGTTCTCAGGGTGCAGGTGGGGAAAAGAGGAGTGATACAAGGGAAAATTTAGGAAATGTATAAATAGAAAATATCAATAAACATTATTTTGTTTGTTTTTTTTTTAGTGAGGCAATTGGGGTTAAGTGACTTGCCCAGGGTCACACAGCTAGTGAGTGTTAAGTGTCTGAGGCCAGATTTGAACTCAGGTACTCCTGACTCCAGGGCTGGTGCTCTATCCATATTTTTTTTTTTTTTGGCGGGGCAATGGGGGTTAAGTGACTTGCCCGGGGTCACACAGCTAGTAAGTGTCAAGTGTCTAAGGCCAGATTTGAACTCAGGTCCTCCTGAATCCAGGGCCGGTGCTTTATCCACTGCACCACCTAGCTGCCCCTATCCATATTTTTTAAAAGAAAAGAAAAAATTTAGGAGAAGGATGATGGAAGAAATAAGCTACTAGAGATTTTGGGAGAAGAATGAGAATAAACCCAAAAAGCAAGAAGTTGGCATGGACCAAGGAGGCTTCATTTTATCCTCTGAGACTGGAGCAAAAGACGAGAGGATTGGAGATAATTTGGGGGTTTTGTTTTGTTTTTGGGGGGGGTTGGTGAGGCAATTGGGGTTAAGTGACTTACCCAGGGTCACACAGCTACTGTCAAGTGTCTGAGGCTGGATTGGAACTCAGGTCCTCCTGAATCCAGGGCCAGTGCTCTATCCACTGCACCACCTAGCTGCCCCAGATTGGAGATAATTTTGAAGTGATCTGAAATATAGAAATGGGGACAAGAGGACACTAATGATAGACAAATGACCTCAAGTTTTTCAGTGCAGTTATGAGGACAGGTTCTCTGCTAAGGGGTCAGGAGGTAGGTGGTAGAAGAGGCTTGAAAAGAGAGAGTTTAGAGCAGATGATAAGGGGAATAAGACAGCAAAAAAATGGGGGTGTAGGAAGTATATCAGGGCCTCTTCTAGTCCCTGGCAATGGTCCACTGGCTCATCTCATAGCTCTAAAACAATATAATACATCAAGTACTGGGGGGAAAAAGGTCCCGAGTGAATATTAATGAATGTTACTACAGCTGTAGCATGTTTTATGAGTTCAGAGACTGACTCTGAGAAGTTAAGAGTTAAATGAGTAATTTAGGCCATGAACAAACTATGGCATCTTTCTACTAGGTTTGCCCTGAGGTCTGTTGTAAGCTAATGGCCACCTGTATAAGGGATGAGCTTCTGGGCTCTGGGAATTTTTCCAGAGTCCAACCAAGGCCATGAAAAGCAGACTCCTATCTCTATGAGAACAGGCCCAAAGTTGACTATGAGAATGAGTCAGACTCTCTTCTGAATTCCTTTTCTCCCTACTTCACATTGTCAATCAATAACAATATTAAAAGATCCCTAAATGCAGATGTGGTACTGGTGGTAACAGATAACACCTTGCTTCCCCATTGTCACTGCCATAGAGCCCCTGGGAAGAGAGGAAAACTGATGAAATAACATTAACACATATGCCAGGTGAGATCTTTCTTTTCTTTTCTTTCTTCTTTTTCTTTTTTGCTTCAGAAAGGAAGGCTTAGACTATGTCCTTTTTTTGGAGGTTTTTAATAATATTTTATTTTACCCCAATTACATGTAAAAACATTTTTAACCTTTGTTGTTATTGTTTTTAAATTTTGAATTCCAAATTCTATTTAGCCCTCCTTTTCTTCTCCCCTCCCTGAGAAGGTAAGCAATCTGATATAGGTTGAACATATGTAATCATGTAAAACATTTCCATATCTGTCATTTTGTGCAGGAAGACAAAAGGAAGGGGGCACCTAGGTGGCACAGTGGATAAAGCACTGGCCCTGGATTCAGGAGGACCTCAGTTCAAATCCGGCTTCAGACACTTGACACTTACTAGCTGTGTGACCCTGTGTAACCCCAATTGCCTCACACACACACACACACACACACACACACAAAAGGTTTTGTGTGACCAAGAGGAAATGGATGTTACCAATGTCACCCATCAGAATCATCCAGGGATTATTTTTCCCCTCATTCTATTATCCACAGTTTCACAATGGCCAACTTGACCGGGCCCCAACCCACACTGTGCTTCTCTTTGCTCCTTGCCCTTTTCCAGGATGGAATGAAGCAGCCTTCCTCCAGGCCAAGAAGATGTGGCCCCACCCTCAGGGCTCTCAGATCACGTGTGGAAACCTCATGAACTATTCTCTCACAGCACCTGGGGCCCTAAAACATTCTAGTTCCCTTCTATCCAACATCAACCAGAAACCCAGAAAGTCACCAGGAAAGTAAATCTTGGTTATAGATGATGCCCAAAGAGCAATACCCTGTTAGAAGATGATAGGGAAACAGGAAGGCAGGGAAGAGCAAACCAACATCATAATAAAAATAAAAACTAACACTTATATAGCACTTACTATGTGCCAAAGCTTACAGCCCATTGTTAATTATTGATAGATGGCATTAAAACAGAGGCATTACCGGAAAAAAAAAAAAGAGGCATTACGGTCTGCTTTGCCACTGTACCGTAAGGACCATGGGGTCTTTCCATCCGGTTTGCAGCTGAAATCTTCCAGGCATCGTTTTCTCCCTCATCAGAGTGGGTGTGCCTGGAGAGCAGACTGTCTGAGTTTTCTGTAGGTATCTATAGCGCTTAGCACTGTGCTTTGCACATAGTAGGCATTTAATAAGTGTTTTATTCTTCATTCATTAGCAAAGGCCAGAACCATGGGAATCCAAGCTGATCCACATGCTTAGACCAGCAGCTAAATTCACGTGCAGGAGGGCCTGCGTTGTGAAGTGGTTAGAGCATGGGACACTGAGTCAGGAAGATCCGAGTTTAAATCTTGCCTCAGACACACTTACCAGATATGGGATCCTAGGTGAGTTGCTTAACTTCTCAGCCTCAGTTTCTTTATCTGTAAAATGGGGATAGTAACTACATCCACCTTCCAAGGTTGTTGTGAGTATCAAATGCAAAGTGCTTTGCAAACTTTGAAGTGTTATATAAATTATTATTATTATTATTATTATTATCATCATCATCAATGCAGAGATGGGTATATGGGGCTGTAAATCTGAGATCCAGGCATGAGCAAGAGGAAGAAGAAGTTAGGGTGTGAGTAAAAATAAACCAAAGTCAACACAACTGAGTCTTCAATCCTCGGCTCCCCCTGCATGCCTGGGCTGCTCTCCCTCCTCATCTCCGACTCCCAGTTTTCCTGGCTTCTTTCAAGTGCTAGCTAAAATCCTACCTTTCCTGTTCCCCCTTAATCCTAGTGCCTTCTCCTCTGTTGATTATTTCCAATTTATCCTGTTGACAGTTTATTTGTATCATCTTCCATATTAGATGTGAATTCTATGAGAAAGTCTTTTGCCTTTCTTTGTATCTCCAAAACTTTAGAACAGTGCCCGGCACATAGCAGGGGCTTAATAAATGTTTATTGATTAAAAACAAACAAAAAAATGTTTATTGACTGAGTGACTGACACTGTGTCCTTGTCTTCCTAATACTCCCAGCCTTTGATTTTCTCCTATCCAAGCCAGTCAAAGCTTTCAAAGCCATTTGTAGATTCCACATCCTACAAGTCTCTATCCAGGAAGAAAGTCCCTTCATGTTTTAGTTACCCCATTCAAAAATGGAATTGTTGAACCTCTCGAGCCAATCAGAAGCCAACTGTCCCTGCTGAAAGAGCCTATGGGCAGCAAAGATAATCCCAAACTGTGGATAATTGAAAAGTAATTTTAATTTTGGTTTAGAATGTGGTTTTGCACTTTTTTTTTAAAGTGGAGTTTTATTGGATATTCTTAGAATTTGTAACAATCTCAAATCACCCTGAATATCTGAATATTCTGAAGGAGTTAGAAAATTATCCGTTTTACCCATGCTACCATCTTATTTAAATAACTACCCTGTCTATAGGGCAAATAAGTAGCACAGTAGATAGAGCACCTAACCTGAAGTCAGAAGGACTTGAGCTCAAATCTGGCCTCAGACACTTCCTAGCTGTGTGACCCTGGGCAAGTCACTTAACCCTGTTTGCCTCAGTTCCTCATCTGTAAAATAAGCTAAAAAAGGGAAGGAAATGGCAAACTACTCCAGTATCTTTGCCACAAAAACCCCAAACGAAATCAACAAGAGACAGGACTAAAAATGACTGAACAACAACAACCCCATCCATGCTAGAGATAAACATGCAACATCTCTGAAAGGAAGGTTAAAGCATCTGAGTTGTCTCTTTCTCTCTGAACCACTCCTCCCCCTCCAAGTTACTATATCTCTGGATCATATTTTTCCTGGTAAATGTGAAAGTAATTAAATAATATCATTTTAAAAGCTTCCTCCTGAGCCAGAAAAGAGAATAAGGGATAAAAGAAAAATAATGACTAGGGTCTTAACTCTATCTACTCTACTTTATGATCATCTCTGTTTACTTACATCAATAAGAACTTAAAAGTGAGATGCGTTCTGCTCAAAGTGGAGCAGGGACACAGCTTTGGGACCAGCTTATCCCACTAGTAGGTGATTCGTTTAATGGCAGCTCTAAGTTCCATCACAGAACAAAGAAGACAACTCCAGGGGAGAACATCTGGTCCAGCCTTGACTGTTTGCTGACTCCCTTCTCCATATACCCCTTTGCGCTCTCAAAATCCAGGGCTCAGTTTCCCCAAAGGACCTGCATGGGTAGGGGCCTGCTGTGAGCAGCCCCTTATCTCAGAAGACTAAAGTAAACATTCAGTGACATCCATCCACAGAACGGGAACATAATTAAATGATCCCATCAGCAAGGTGGAAATGCAACTTTTTTCACTTTTATTGTTGCTTTTTTTGTTGTTGTTGTTTATTCTTTCTTGCACTTTTTCCCCTTTTGTTCTGATTCTTCTCTTACAATGTGACTAATGTGGAAATGTGTTTAGCATGATTGTAATGTATAACCTATATCAGATTGCTTGCTGGCTTTGGGAGGGGGTAGGGAATGGGGGGGGGGGATTTGGAACCAAAAAAAATCTTTACATGTAATTGGGGGAAAAATTTTTTTAAATCAAATCAAATTAAATTTTTTTAAAAAGTGGAAATGTAGTCCCACCTCACCACACATCCTCCCCAGACTCCACAAGGAGATGGCAGTAAATTCAGTGTCCTGCAGCACCCAGAAACCACCTAAGAAAAGTCAAGGAGTCTTCCCTTCAGCCTCCCAATCCCAGACTGACTTCCCCCAAAACCCCAGAGATTTTTCACTAAAAAAAAAAATGTATTGTTTAGTTAAGGAACCTATTTTTAGGGTTAAGCATTCGTGTGAATCTTTTGAACAAGGATGGGAAGGACAGCTTCTGGGGTGGGGGAGAGTCTCTTCCATACAGTCCTTTGCTGAGCAGCTCTGATGCCTCAAGCTCTGTCTAGCTCTGGGATTCTTTGCTTTTCATCTAAAAGCAGAGCACGTCAGTGGGTGCTTGGAGTCTGGCCTAGCTCTGCCTCCCCAACCCCTGTACTTCCCTTCTGAGCTGTTCCAGCCATCAGTTCAGTAGCTCTGTGTGGCTTTCAGACTTTCTTCCCGGATTCACAAGTACCCTTTGTCTTTAATGCCCCTGTTCCTGTTTCCTCTTCCTGGCATTCTTCTCCCTTAACCTCTTTTTTGGAGTGCTGGACTTCAGTGAGGAGTCCTAGATTCAAATACCAACTCCCATCCTTTTATGTGAAATTGGGGCAGCTAGATGGCCCAGTGAATAGCGTTCTGGGCCTAGAGTCTGGAAACCCTAAGTTCAAAGCCAGCCTCAGACTCTAAGGATCCCTGGCACCCTTAGGCCTTGACATAGGCTCTGTAGCCAATCTCCTTTACATGTCTTCTCTCTCAGTTAGACAGTGACCTCTCAGAGAGCAGAGACAGTCTCACATTTTCAATTTGTATCTCCAGCACTTAGCACACAGTGCTTGGCACACAAGCCCTTCATAAATTCTTTGTCATTCATTCATACTATCAGGTCAAGCCACAGACTACCTGGGGGACCTTTACAGAGAATGAGTAGTCCCCAAGCAGTATTTTAAGAACCATAGCTCAAACTGTCCTGGCCTAAAGGTCTTCTGAAATTTCCAGTGGAGACACCTCCATAAATATTCATTCCTCATGGGGCCCGGCAGCATCTCTCATCTCAGGTCAACTGTCCTTCTACAAAGTACTTGGAAACCTAAGAAATTCAATCACAGAAGGATAGCATAATTCCTGCCCTGCCGAGAACATGAAAGCAAGGTTTTATAACTTATCCTTAGTAACAGCTCTCATTCATTCTCCCCACATTAAGAATGCTCATCTCTTCAAATAACCTCTGGGTCTTCCCAAGCTACCAAGACAATTGCATGTGAATGCTGGGGCACAATGACAACAATAAGGTCAATGAAAACAATGTTGAACGGTGACAACTCAGATTAATTGAAATGAAAAATCTGGGGTCCAAGAGTGAGAGAATGAAACCCATATTCCGCCCCTTGGTAGAGTAGGGGATTATGGATATTGGGCTTTGCCCATACTGGGCTTCTCTCAGATGTCGTTGTTTTATTGGTAAGTTTTGCCATGGATAGAGCACCGGCCCTGGAGTCAGGAGTAGCAGGGTTCAAATCCGACCTCAGACACTTAACACTTACTAGCTGTGTGACCCTGAGCAAGTCACTTAACCCCAATTGCCTCACCAAAAAAATAAATAAATAAAAATTTAAAAAATTTTAAAAGGCATCAGATAAAACAGGAAAAAAGAAGAGAGTAGAAAAAAGCTTTTGTTTACAATATGCCCCCTTTAGATTTCAGCAAATTAAAAGGTTGTAAGGGGCTAAAACTATAACAAGATGTAAAGGTCAGTAAAGTTTTTTCAGGTATAGATTAAATAGGAATAGGTCTGATGCTACCAGTGTGACCCTGAGCCCTTCTCTAGGCTCTCCAGTTCCTCAATGCTAGGTGCTGTGGAGAAAATACCAAAATGCAGAAGATGTGGCCTCTACCCTCCAGGAATTTATCATATGGAAAGGAAAAAACATATTCATATAAAAAAAAATGAGAAGACCAGCTCTCAAACCCAGGGCTTCTAAAGCCAAACTCAATGTACTTTCCATTATAGTCACTCTAGGGGGCAGCTAGGTGGCGCAGTGGGTAAAGCACTGGCCTTGGATTCAGGAGGACCTGAGTTCAAATCCGGCCTCAGACACTTGACACTTACTAGCTGTGTGACCCTGGGCAAGTCACCAAAAAAAAAAAAAAACATTATAGTCACTCTTCTTCTATAAATGGAGAGCCATATTTCACCATCTTGTCTCCCCTGACCTGTAATCACTAATATAGGAAGTAGATAATAGTCATGTCTCTAGCACAGTCTGGGAGGAAATAAATGAAGGGTTACTAGGAAGATATGTTCAGAACCTGAATGAAATATCCCAAGAGGTACACTATTTTCCCAGGTCTCTGCTTCCTTGGTCACCAATCATTAGTTCAGTTCCCTAGACTCCTTGATGCTAGTCAGAGAGTAACCCAGAAAGGTATACCTTTCCAGTAATGAGCATTCAGTACTAGTCCTCCTCATCTTCATCCCCCCCCCACCCTAAGTAATAATCAATACCAACAAATATTTATCAAAATAATAGATTGTTTAATAATAATTAGATTAATTGTTAATAATTAGATAAAAGAGACCTTAGGGAATCATCTAGCCTGGGGGTTCAAGTCTTTTGTGTCATGGACCCTTTTGGATGGTTGGTGAAGCCTATGGCTCCCTTCTCTGAATAGTGTTTTTCTTTTTTTTTTTTTTTTTAGTGAGGCAATTGGGGTTAAGTGACTTGCCCAGGGTCACACAGCTAGTAAGTGTGTGTTGAGTGTCCGAGGCCGGATTTGAACTCAGGTCCTCCTGACTCCAGGGTCGGTGCTCTATCCATTGCGCCACCTAGCTGCCCCTGAATAGTGTTTTTCAATGCATAAAATAAAACTCACAGGATTACAAAGAAAACCAATTCTATTGAAATATAGTTATCAAAATAAAAAACGTTTTTGATATAATATGTCTAGTACGTCTAGAAACTCCAGCAATTTCAAAATAATGATGAGCATAAATGAAATTCTCTGATATCTGCAATAGCTGTAATGTATTATGAAAATATCTGTCATTTGTATTGATGACAGTCACAGATACTGGTAATATTACTGTGGTTTGTGGCCTACATTCATAAGTAAAGGAAATGCTAATGTCCAGGTAGAGCTTATAAAATAAAGATGTGATTTTTTTCCCCATTTCAGTTCACAGACCCCCTAAAATCTATCCACAGACCCCTAGTCAAGAACCCCTGATCTAGTCCAACCAGCTCATTTAACAAATGAGGTGAGGAATTAAGTGCTATTAAATTCCTTCTTTGCACAGAGCACTGTACCAAGGGCTGGGGATACAGACAGGCTTAAGACATGGTCTCTACCCTCAAAGGCCATTGCAGTTATTTGCAATAAATGGATGAAAAAAATATTTACTAAGTAATTAATAAGTATGGGCACTGTGCTAAATGCTGGAGACACAAATGCAAAAAAAAAAAAAAATCAATACCATCCCCACCCTCAGGGAGCTAATAGAAAAAGGGTAGCACATATAGAGGAATAGTAGCCAGGGGAAAATGTTTTGGACAGGGATGCTATTGCAATTATAGGACAATAGCTGGACAAGCCCATACACTGATTTTCTGGCTTGCAAATTAGTCTCTGGGAATTGTCTTTAGGATAAACCAGTTCCCCAAAGCCTGCTCATCCTTGCAGGAAAAGAGAAAATCATTCAGAACCCACAAAGCTGAGAACCAGACCCTGATACAGAGCTGACCACAACCTCTGAGGCACTCCTAAATATCCAGCCCTTCAATATTTCTACCCCCTAGTTTTATCGTCAAAGCAATCTACTTATGGCTACTAATTAAATGAATAAGAGGCACTTTTAAAGGGTTGGTTGTGGGGCATCTAGGTGGCGAAGTGGATAGAGCACCAACCCTAGATTCAGAAGGACCTGAGTTCAAATACAGCTTCAGACCCTTGACACTTACTAGTTGTGTGACCCTGGGCAAGTCACTTAACCCCAATTGCCTCACCAAAAAAAAAAAAAAAAAGGGTTGGTTGAATTGAATTGTGGCCCAGCATTCTATTGGAGGCTATAGAAGGTGAGAAAGGAGGACAAGATGTGACCCCTGCCCTAAAGGGGTTCATTATCTATTAAGAGGGTAAGACTTAAAAACAAAAACAAACCAAAAAAAGGGGGGCAGCTAGGTGGTGCAGTGGATAAAGCACCAACCCTAGAGTCAGGAGGACCTGAGTTCAAATCCGACCTCAGACACTTGACATTTACTAGCTGTGTGACCCTGGGCAAGTCACTTAACCCCCATTGCCCCACAGAAACAAAAAACAAATAAACAAAAACAAGAGGGTAAGACTTCCCATAATTAGAAAACTATACAAGACAAACTATAATCAAGGGCCTCCTTTTCTTCATCTGTAAAACAAGGGGCAGGTGGCTAGTATTTCAATAGTGTTCCAACAGGAGAAAGAGATCCCAGGCTGGCCCCTCTCCCAAGCTCCCAGTTCAGAGAAAGGCATTCCCTGAAGGTGGGCAGATTGCCTATCGGGGTTTCTTCTCCTTAATAATTTTCCATCTAGGCTCAGCCAAATCTCTAGAGCAAGGAATTCTCCAGTCCTAAACTCTAGCAAGTGGAATGCTGATAATGAAGTGCTTTCACTAAGTGATAGTCCAACAGGCAGGAGTTACACATGTATGTATGTATGTATGTATGTATGTATGTATGTATGTATGTATGTATGTATGTATGTATGTGTAGCTCACAGAGCTTTTCATTTAGGGCTGGGATTTGCCCTAATGGGCTAATATTTAGAGAGTACTTACCCACTTGAAATCTGTTAGCATTGTTCAAACAGCTGAGCTTTGCACCTAGTTAGTAAGACTAATTAGTTAAGATAGGAAGCTATGAGTTGATATATGCCCTTCTACCCCCAAGAAGGCGGCATCCCAGATAGGTTCATCCCTGCCTAGCTTAGATCTTGGGCAGCCAGCCTCTCCAGAAGCTGCCTCTCTGAGTCTCCACTCTTTCCTCATTGTTTGAGGAAGTGTTTTGTGCCATTTATTCAGGGGTAAAAATTGGTCTTTACAGGTCAGGTAGCATAAGAAACCAGTATGAGTGGCCCCAGTCTCAACCAAAACCGACCCTGGAACTCTGACCATTCAAGACTAAAGAGATGTGGGCATCAACAATTCAATCAGGTATTTTTTGCAGAGATTTTAAAAAAGAAAATATTTGCTCTTTATTGCAGAAACTTCCTTTTATCCAAGGGAGGTAAAATTACTCTGCAAGATAGCATAATGAGCAGTTCTCTTATTCTGCAAATAAATTTTTATGTTGAGATTTTAATAGAAATCATCCTGAGGAACAACTCCTGTGGAGAAGGAAACAGCCACCCCAGCTACTCCCCACTAAATGCCACCGACAGGGCAGGAAGCTGGCCTTGCTGAAGCTGTGCAATGAGGAAGAGACAGAAGATGACATGTCCCTGGCAAGTCAAAGGACCACCATCAATTCAACCACCATATCCCCTTAGACCCTGCTGGAGACAGCCCGAGATCCTGAGCCTAAGAATTCTGGGAATAACAAGGCTCTGTCCTGTCCCACCCACCCACCCACCCCAGACCACCAGACCTGCTTAGCCTGTCCCCCCACATCCATCCTCCGAAGAATCAACACTTGGAGAGATACAACCTGGCAACTACTTCAAAAGGTACTGCAGTCCCCACCTCCTCAGCAGCCACAGTTACTGAAGACCATGAAAAGAAAATACTCCACATCAAAGTCCTTGGCACTGTCAAGTGCTTGAACATCAGGATGGATATGGTTTTGTCAGTGGAAATAATAGTAAGGATGTTACATCACTAGCACTTGCCACAGCCTTCTAAGGACCACTGGGTCTATCCATCTTATAGCTTGTGGTTACTTCCAGCTTACTTGGAACCCATATGTATCATCTCCCCCTATTAGAACGTGAGCTCCTTGAGAGCAGGAACTGTCTTGCTTCTTTCTTTCTTTCTTTCTTTCTTTCTTTCTTTCTTTCTTTCTTTCTTTCTTTCTTTCTTTCTTTCTTTCTTTCTTTCAGGCAATGAGGATTAAGTGACTTGCCCAGGGTCCCACAGCTAAGTAAGTGTCAAGTGCCTGAGGTTGTATTTGAACTCAGGTCCTCCTGAATCCAGGGCCAGTGCTTTATCCACTGTGCCATGTAGCTGCCCCTCTGTCTTGCTTTTCTGTTTGTATTGCCAGCCTCCACCCAGTGCTCTACACATGAGAAAGCATATGCTTTCTCATTCATTCATTCATTGTTTATGATAACGATTATATATGTGTGTGCAGATATATATTTATTTAACAATGGACTGGTACTAGTGTCTCCATTTTATGAGAGGGAGCTGAGGCTAAATAACTAGTCCAAGATGCCTCATCTGATTAGTGGTAAAGAAGGAAGGACAAAAATTCAGGAATTTGGGGCTTAATCAAGAAAATTATAATCTTCCCTCTGGTTCTCTGAAGTTTCACCAAAACTGGGCACCTCCCAAACCATGTTTTTGCTTCTTCAAAAGAAAGACACAAATGTGTTTCTAGTCAGGACTACTGCGAACACTTTAACAAGAGGTGTGGAAGGGGGCAGCTAGGTGGCCCAGTGGATAAAGCACTGGCCCTGGATTCAGGAAGACCTGAGTTCAAATTAGGCCTCAGACACTTGACACTTACTAGCTGTGTGACCCTGGGCAAGTCACTTAACCCTCATTGCCCCACAAAAAAGGGGGGTGTGGGAGGTCCCAGGTGTGTGGTCCTCATTGGAATTCCTGTCTAAAATATTAGTACTAAATAGCATCTCTATCTGTTATGGATCTCCTCATCTCTGGCATTGTCCCCTTCTCTCCATTCACACACTTAGCACCTGACTTCTTTGCCATGCCTTCCTCTCTCTCCTGGAGCACTCACTGCTTCCATTCTCTCCTCTCTCCACTACTACCAAAATAATCTTCCTAAAGTATAATTTGTGTGACTGCGGGCAAATCACTTAGCTCCGTTTGCCTCAGTTCCTCATCTGTAAAATGAACTAGAGGAGGAAATGTCAAACCACTCTGGTATCTTTGCTAAGAAAATCCCAGATGGGGTCATGGAGAGTTGGATATAACTAAAAAATGGCTTAAAAGTATCATTCAAGGGGGCGGCTAGGTGGCTCAGTGGATAAAGCACCAGCCCTGGATTCAGGAGTTCCTGAGTTCAAATCCGGCCTCAGACACTTGACACTTACTGGCTGTGTGACCCTGGGCAAGTCACTTAACCCCAATTGCCTCAATAAAAAACAAACAAAACAAAACCAAAAAAAAGTATCATTCGACTACATCATTCCCTTGTTGAAGAAACATCAATGGTTCCCTATTTTATTGTCTCTAGAATAAAATAAAAACTCCTCACTTAGGCACTCAAAGTCTTTCGCATTCTAGGGCCAGTATGCTTTGGAAGACATTTCACATTACTCCCCTTCCCAAATTCTACCTTCCAGATAAACTGACTTGTTTGCTGTTCTGTGGACTCAGCATTTCATTTCCCTTCAATTCAATTCAATACCCAGGAGGCAGTTGGGTGACACAGTAGATAGAGCTCTGAACCTAGAGTCAGGAAACCTGAATACAAATCCAGCCTTAGATACTTACTAGCCATGTGACCCTGGGAAAGTCATTTAACCAGTCTGCCTTGGTTTCCTCAAGTAAAATGGGAATACTACTACTACTACTACTACAAATAATAATAATAATAACAACAACAACAAAAACAAGCTCTACCTCACAGGGTGTTTGTGAGCATTAAATGAGATAAAATTTACAAAAGTGCTTAGCCCAGTGCCTGGCACATAGTAGGTGCTATATAAATGCTTATTCCCATCCATTTCCCTCCTGTATTCCAGTTATTGTGTCAGGCAGGTCCTAGAGACACAAATACAAAATCAAAGAGTTCCTGACCTATTGGAGGCATACAAGGTATACACAGATTGGTAAATACAGAATATATATATATAAAGTATCATGGAGAGGGCATGAATGATTTGGAAGGAAAGGCTGCCATGTAGAAAGTGACAACTGGGCTTAACCTTGAAGGGAGCCAGGGATTCCAAGAGGTAGGGGTGAGGAAAGAAAATATTCCAGGCATGGGGCACTGTCTACACAAAGGTAGAAAGGCAGCATGTGGAATGTTTTCTGTCAATAGGTCAGTTAGTCTTAAAGGAAGGGGAGGAAAGAGGAGAGAAGCCCAGTATCTTTAGGGTACATCCCCCCATAAAAGGAGAGTAAAATGGATGACGATCCTGTGGAGGAGACTGGGAGGAAGAGTCAAACAGGAAGGAGGAGGAGGAGGAGAGGGAGGAGGAGGAGAAGAGGGAGGAGGAGAAGGAGAGGGAGGAGGAGAAGGAGAGGGAGGAGGAGGAGGAAGAGGAGGAAAGAGCTGTATCATGAATGGCCAAGGAAGAGAGAATGATTAACATTGTAAATGTCCAAAAGTCAAAAAGGACAATGACCTAAGGGGGAAAAAAAACCACCATTGGATTTTTTTTTTTTTTAGTGAGGCAATTAGGGTTAAGTGACTTGCCCAGGGTCACAAAGATAGTAAGTGTTAAGTGTCTGAGGCCGGATTTGAACTCAGGTACTCCTGACTCCAGGGCCGGTGCTCTATCCACTGCGCCACCTAGCTGCCCCACCATTGGATTTTAACAGTTAAGAGCTCATTGATCACCTTGTGGAGAAAGAAGTTGCAATCCAGTTCTGAAGGTAGAATTTAGACCACAAGGAAATTGAGAAGTAGATAGAACAAAAGGAAGTGAAGAGTTGACAGCTTTCTACAGGAGTCTGAACATGAAAGGGAGGAAAGGTATCCAGCAAGAGTTTAAGGGGGTGGAAGGGTCAAGTGAGGGTTTTTTGAAGATGGTGAGAATTGGACATGGTTATAGGTATCAGAGAAGGAGGCAGTGGCTAAGAAAGGGATTGAAGATTTGAAAATCAGAAGGGAGGATTGAAGGGGCAAGCCGTCAACGGAGGATCAGTATCGGTAAGCAAACAGGGTAATATAACACTACTCTGCTACCGAAAAAGCTCCAGTACTCCACTTGCAACTGCAGAAACTACTACATTAAACAATCACAAAACAACATACAATTAAAGGCATTTCGCTGGTGGCATTCAGTAATAAATGCAAAAGTAATGAATGCCCTACATTGCACCACAGCGCCCCCTGGCGCCGGCTTGGCTGAGAATGGGGAGAGGAGGGTTTGGGGCAGGCTGAATTCTGTTTGTAATTTGCTTTTTTCTCCTCGTCAGGAATTCCCAGGCCAGTTTATGGCACAGCTGGCAGAGGCCCGAGGCAAAGGATCTCAGCCATGAAATGATGCTCCAAGTTGAGCAGCTGCCTTGCAGCCCTATCCCCTCCTCTGGAAACCTCTCCAAGCCTGATGGGCCAGGTCCTGTGTCTCTGTGGCACTCACTGGTCCATAAAGGGAGATGTGCTCCATGTTGAAAAAAAATCCTAAACAAAAGCTGCCCAGGGAAATGGTGGGCTGCCCCACGCTCACCATCCCCCACTCCCCCCTCCAGGGACTGCTGGGAGTTTTCTGAGTGGGGTCCTCACCTCTTCTCTCCCAGACCCAGGAATTTTATATATTGAAAGAGTGGGAGTGAGTTGGGGGCTGGGGGGGAAGGAGGTGAAGAATAAAATCAGTTCTTTTTAATGGAACTGTAAAAGGGACCCCCTGGAGTTTCAAGCAGAGCAGGTTCTGAAATTGGTCCCAGCACAGACTTCACACTTTATAGCTGCATTTGCTATCAGCAGGAGTCAGCAATCAGAGGCCTCAGGCCTGGCCAGGTTTATTGGAGGTAGGTGGCTGGCCCTCTGCAGGTTCCCTACTTGGCTGCTGGGAGGTGATCCCCTCCCCAACCCCATAATTCTCCCCGTCCTCCTCCCTACCCTCTGCAATAGGTTTTCTGCCTCTGTCCTCAGTTGCCTGGGGAAGAACATCAGTGGGTCTTCAAAGCAGACACTTTACCAGCTCGCCTCCTCCTCAGGCCCCACCCACCCCTATTCCCGAATACCTGCTGCTCTGAGAGTGCTCCGGGAGTAGGAACAGCTGGCTCATCTCTGCATTCTGATTACTAGGGAAGGTCCCTGAGGACTTAACTGGGACTCACTCCCTTAAGACCCTTTGAATTTCCCAATGAATACTCTCCTCACACATTGCAAATACCACTGAGCTCCTGGTGTTTTACAGGACACCTGGGGGAGCAGCTGGTGGGGGTGGGGGGGACAACAAGCCCCACTGGAAAAAAACCTACTATGCAAAATTCCACCCCCTCCATCTCACTACCCTTGATCCTCCCCCTCGAGGCTACCCTTGACGTTCACTGTAAGCTTTCACCCTTATAAAAATATTTATCTTAATCTTCTGTGTGGTTTGGGGTGGGGGGAGGAGGGGGGGAGAGGGGAAGAAGGGAAGAGGATAGGGATGAAGGGATATAACCATGATTTGCTCCAGATCTCATACACCCCCTGCAAGCCATTTGGGCCTAAGAGGGTAAATTAGAGAGTGTGCCTACAGAAACCATATTATTTGATAGTCTCTCTTTCCCACACCCACCCCCCAGGTGATGAAGGTTAAGTGACTTGCTCAAGATCACACAGCTAGTAAGTGTCAAGTGTCTGAGGGTGGATTAGAACTCAGGTCCTCCTGAATCCAGGGCCAGTGCTTTATCCGCTGTGCCAACCTAGCTGCCCCAGAAACCATATTCTTTGAAACACAAATTGGGATTGACAAAGGGTCTTCCTTTTGCAAAGGATTCACTTAAAGTGCTCTTCTCCTGAGAGGCAGAATGGTGTGGTGGATTGAAAACTAGCCTTGGAGGGGCAGCTAGGTGGCACAGTGGATAGAGCACTGACCCTGGAGTCAGGAGTACCTGAGTTCAAATCCGACCTCAGACACTTAACACTTACTAGCTGTGTGACCTTGGGCAAGTCACTTAACCCCAATTGCCTCACTTAAAAAAAAAAGAAAGAAAGAAAACTAGCCTTGGAGTCAAGAAGATCTGGAAGAAGTCCTGCCTCTGACATATTGGCCAAATGACCCTGGCTGAGTCAATTCTCAATGCCTCTGGCAATTATCAAAGATTATAAGTGACAAAGTAAGTGCCCAACTGCACTGATAGAGAGACTTTCCTCAGCCAGGAGCACTCTATTGATGAAATCACTGTTATAGTTCAAGGGGGGAAAAAGTGTACTTTCTTTTCTGGAAACTGGAAAAAAAGCAAGCATTTATTAAGTGCCAAATATATGCCAGGTATTTAATTCTTTTCTTTTATCCAAACAACAACCCTGAAAGACAAATTCTATTATCACCATGTTACAGTTGAGGAAACTGAGGGTGACAGGTCAAGTGACTTTCCATGGGTTACATAGTATCTAAGGCCAAATTGAATTCAAATCTTCTTGGCTCTAGGTCCATTACTCCATCCACCCAGCTGAGCAGGGACTGGTCTAAACAGTCTACAATGTTCAGTCACCCTAGGTATTCTCTCTCTCTCTTTTTTTTTTTTTGCGGGGCAATGGGGGTTAAGTGACTTGCCCAGGGTCACACAGCTAGTGTCAAGTGTCCGAAGCCAGATTTGAACTCCTGAATCCAGGGCTGGTGCTTTATCCACTGTGCTATCTAGCTGCCCCCCACCCTAGGTATTCTCAATAAGGTCTTCTGTCAACCAGAGCAGGTCCAGGAATTTGGGGTATTATGGGTTATAATAATATGTTACATTCATATTATATTTTCACATACATTAATCTTGTTTTATTCTCACAAATGTAACATGAACTGGAAAAAGCAAAAATACTTAGCCCCATTTGACAGATGATGAACCTAAGGCTTGGAGAGGTTAAGCAACTTGCATAGAGTAACACAGTTAGTATCAGAGACAAGATTAGAACACAGGCCTCCTAATGCTCCTTACTCTATCACCAATCCACATGAGAACGTTGGCTCATAGAACAATACATAGGGGTCACCTGGTCTTAAATACTCTTTAGCAGGTGAAGAAACTGAGGCTCCAAGGGAATTAAGTGTTTTCTCCTTACGAACTGTTCCTGCCACTAAATCAAATTGCCTTTGTTTTCATAGACACTTTTGTTCTCTGACATTTGGTACATTCCTTTCCCTGCCTATCCTGTGTCACTACCCTGGGCTGCCGGACCAAGAGAAGAGGGCAGGGGAAAGATGGAGTAGGCATCTGAGAGAGTGGGGATTGAAATTTTGAGCCCAAATGATGGGCAGTGGAACAACTCTCTTTCCCAGGCAGGGCGGCAAGAGCTGCTTGGCCTAGAGACATTCTCTGCTCCCTTTGTCCCCCATATCCTATTCCTTGTCACTGGGAAAAGGGAGCAGGTGACTGTCTTACACACAGTTTGCTTATCCCATTGTGCGGGCAAAGGAAGCATCCTGCTTGAATAACATTATCAGAGAAACTCAGAAATGCTTGGACGGCTAGATAAATAGATTGTCGGCCTGTCAGACAGGCTAATTAAAGAAGCAGCCAGAAGTTATTTCCTTAGACCTTCCTAAATCTTTGTACTCTACACGTGAGGGGAACAAATGTCATCTGAGACTCTTGGAACAATGCTGGGGTAGTATCCAGCCCAGGTCAAACACTGAATTTGAAACCACAGAGACATTATGCCAAACCACCCTCCATTTCACTAGTTACATTCAAGTGCAAATTTTGCCAGACCCAAGACACCCTTTCCAGGAATGGAATGTGTGGATGATGGTAAGGACTGACAGGCATGAGCTGCCATGAAACTAGAAATGGGCTGATAGGGAGAGCAAGCAAAAATAACAAGAGAAGCAGGAAACAGGGGCAGAAAAAACAATCCTAGAAATTGGGAGACAACCTGGATCTTAGTGACCATCTAATTCAATCCTTTCCTTTTAGAGATGAGTACCTTGAGGCACAGAGTTGAAGTGACTTATCCAGAGTCATACAAGCTAGCTAACTGGGACTAAACACATAATTCTCTTAATTTGCCAATCAATGTAGCACCCTTCCTGCTAGTATGCCAGCATACTAGATCCTATTAAAAGAAAATGAGGGGGCAGCTAGGTGGTGCAGTGGATAGAGCACCAGCCCTGGAGTCAGGAGTACCTGAGTTCAAATCCGGCCTCAAACACTTAACACTTACTAGCTATGTGACCCTGGACAAGTCACTTAACCCCAATTGCCTCACTTAAAAAAAAAAAGAAAGAAAATGAGAGGGGCAGCTAAGTGGCACAGTGGATAAAGCACTGGCCCTGGATTCGGGAAGACCTGAGTTCAAATCTGGCCTCAGACACTTGACACTAGCTGTGTAACCCTGAACAAGTCACTTAACCCCCTGTTGTCCCACCAAAAAATAAATAAAGAAAAAAGAAAAAAAGAAAATGAGAGAAAGTGCTTACTAAAGAAGGGGTTATAATAAACAACCAATCAATTCATGAGCATATCTAATATTGAATATATGTAGTATTTGAGTGAGGGTATTGTGATTTTCTCAGTGTGAGGAAATTTCCCCCAGTGCAGAAGACCACATCATTTAGTAACTAAATCCTGTGAACTGGTTCCCTGGGGTGTGGAGAGTTAAAGTAGTTTGCCCAGGATTCCATAACTAATAAGTGTCTAAGACCAGACTGGAGGCCAGGTCTGCCTGATCACAAGTACAGTATTCTATCCTCTATGCTAGCCTATCTCTCATGTGTGTGTCTGTATATATGCATGAATCTATGAATTCCGATAATAATAACTAGCCTAGGAAGTGGGTGCCATTTATCCTTACAACAATCCTGAAAGACAAATGCTGTTATTATCCCCATTTTACAGATGAGGAAACTGAGACAAACAAGGTTAGGTGACTTGCCCAGGGTCACACAGCTAGCAAGTGTCTGAAGCTATATTAAGACTCAGGTCTGCCTGACTCCAAGTCTCATGCTCCATCCACTGTACCACCTAGCTGACTAGAAGACGTAGAGTGGTTTGCCATTTCATTCTCCAGCTCATTTTACAGATGAGGAAACTGAGGCAAATAGGGTTAAGAGACTTGTCCAGGTTCATATAGGTGGTAAGTGTCTAAGGCTGGATTTAATTCAGATTTTCCTGACCCCAGGATCAGCACTCTTTTCACTTTGCTACCTAGCATAGTATATGTATGTGTGTATATATGGTAGATGATATATACACATATGTATAATGACAACTCATATTTATCTAGAACGTTAAGATTACAAAGCATTTCCCTCATAATGACCCTGTGAGGTTGTATTTCAAGTATTAAAATCATCACTGTTTGGGGCAGCTAGGTGGTGGATTAGATAGAACACCGGCCCTGGAGTCAGGAGGACCTGAGTTCAAATCCGGCCTCAGACACTTAACGCTTACTAGCTGTGTGACCCTGGGCAAGTCACTTAACCCCAATTGCCTCACTAAACAAACAAACAAACAAACAAACAAACAAAATCATCACTGTTTGACAGAAACTGAGCAAAGTAAAGTCAATCACCCCAAGTCACACAGGTGCCTCCAAGAAGTAGGCCTAGCATGGAAAGCCAGATCTCCTGACTTGGAGTCTACTGTTTCCCTTGTGTTATTCCCATTCCCACAATGGTTCCCAACCCAGGAGCTTAGGACCCTGGGGCTGTGGCCGAGTTATTTTGAGGAGTACATTCCATTAAATGACTCAGTTTAACCGAGAAGCAAGCTGAATAAGGCCTCACGCATCTATGTGATTTACTATTATTATTATTATTATTATTATTATTATTATTATTTTGTGGGGCAATGAGGGTTAAGTGACTTGCCTGGGGTCACGCAGCTAGTTAAGTGTCAAGTGTCTGAGGCTGGATTTGAACTCAGGTCCTCCTGAATCTAGAGCTGGTGCTTTATCCACTGCTCCACCTAGCTGCCCTATGTGATATTATTTTTCAAATATATGTAGATGCTGCTCTAATGAATGAAAGACCAATTTATTTAAAAGCATTGATTAATTCATAGTCGCTTTTCTGTCATGCATCTTCTCAGTTAATAATAACCTATGGAGGGGCAGCTACATGGTGC
This sequence comes from Dromiciops gliroides, assembly GCF_019393635.1. Lineage (NCBI taxonomy): Eukaryota > Metazoa > Chordata > Mammalia > Microbiotheria > Microbiotheriidae > Dromiciops > Dromiciops gliroides. The sequence goes on along the minus strand of NC_057862.1, from coordinate 561,260,264 downwards.
AGTGGAAAAAGCACCAGCCCTGGATTCAGGAGTACCTGAGTTCAAATCTGGTCTCAGACACTTGACACTTACTAGCTGTGTGACCCTGAGCAAGTCACTTAACCCCCATTGCTCCGCAAAAAAATAATAATACTAACCTATGGAGCTCAATCCATCAATCAACAAGCATCATATATTAAGTGCTTATCATGTGCCAGATATTGCTCTAATGATTCATAGAATGGCAAAAAACCCCAACAATTCCTACCCTCAAGGAGCTTATATTCTAAGGTGGGAGACAGCATATAAACAATTAGGAACATAACAGATCCATACAGAGTAGGGGGAAAGTAACCTTAGAACGAAAGACTATCATCTGGAGGAACTCCTAATACAAGTACTATTACCCCATTTTACAGCTATGGAAACTGAGGCTTTTGAAGTTTAAGTGATTTCTTCACAATCACATAGCTAGTAGTAAGGTCCCCTGGTTACAAGTCCAGAATACTATGCATATAGCTTTTTTTGGGGGGGGGCAAGGCAATGAGAGTTAAGTAACTTGCCTAGGGTCACACAACTAGTAAGTGTCAAGTGTCTGAGGCCAAATTTGAACTCAGGTCCTCCTGAATCCAGGGCTGGTGCTTTATCCACTGTGCCACCTAGCTGCCCCACGCACATAGCTTTTTAACAGAAAAACAAATAATAACAATAAACTCTAAATATGGGATGAGGGCAAGATCATTAACATTTTTAATGTAAGAAAAGGGTGATAGGATCACAGATCTAGAGTTGAGAGGGTCATAAGAGATCATCTAGTCCAACCCCCTCATTTTACAAATGAGGAAACTGAGGTCAAGAGAAGTTAAGTGACTTGCCTAAGGTCCTATAAAGTGCCAAAACTGAGATTCAAATCTAGTTCTTCTGACTTTAAACCCAGCAGTTTTTCCATTACACCATCCAGGTTAAGAACCCATGTACTGCCTCAGGACACTAAGGAAGAATCAAAGAGAGTCCCATCCTCTAGAAGTTTACAACTGGGTAATAATAATAATAATAACTCACAATTATATAGTGTGTTTTAAGTTTGGCAACATAAATTCTTCAAAACAACCCACTGAGGTAAATACTACACGTCTAATGACATACCCCTTTTATAGATGAGGTAACTGAGGCACAAAAAAGATTTGCCTGGTATTCCACAGTTAGCAGAGTTAAAGGAAGGTTTTAGCCTGTGTCTTTGCTATCTGCAGCACTTTTTCAACCATAACAATACAATACATGAAACCAATAACATCCTGGGCAAACAGCATGACAGAAACTTACTTGGAAACATATGGGGTTATTTCAGCAACAAAAACATTAATAGCTCGTATTTGTATAGAGATTTAAGGTTTACAAAGCACATATACATATGTGTGTATATGTGTATACACACACACATATAAATATCATTTGATCCTCACAAAAACCCTGTGAAGGAGGCACTATTATTTTTGTTGGGGTTTGGGTTTTTTTTGGGGGGGTGAGGCAATTGGGGTTAAGTGACTTGCCCAGGGTTACACAGCTAGCAAGTGTCAAGTGTCTGAGGCAAGATTCAAACTCAGGTCCTCCTGAATCCAGGGCCGGTGCTCTATCCACTGTGCCACCTAACTGCCCGGGAGGCACTATTATTAATTTCCTCATTTTATAGTTGAGGAAACAGCTAGTAAAGCACTGAGAAAATATTTGGTTTTTTGGTTTTGGTTTTGATTTTGTTTTGGTTTGTTTTCTTGGCAGGGCATTGAGGGTTAAGTGACTTGCCCAGGGTCACACAGCTACTAAGTATCAAGTGTCTGAGGCTGGATTCAAACTCAGGTCCTCCTGAATCCAGGGCTGGTGCTTTATCCCTGAGGAAAGATTTGAACTCAAGTCTCTCTTTCCCCATCAGACTGTGAGCTCCTTGAGGGCAGGAACTGTCTTTTGCCTTTCATAAAATCTCCAATGTTTAGTGCAGCACCTGGCATATAGTAGGAACTTAATCGACGCTTGTTGACTGACTGACTCCAGGTCATTCACTCCATCCACTATGCTGCCTAATTGTCTTCTGTGCTGGGTCCTTTGGGTGATACCAATCAGGCAGTCAACAAGCATCGATTAAGCCCCTATGATTTGCCAGACATAGGGCCAAAGTGTTGGGGAAACAAAGAAAGGCAAAAGCCAGTCCCTCCTCTCCAGGAGCTCACAGTCTAACGGGGATGACAACATGCAAACACTTATGTGTAAAACAAGCTATATACAGGATAACTAAGAGTAAAGACACCAGAACTGCAGGGGATTGGGAAAGGTTTCTGGTACAAAATGGGATTTTATCAGGAACTTGGAGGAAGCAGGGAAGCAATGAGGAGGAGATGAGAAAAAGGAGAACACTCCAGGTATGGGGCCCAGCCGGTGAAAATGTCTGGAGTCAGGAGATAGTGTCTTGTTCCAGGAACAGCGAGGAGGCCAGTATCACTGGATTATAGGGTATGTGGGCATAAATCAGGTGTAAGGAGATTAGAAAAGTGGGGGGGGGGGCAGCTAGGTGGTATAATGGATAGAGCACTGGCCCTGGAGTCAGGAGTACCTGAATTCAAATCCGGCCTCAGACACTTAACACTTACTAGCTGTGTGACCCTGGGCAAGTCACTTAACCCCAATTGCCTCACTTAAAAAAAAAAAAGTAGGGGGAGGCTAGGTCCTGAAGACCTCCAAATGGCAGAAGATTTTATATTTGATCCTGGAGGATGAGGAGCCCCTGGAGGTGCCTGAATGGGGAGAAAAGGAAGCTAGACCTGCACCAAAGGAAGCTAAACTATTTGAGAGCAGAACCGAGGATGGACAAGAGTGGGGAGAGACCCTGAGCAGGCAGATGAGCCAGCAGGCCATTGCAATAGTCTGAACTGATGAGGGTCTGCACCAGGATGCAAGTAAGCGTCAGAGAGATGTTTGGAAGAGAAAAGAGACAGCCCTTAAGCAGTTAAATGCATTCATTTTATATTATAGAAGGCAGGTTCCCTGAGGATTGACTTTGTACTTTCCATGCCATATGAGTAATAGACTCTTAATAAATGCTTGTTGAATTGATTGACCACTTAGAAATCAATCACGTTGTGCTCACATCTTACTGTAATTAACACCACATACATAGAAAATTCTTTTTTATTAGCTTTTTTCCAATTCTTGCATAGCCCTGGCTCATTTTCTTTCCTGCTACTGCCATGAAAATGGCATTAGAACCAAAAATAACAACCCTGTCTGAATATTTCCATTTTGTAGAACCAAGCAGGGAGGTTCTAAAATCCTATAAACAACATTCAAATCCATCTATTCACATTCATTCCCCGCCCCCCCTGCCCAAAACCACAAAGCTAGCATCTGAACTTCTAGATCTGGAATCTAAAAAGATGGTCTTGGAAAAAACCAACCTCCCTCTTTAGCAAGCAATAGTGAACTTTTTAAAATGTCTTTTCAGCTCAGCAAATAAATTGCTTTTAAATTCTACAGTCAGGACTTATGTGGCTGAAGGTAAACCTAGCCTGCTGGGATCATCTGAAAGGTGATTATTATTTACATGTTAAATCTTCCTTCTATAAAAAGGAGTTTATAAAAGGCAGCTGAACTCAGAAAAAAGAAATGCAATGATTAATCTTGGTTCCAGAGAACAGATAATGAAACATACCTCCTGCCTCTGAGTTGGGGAATAAAACTACAGAGACTGGTGTTATGTAACATTAATGATGACAGATAGAGATACTGTTTTGATTTTGCTTGGTTTTAGTGTGGTGGTCTTTTTTGTTATTGTTGTTGTTCTTGTTCTTGTTGTTGTTGTTGTTGTTGCAAGGTATTTTGAGAGTGGGGTAATAAACAAAAGGAATTTATAAAACTTCTCTGGGGTCATCTGGGACTGGGACTGGGACTCCATTAATGAAAGGAATTGCCAGTAAGGGATTCACTGGAAACTACAAAGGGTCTACAACTCACAGTCATAAAGAGTCATTTGAGGCTCTGCCAACCTGTGACTTACCCAGTCATACAATCATCAATGTATGAAAGGCAGAATTTGAACCTATGTCTTTCTGACTCTGAATCTGCCTCTTTATTCACTTTACCATGCTACTTTTCATATGTGTGTATCTATGTATATAGATACATATATATGTCTTTAAAATAAATACATAATTGGAGCATCTAGGTGATGCAGTGGATAAAGCATTGGCCCTGGTGTTAGGAGAACTTGAGTTCAAATCTAGCCTCAGGCACTTACTATGTGACCCTAGACAAGTGGCTTAACCCTGATTGCCTCCCCCAAAAAATAAATAAATAAATACATGTGTGTTAGAATGGCATACTGGATAGGGAATCAGAGTGGGAGTCAGGAAGAGCTGGGTACAAATCATGCCTCAGATGTATGACTGTGGGCAAGTCACTTAATCCCTCTGTCCCTCAGTCTCGATGAGGGGACTGCACTTTGATGGTTCTTTCTACTCTAAAACTATGATGCTATGAAATAAACAGGAGTTTAATGAAGAATAAGTCCCAGGGGGCAGCTAGGTGGCACAGTGGATAAAGTGCTGCCTCTGAATTTAGGAGGACCTGAGTTCAAATCCAGCCTCAGACACTTAACGCTTACTAGCTGTGTGACCCTGGGCAAGTCAGAAGAAGAAGAAGAACTAGAAGGAGAAGGAGAAGGAGAAGGAGAAGGAGAAGGAGAAGGAGAAGGAGAAGGAGAAGGAGAAGGAGAAGGAGAAGGAGAAGGAGAAGGAGAAGGAGAAGGAGAAGGAGAAGGAGAAGGAGAAGGAGAAGGAGAAGGAGAAGGAGAAGGAGAAGGAGAAGGAGGAGGAGGAGAAGGAGGAGGAGGAGGAGGAGGAGGAGGAGGAGGAGGAGGAGGAGGAGGAGGAGAAAGAAGGAGAAGGAGAATGAGAAGGAGAAGAAGAAGATCCCTTCACCTTACCAATGCTTCAGAATTATCCACTGCATTTACAAAACTTTCCATTTCCCCCTTGCTCCCTGGGCCTACATCAGTTAGTAGATCTCCCTCTGCAACTTAAGAATCAATTCCTACTGCATATAATGAGCCAAAATACAGAGGTGAAAAGGGGAACTTGCAATCGAGTTTGCTAAAGTAAGAAACTATCCCTCCTGCCCCACCAGTTACGTGTACAATGAGAGAAGAGGCTTCTGCTAACGGGTGCTAAACTCAGTTTCTATAGCAGAAGGAGGTAAAGTGCTGTCAACGCTCCCTAAAGTTCTGTACCTTGGGGCAAAGCTCTAGTCATTCCATTCTAGTTATGGCTTTGGGTCAGAGGGCCCCATTTACCATGTTTGCTAGAGTATAAGGGGAAACAGAATCACAGAGCAATGCTTGGCAATGTGTTGAATGTCACAAATCCAGATCACAGGATATAGGAATGAGAGAACGTCTCCTTGCTCCTTTTTGGCACACTGGTCTAATTAACCTTCCAGTTGATAACTCCAGAGCCCCTACCAGAAGGTCCTGGTGGACTCCACCCTAGTTAGCAAACCAAACCAACCCAGAAATGCCAAGAAGCTAATATTGGTAGCAGAGTAGGAATAGGTAGCAAGGGAAAAAAGGCCCCTTCCCCATCTGTCCCTACCCTTTGAGCAAATACCATGCTGTAGATATATGAGGAGTGGAAAAACAAATATTGACAGAGAAGGTAAGGAATAAAAATAGGACCAGGCTAGCTGCTCCTCTAAGGAAATCCTGTTCCTAGTAAGGAATTGGTAAAACCACCCAAGGCTTCCATGTCCAGAGCTATCTGTCCATGGAGATTTAGAAATAGCAGAGGTCATAACCAATAATCAATCAATCAATCAACCAGTCAACATTTATTAAACACCTATTATGGGGCAGCTAGGTGGCACAGTGGATAGAGCACTGGCCCTGGATTCAGGAGGACCTGAGTTCAGATCTGGCCTCAGACCCTTGACACTTACTAGCTGTGTGACCCTGGGCAAGTCATTTAACCCCAATTGCCTCACTTAAAAAAAAAAACACCTATTATGTGTTGAGCACTGTACTAAGTGCTAGGAATACAAACAGGCAAAAGACAGCTCCTGACCTCAAGGAGTTTACACTCTAATGGGGAAATTTATAATCTAATGGTTACTATCAAAACCATCATCATTAGCAGCAGTAGAAGTGATAAATGCTTGTTAAATCTGGTTTATTCACAACTCTTAATTTGCCTCTTTGGAGTGAATGCCCATGTCAGGAATTCCCATGTTGATGAAACTTACATTGATACAGTGGTTAGTTACATAATACCTAGTAGGGGGCAGCTAGGTGGGGCAGTGGATAAAGCACCGACCCTGGATTCAGGAGGACCTGAGTTCAAATCTGGCCTCAGACACTTGACACTTACTAGCTGTGTGACCCTGGGCAAGTCACTTAACCCTCATTGCCCTACAAAAAAAAAAAAAAACAACAAACATAATACCTAGTAAAAGGTAGTGATCAATCAGGCAATAAACATTTATTAAGCATTTATAACTATTTTACAAGTGAGAAAACTGAGGCCCACGGAGATTAGATTAGGAGAGGCAGGAAGTCACATTTGTAGATTGACAACTACAGTCCTGATTGAGGAAGCAGCTGGGGAAGATTGACTCAGGAGGACCATCCTCCTCACACACTGGCAGCCTTGATTGTAGAAAGTGCAGGGCTACCCTCCTAAGTAAGAGAAGTGATTATTAATGGCCAATGTTTTGGGGGAGATTCAGATTCCCCTCCTTTTTCTTATATTCTCATTTCAAGACCTCAGTCTCTAAAGGTCAAGTTAACCTTCTCCTCTATCCAGACTACACCCAGATGTGGAAGCCATTATGTTCTGCTCAGGTTTGCGTGGGGATTAATTCTTTTAATATATTTCCCAAGTTTGGGGGGTAAGGGGGTTTGGGTAACTTAAGAAGTAAATGACATAATCAAAATTCAGATCCGGCCCCTCATTATAATACTCATTCTCTCATTAACTGTTAATCAATCACAGTTCATCACCACCCTTGGTTATACCCCTCTTCCAAATGGGCATATAAGCATGAGCCCACCACCATGATTATCTTCTAAGAAAGAGATGGCCAAATGACCTTCTTTTTATTAAAATGCTGGCATTATTAATTACATGATTAAATTACCTAGAAATTATGTCTCTTGAACCTATTTAAACCCCACATAGGGAAGAAGGGCTTCTTGGAAGATTACCTGAATTCTAAATTTACTGAGAAAAGGCAGAAACTCCTTCTACTGCCCTCTTGTTGTTGTATTGGCAGCACTTGTGTATATGTACTTTATATACAGTGAGTGTTTAATAAATGTCCAATTGAATTCAAAACATAGGAAAACCTTTGCTCACCCTCCCACCCCACTCAAGATAACATTCTATTTCTCTCCTCCAAATCACAGAATCTCAGTGTTCAAAGGGACTGCAAAACCATCTAACTCCTACCTAAACAAGAACATACCAGACTGGGGCGGCTAGGTGGCGCAGTGAATAAAGTACCGGCCCTGGATTCAGGAGGACCTGAGTTCAAATCCAGCCTCAGACACTTGATACTTACTAGCTATGTGACCCTGGGCAACTTAACCCTCATTGTCATGCCAAAAAAGAAAAAAAATACCAGATGAGTTTTTTCATTCGTTATATGAAAACCTCCAGTCAGTAAGAGTAAGTCAATACCTCCTGAGGCTCCCCATTCCACTCTGGGAAAACTCTGTTAGGAATTTGATCCAATGAGATAACATATGTAAAGTCCTTTGGAAAGCCCAAGAATGTGTTGATATGAATGTCAGCTATTGTATTCATTTTGCTTTCGCCTTTTTTGATGGATTTCAGATAGAAACCATCTTGGGACAAGTCACTATCCTGATATTATTTCTGTATATTCAGTGTTTTTTGATCGATTGGTCAACAAATATTTATTAAGCACTTATTGTGTTCCAGAAACTGTGCTCGGTGTTGGGTATATAAGAAAGGTAAAAACAGTCCCTGCCCCTGAGGCATTCATGGTCTAATGGAGAGACAATGTGCAAACAGCCGTGTACATACAAGATATATACAGAGTCAATCAGAGATGATCTCAGAGGACAGGAACTGGCAATAAGAGGGACAGGAACTTTACACTTTAAATATATGGATAAAATAACTATTTTTGTATGAATATAATGGAATATTATTGCACTGTAAGAAGTGAGAAAAGAGATTATATCAAAGCATCCTTGTGTGGTAGGAACTGATACAAATGGGAGTGAGCAGAACCATAAGAATAATTCATACAATCGCTCCAAAAAAACATCCAAATAAGGTCATAGGAAAATGCCCGGAGCAGCAAAACTCACGGAAGAATGTGCTGAAATCATCTTCTAACCAAGAACAGCTTGGAAGGTAAGAAGGAGGGAACTGCTGTGCTGATACAGGAGTGGAGCCCAACCCCACAGTCACCCTGACACAGATCCAGTCCCAGGAAGTCCTCACCAGAGAAGGAGACCCCCAGAGCCTCTGAATCAGCTGAAGCGCCAATGTCATCTGGAACTAAGCTCACAGTCTAGTGAGTGGGATGAGCCCTGGGCAGGGGGGAGACTACAGGGGTCTATGCTGGTGCTGAGGCAGAACTTGGATTTTACACCCCTGCTGAGAACCAGGAGGTAGGCTTGAGTAGCAGTGGCCCAGGTGGGGGAGGGGCACAGGCTGTTGGAGCTCACAACCACAACACACAAAGCTGGTTGATTAGCAAGTTGGACTGGGGTCATCTACGGACCAGGGAATAAGCCAGGCAAGTGAAGAACCTGATTCTCCTTAAATCATACCACCTGGGACCTCTTAAGCTTGAGATACTGCAGCCTGGAAATAGTGCCCCACTTCAAGGAGCTAAAAGGCTAGTAAAAGAAAGGCAAGATGAACAGACAGAGAAAGATGAGGACCATAGAAAGTTTCTTCAGTAACAAGGAAGACCGAGGGGCACCCTCAGAGGAAGATGTCAACATTGGAGCCCCTATATCTAAAGCTTCCAAGAAAAATATGAATTGGTCCCAGGCCATAGAAGTGCTCAAAAAGGACTTTGAAGATAAAGTTAGAGAGGTAGAGGAAAAATTGGAAAGAGAAATGAGGGTGATGCAGGAAAGACATGAGAAAAAAGTCAACAGCTAGAAAAGTCAAATTGGCCAAATGGAAAAGGAGGTACAAAAGCTCTCTGATGAAAATAATTGCCTAATAATGAGGATTGAACAAATGGAAGCCAGTGACTTTATGAGAAACCAAGACACAATAAAGCAGAGGATAATTCAATAATCAGACTTCTTAAAACCATGACTAAACAAAAAACTTGGATGCCACATTTAAAGAAATCATAGATAAAAATGCCCAAATCTATTTATAACCAAGGGGCAAAGTGAAAATAAAAAGAATTTACCACTCCTTTCCTGAAACACCAAAATGAAAAGTCCCAGGATTATCCAGAATGATCCAAAGCTTCCAGAACAACAAAACCATACTGTAAGCAGGGGTGTGCTGGTCAGTGTTTAACAACTAGCTCTCTAGGGATGGCTAGGTGATTCAGTGGATAAAGCACTGGCCCTGGAGCCAGGAGGATCTGAGTTCAAATTTGGCTTAAAACACTTGACACTTACTAGTTGTAAGTCACTTAACCCTCATTGCCCTGCAAAAAAAAAACCCAACTAGCTCTCTGAAAATGAATACACTTTTACATTTAACCTGCATTATTAAATTTTTCTCCCTTACTTTCTTAAGTCTAGATAATCAACAAAACAATAAAGCAAACCCTGATACGGAGCATTTGCACATATTGTAAATTTAACAATTTGTTCTTAAGAGCCAATATAAGCTAGCCCCAGAACTTCCCTGGTTCTGATGCAAAATGAAGTAAGCAGGACCAGGATAACAATTTATACACAGTAACATTCATAAGAATAAATTCCACAGTATGGCAGAAACTAGGTATAGACCAACATCTCACACCATATACCAAAATAAAGTCAAAATGGGTATGGGATTTACACATAGCATGGGATGGTTTATCTGTCAGATTTATGGACAGGGAAAGAATTTAGGACTAAAGAAGATAAGGAGAGCATGAAAAAATGTAAAATAGATAATTTTGATTACATAAAATTTTAAAGCTTTTGCACAAACAAAACCAATGCAACCAAAATTATAATGAAAGCAGAAAACAGAGAACGAGTATCTCTGATAAAAGTCTCATTTTTCAAATATACAGAGAACCGAGTCAAATTTATAAGAATACAAGTCATTCCCCAATTGATAAATGGTCAAAGGATATAAACATGCAGTTTTCAGACAAAGAAATCAAACCTATCTATAGTCGTATGAAAAAATGCTCTAAATCACTATTGATTAGAGTAATGCAAATTAAAGCAATTCTGAGGTACCACCACTTATCAAAGTGGCTAATATAACAAAACAAAACAAAAAAAGGAAAATATTGGATATTGGAGAGAATGTGGGAAAATTGGGACACTAATCCACTGTTGGTACAGGTGTGAACTGATCCAGCCATTCTGGAGGGCAACTTGTAACTATGCCCAAAGGGCTATAAAACCATGCATACCCTTTGATCCAGCAATACAACTGCTAGGTATATATCCAAAGACATCCCAAAAAAGAGAAAAGGGCCTATTTGTACAAAAATATTTATGGCAGCAATTTTTGTGGTGGTTAAGGATTGGAAATCAAAGTGACACCCATCAATTGGGGAATGGCTAAACAACCTGTGATATATGATTGTAATGGAATATTATTGTGCTATAAGAAATGACAAGCAGGATGATTTCAGAAAAACCTGAAAAGACTTACATGAACTGATGTACAGTGAAGTGAACAGAACCAGGACAACATTGTACAAGTAACAGCAATATTATTTGAAGAAGAACTGTGAATGACTTAGCTATTCTCAGCAATACAATGATCAAAAACAATCCCAAAAGACTAGTAATGAATCATACTATCCAGCTTCAAAGAAAGAAGATTGAATACAGACTGAAGCATGCTATTTTTCACTTTCTTTCACTTTTTGTCTTTTATTCTAATCTTCTTATACCAAATGTTTTACAAAATTGCACATAGTATAACCTATATCTGATTATTTACTGCTTCAGGGAGTGGGGAGGGGAGGGAAGGAAGGAGGGAAGGCTATAATTTGGATCTCAAAATTTTAAATAAAAATGTTTATAAAATTCTAAAAAACAAACTCCAAAATCTGAAATAGTTTTAGAAATAAATTTTTTAAGTCATTTGGTAAAGGAGAACAAGCTAGAATGGGAGTGTGGTTCCTTCTCCTCCAAACTCTGGAAGGTTTACATCATACAGGATTTAGACAAGGGTACACTTGAAAGCAATGTAGATTGAAATGGATATTAGTAAATATAAACATTCAATAAACTTTGGTCAAAACCAAAACACAAAACGCCAAAGCACAATTTGGGGTGGACCTAAAACAAGACCTGGATGAGAGGACCCACACTGGGTGGATCCAGGACCTAGGGGCACGTAAAATTCTTTGTATCTATCTCCAGAATTCCAGGAGAGTTACTGAGGTCAGAGCAACATTCTGGGTTCAAAGATCTTTAATCACGTAAAGTTAGATTTAAACAGTATAAGTTTTCCAAACAATATAATAAAGTGTTTTTCACAAAGGTCAAGAATGCTGTAATGAAACGCAACTTAGATAGACTTTAATCAATGTAATGGCCAATCCTGTCTCCAGAGGATCTATAATAAAACATGATACCCACCTCCTGACAGAGAGGAATACCTAGGGACCCCATGACACCAGCATCCATATGTTGTAGCCAATCCTAATGGAACTAACTAATGTTTACTTGTATATGGCAGATAACCCAAAAGTCTCCTACTTTGTGTTCTTTTCCTAACTGCAGATGTGTTAGTGATCCTATGATGGCGCAGGGATCAACTTTATGAGTCTGAGATGTCAGGAGCTCCTGGGTCCCTCAATGACTGATGACTAAAAGCTGGAAAAATTTCCTTCTTTAGAAAGAATGAAGCAATGTTCATTGGAACATTGGAACAGGAAGAGGAATACAAATACTGGTCTCTTTGGCCAGAATTCCTTTGAGTGAGTGGCCTGAGCCATCCTGAACAGACTTAACCTGACCTCATCATCATGGTGAACCCTCCAGGAGCAGTGATGCCCCTGGCCTGTGGCATGCAGCACGGTTGGGAGAAACAGAGCAGAGAAGAGAGAGAGGAACCAGTCCCTAGAATACAGGGGCAACATGTGGCAGTTAAGCTAAAACCATAATGCTTACAGAACCACTCCTGCCTCAGCACAGGGGAACAATGGCAGGGCAGAAACACTGAAACCCTAGGCTTTTAGGCTCTGGAATAGGGGGGCACTGCTCAAGCTTCATCGTGGAGGAGGACACAATTCAGTTCGAATAAAAGTCTTTTATTTAGGTGCTTAGAGAAAGTGACCAAGAAAAAAGTCAAAGACTTCCCTCAAGCAGAGAAAATTACTTAGAGATAACATGATTTTCTGACGCATATTTTGACAGGGAGGTAGGCCAAAGCCTTTATAGAGGATGGATGGTGTGGGGATGGATGGGGTGACCCCCTGACTATGGAAAGTTCCCTTTGGGGGTGGGGAAAGATTGAATGGGGTGGTAGTCCTCTCTTCTGGAGTTTTCTCTGTCCCTTCCAGGCAGCAGCCATGTCTAATGGGCCTATCACCCTTCTTAGGTGTGTCAGTCCTTTAACTAGTAGGCCAGTTTAAACTTTATTAGCCCCAACCCCCATGTCACTAGGCTCCACAGAGGTCTCTCATTGGAATTTGTAGAGGAGAGGTAGAGAAACAGAGACAGAGAGACAAGATACAGAGTCAGAGAGACAGAGAAAGTCATATTTCATAGATTAAAGAAAGAACAGATATTGTCCCTTTTTAAACTTTAAAAACAGATACATATCCTCCTTGCCATGGGATGCCTTTGCCCACTGTTTCAATTCTGGGAAAGTTTCAGGGGGCCTGGGTAAGATCAAATACATGTCTTTCTCAATGCCAACCAAGTCCTCAGGGCAAAGATCCCAAAGGCTATTTGAAAAGTCTCAGAAGTTTCTACTAAAACCAAACCTTCTTTCTTTTCTCATTCGTACACAAATTTCACTGTAAGGTCCAATAGACAAAAGCCATTTCTTTGCAACCACCAAGACACAAAGGTTTTGAATTTACATTAACAGAAAGCCCTGGGCTTTCTTACTCAGTAGACTTCCTCAAGGTAATTAGGGGATGACCATTAGTAATACAAATCCATCTGGTCCCAGCAGGAACCAGAACCTCTTTTTCTTATAAGGAAAAAACTTTCCATCTTAAAATTTCAATACCTCCCTGTGGTTTCAAAGATCAAGTGAGTTCTGAGGAAATCCCTTAACCAAGGTTCTTAATTGGAGTCTGTATGAATCTGTTTTTTAAAAATATTTTGATGATATAATTGGCTTCCTTTATAATCCTATGCATTTTATTTTATGTTTAAAAACATTATTCAGAAAAAGTATTCATAAGCTTTACCAGACTTTACCAGGGTCCTGGACAGAAACAAAGATTAGAAAGAACTTAGAAGGGCAGCTAGATGGCTCAGTGGATAAAGCACCAGCCCTGGACTCAGGAGGACCTGAGTTCAAATTTTACCTCAGATACGACACTTAACAGCTATGTGACCCTAGGCAAGTCACTTAACTTCAATTGCCTCAAAAAAGAAAAAAAAAAGAATTTAGGGCTTAAATGACCAATTTGGAAGGTCCAGAACTAAGACAATTGGTTGGACTTGGCCAGAAATTCATTATCACTCCCAAAAACTGTTTTGTTTTTTGGTTGTTTCAGTCCTGTCCAACTCTTCCTGACTCCCATTTGGGCTTTTCTTGGCAAACATACAGGCATGGTTTGCCATTTCCTTCTCCAGTTCATTTTATAGATGTGGAAATTGAGGCAAACAGGATTAAATAGCTTGCCCAGGCTAGTGTCTGGAGTCAGATTTGAACTTAAGAAGATGAGTCTTGCTGACTCCAGGCCTAGCAACTCTATCCACTGCACCACCTAACTGCCCCTACAAAAATTATATAAATCTAACAAATCCCAGTTTACTGCAGTTATCTTCAAGATACAATTCTTTTTTTGTTTTGTTTTGTTTTTCTTGTTGTTGTTTTTTTCAGGGCAATGAGGGTTAAGCAACTTGCCCAGGGTCACACAGCTAGTCAGTGTTAAGTATCTGAGGTCAAATTTTAACTCAGGTCCTCCTGAGTCCAAGGCCACTGCTCTATCCACTGCACCACCTAGCTGCCCCAAGATACAATTCTTAAAGACACAGAACTCAGATAAGTCCCATTGGTCTCTAGTTACTGAATGGTCACAATTTACTAAGCCCCCAGAGCTGGTAGAGGAAGCTTCCCAGTATGCAGCTACCATTTCCGGAAAAAATACCAGAGAACATGGAATTCCAGAGGCAGGGAAGCTATCCTGGTCTCCCCTTCTTCTGCATGGGCCATCCCTGACTTCAAGGAGATCATTCCACTCCAAAATTGACAGTTGTAGCCAAATGTCACAGGTTAGGGCTGACCAGGCCAACCGGATACCTCAGATTCAATACTGGAATGAAATGAAACAATTATAAAAGATCTGACATTTGGGGCAGCTAGGTGGTTCAGTGGATAAAGCACCAGCCCTAGAGTCAGGAGGACCTGAGTTCAAATCCAGCCTCAGACACTTGACACTTAACAGCTATGACCCTGGTCAAGTCACTTAACCCTCATTGCCCCCCCCCCAAATCTGACATTTATAGCGGAGTTACTTAGCCATAGCAGGGGAAGGATATTCAAAAGGCTTTTCATAATAATAGCTAGCATTTATATGGTGCTTTAAAGTTGGCAAAAAAATTTTAATTCTCTAATTTGATCTTCACAAAAACCATATCCTCCTTTTACAGATAAGGACACTTGGGTGTCAGAGGCTAACAGCTTACCCATGGTCAGGATGCTAGTGTGTATCTGGGGCAGGATTTTAACCCAGGTGTTCCCAACTCCAGATCCAACCATCTATCCCCTGTTCCACCCAGCTGCTCTCTTCATAAAGAACACTGTGTTGACTAAGTTTAGATCTGTGTCTAAGGTCACTTGGTGATACGGGTCAAGCATGAAGGAGCTGCTGGAATCTCTTGTGACTTTTTGTCCTGAAGTAACCGGGAAGCCACATCAACAGCCTTAGTCCCCAGAGCAAATTAAATCTCAGAGACAGATTTCAGTACCTTTTAAGGAAACACTTGCCTAACCTACATGAGCCAGGGCCTTAAAATATTGCTCCCATTACTAGAGTTTAAAGAAAGCTTGGTGAGAGATACAAGTAAGAGAAATTATCCAGAGGGCATTAAGGATGAAACTGGAGCGGGGACAACAAATAATCAAAATATATAAACAATCTGCTTTAAGGAATACTGTAACCTCCACAATCTGCTAAATGAAGAAGCATTGAGAACACTCAAAAAAACTCTGAGTCACCACCCTTCCAGAGTAAGACCAATTCTCCCAGCATTCCTCTGCGATGCTATCTATCCCCGCAACCAACATGAGTCAGCACCAATCCCAAACCTACTCCTACACCCCAGCTCTAAAGCTCCTTGCTCCCGGTTCCCAGTGCCTGCTTCTATTTGACCCAGATTAGAACCCTATAAAACTCTACCCACGTTGGGTGCCTAACTCCATTGAAGCCCCCAGTGGAACAGAGGTGTGTTCCTCTTCCCTGACTGCCTCTACTTTCTTTTGTATATACTTGTGTGTGTGTGTGATAGTAGCTCTTTTTTGTTTGTTTTGGGGGTTGGTTTTTTTTTGTTTTTTTGCAGAGAAATGAGGGTTAAATGACTTACCCAGTGTCGCACAGCTAGTAATTGTCAAGTATCTGAGTCTGGATCGAACTCAGGTCCTCTTGAATCCAGGGCCAGTGCTTTATCCACTGTGCCACCTAGCTGCCCCCTGCCTCTTCTTTCAGTGAGTATCTTTTCTCAAAAAAAGCTTTGGGCGGGGGGAGGGGGGGGAGCTTTGATTGCTTCACTTTCTATGCACTCCCATCTTGTGTTGTATTTTGTTTGGCCATGATCTGCCCCCCCCCCTCCCCAGCCACACATGGTTCATGTACCAGCAGAACACCAACAGAGTATGTGAAAAGATAAATTTTTTTAAAAAGACACAAATTCCCCACATTACTTTTTTTTTTTGGAATTTGAATAGAATTTTATTTTCCAAAATATATGTAAAAACAAAATTTTGACATCAATTTTTTAAAAACTTTGTGTTCCAACTTCTCTTCCCCCATCCATTCTCACCCCCCACCCACAAGAACTCAAGTAATTCAAAATAAGTTATACATGAGTAGTCATGGAAAAATTTCCATATTAACTAGTTGTGAGAGAAAACAGTCAAAAAACCCAAAACTTCAGATTAAGGAATTGTCAAAGAGGAGAAGAAAAAAAAATTTTTTTAATGTGTTTCCACCTGTTTTCAGATACTATCAGTTCTTTCTCTGCAGATGGGCTTCAATCTTCATAAATCCTTCAGGGTTATATTGGATCATTGCCTTGCTGAAAATAACCACATGCTTCCCAGCAGATCATCCCCCACTATTGCTGTTATTTTGTATACAGTATATTTCACTCTGCTTCAGTTCATGTAGGTCTTTCCAGGTTTTTCTGATAGTATCCTGTTCATCATAACCTGTATATAGTACCTTAAGCTTGACAGAGAATTTTCTTCATAAAAGCCCAGCAAAGTAGGTACCATACGTTTTGCCATTATAATCAATCATCATAACTATTTCCCTCCATTCCACTCCCTTCCCACAACATTTACTCTATCTTCTTTTTACCTATTCCTCCTCAAAAGTATTTTACTTCTGACTATCCTCTCCCTCACTCTGCACTCCCTTTTTTCACCCTGCCTTCCTTATCCTCTTCCCCTCCTACTTTCCTGCAGGGTTAAATAGGTTACTCCTCCCAATTGGGTATGAAAGCTTTTCCCTCCATGAGCCCACTCCAATGAGATCAGGGTCCCTGAGCTAATTCTGTGTTCTAAATTTTTCTTCCTCCCTCCCTCCTCAACCCTCCCTATGTGATCAAGCAATTCAATATGTCATACTTGTGCAGTAATGCAGAACATCTTCATCTTCCTTGAAAGTGTTTTGCTTTTTACTGCTCTCTCCCCCAATCTGCCCTTTCCACCTTCCCTTCTTCCCCCCTCCCCTTTTCTCCCTCCTCCCCCCTCAGGGCAAAAAGATATTACTATACCTACTTGAGTATGTATGTTAGTCCTTCTTTGAGCCAATTCTGATGATATTAAGGTTCACTCACTCCCTAACTCCTTCCCCCTCTTGTACTCTCCTCCTTAAGCTTTTTCCTTGTTTCCTTCATGTGAACTACCTCTCCCCAGACCATCTCTCCCCTTCTCCCTCCCCCAGTTTATTCCTCCTACATGTCAACCCTATTTTAATGATGTCATCATGGATTAGTTAGGTGGCACAGTGGACAAAGCAACAGCCCTGGACCCAGGAGGTCCCAAGCCCAAATCCAGCCCCAGACATAAGATACCACACCCTGTCTGCCCCACAAAGAACAAAACATAAATGTTGTATAGATATCATCCACCCACATTACTTTTATTTGTTTTGTTTTGTTTTTAGTGAGGCAATTGAGGTTAAGTGACTTGCCCAGGGTCACACAGCTAGTAAGTGTTAAGTGTCTGAGGCCAGATTTGAACTCAGGTACTCCTGATGCCAGGGCCGGTGCTCTATCCACTGCGCCACCTAGCCGCCCCCCCCCACATTACTTTTAAAGCAGTCTGACTTTTCTGTGCTTCCTTCTGAAAATCCTTTGTTCTCTTCTGCACCATTTAAAAAATGTATCAAATGGATGATCTCTTTTGGGGGACATCAATACTGCTGATCTCTCCTTTCTAAAGATCTCAGGAACCACATCTATCTTCCAAGTCTTGACTTAAGGAACATAGAATACAAGGCCTGGCTGAGGAACTGTGTGGTCCAACAGAATAACTCCTTTCCCCTTATTTTTCTTGGTATTAGAGCTGTGGCTAACGGTCCTGCCCTGAACCATGTATCCCCTCAGGCTTTTCTCCTAACAACATAAGTGGCAGAGAAGGGAGATTCTACCTTTCCCTCTACTGGACCTCGTATCCCAGACCTTCCTAAATCTACATTAAGATAGCAGCAAAGATTTTTTTTTTTAAACAACCAATTTGTTCACCATCAAGGAAAGTAGAACCACCAACTAGGATTCAAACATTACAGTGCTAGATGTAACTTGTTGAGAAAGTTGAAATTGCATGTAAGAGAAGAAAAATGGTAAAAGAAAAAAAATCTGAACCAGACCAAATGTATATATAGAGAAGGCCCACAATGCTGGAAGTGGTACAATTTGGAAGGAAATGAAAGATTCATTCTTAAGGTAGCTGAAGGAGGCAAAGATAGGAAAAACATGGAAAAAATTCTTGGACTTTATTACTATCCAAAAGGCAACTCCAAAAACATCAACAACCATTGTACTTCATAACTACTTTCTCATCTAGGTAAATTTTTATGACATTCTACACATGCATTGAAGTCATCAAGGATACAGATTTTCAAAACCAGACAGGTTTTGGCAAGCAATATTTTGCAGGAGACCACATCTTCAGCAACACAAAATTGCTGGGGTTTGTATTACAAAAAACCCAAAGGTATTTGATTCAGTAGAGGGAGACCATGTCTTAAGGCCCTCCTATTCCAAGGACCTGAGGTCCATGGACCCCTAATAGTTCCATGGAAAAGTTTCAAGGGATCTGTGAACTTTGATGGGGAAAAAAAAACTATACTTTTATTTCCACTAACCTCTAACTGAAATTTACCATTCCCTTCCATTATGAATTTTTTTTTTTAAACCCTCTTTTTGGGGCAGCTAGGTGGCGCAGTGGATTAAGCACTGGTCCTGGATTCAGGAGGACCTGAGTTCAAATCTGACCTCAGACACTTGACACTAGCTGTGTGACCCTGGGCAAGTCACTTAACCCTCAGTGCCCCACCAAAAAAAAAATGCTACAAAAACCCTCTTTTTTCTACTAGATTGCCAATGGGGTCCGTGTTACCAGAAAAGGTTAAGAACTCCTGTTCTACACATGTATCAGAATTATGCAAGATTCTTTGAAAGATATAACAAAGATAACCTTCTTTGATGGCCCTTTCATGATAAATACAAAGTGCTCTATAAAACAGAGCAATATGCTTGCTCAAGGGGGAGAATCAATGCAGAGTCCAAGTTGAAAGGAATTTTCTCATAGATGGTGAAATCTACATTGCAAGGTCTCCTAAGCCAGACCCCAATCAACAAAAATAGCTTATTTTAACTATTCACACAGAACACAATCCACAGAAAAAAGTAAAGGATAAAAAATGCCTTGTGCCCAAATTATACATACATACACACATGAATGCATGCGTGCATGTGTGTCTATGTATATTTATGTACACATGTACCATGTGCACGTGTGTACATACATGCACATGTGTTTATGCGTACATGTGTGTGCATATGTGTGGTTCTTTGTGTGCATACACGTGTTTTGGACAGACATTAACAATGGACAATAAGATAGGCCTAAAATTGAACAGGAAGAAGAGAAAGAGCTAGATTTGAGAATTTACCTTTTAAAATTCTTTTCACATTCCCAAGTTTCTTCCTGAAACAAACATCCATCTTTATGCCAATGTTTCTTCCAGTGGTGTTGCCTAAATGTGAGTCATGAAATGGGAAAGTCTCTGAAGAATTGAAACTAAGGGTCATCCAAAGAGCAAAGGAGAGGCTAAGTGATGGGTATGAACAGACTATATAACAAATTCCAAACAAGAGATTACAAAGGAGACTTGGGAGAAAGGATATCATCAAAGATGCATTTTTTTTTTTAATGATGGGCCTGGGGGCAGCTAGATGGTGCAGTGGATAAAGCACCAGCCCTGGAGTCTGGAGGACCTGAGTTCAAATGTGGCCTCAGACACTTGATACCTACTAGCTGTGTGACCCTGGGCAAGTCACTTAACCCTCATTGCCCCACAAAAAAAAAAAAAAAGAAGCACATAATCAAGTTTTGAAAACAAGATATACAAACAAAATTAGTTCATAAAACCATAGGTTTACAGCTAAAAGTGATATTAGAGACTATCTAGTCCAGCCCCTTCATTTTAGGCATCAGAAAGTTGTAACTTTCCTATACCTAGTATCAGGGGCAGGATTTGAACCCGGGTCTTTTCACTTGATTTAAAGTCAAGAATATAATCACTATCACCATAAATCTACATATAAAGCTCTTTTCTTCCTATTCCTTCATTATCTTTTCCTGTTCCTTTATTTTCTCTTCTTCCTTTCTCCTTTCTCTTACAATATAACCTTTGCCCTACAGGATTAAAGATGCTGAACCTCCTTCCTACACACACACACACACACACACACACACACACACACACACACACACACCTTCCTTCCAACTGCCAGAAATATTTGTAATGGAAACCCATTAAATATAATACAGTGAGGGGCAGCTAGGTGACTCAGTAACTAGAGTGCCAGCCCTGGAGTCAGGAGGACTTAAGTTCCTCCTGACCTTAAAACTTACTGGCTGTATGACCCTGGGAAAGTCACTTAACCTTGATTATCATGCCCCAAAGTGAAGTGCTCTGGGACTCCAGGTGTATAAGGGACTTGGGGCCTTCTCTTACTCAGAGCCATAATGAAGCTCATGTTCCCCTAGGCAAGCCTGGGTCTGAAGTGGGGCCACTCCCTATTTGATACTGGGTCCAGTAAAATTTCAAAAGGTTGAAGGAACAGAGATCCAAAGATCTCTTGTCAGTAGACAAGCTTGGGAAGAAGAGTCCTGCATGGACCCAGCCTAGCAGCTGGTCAGTGATGGCCAACACTCCATGCCCTACAACAAGGGCATAGTTCATCCATCAGCTACGATACAATCAGAAATGAACTTAGGATAAATGTTGTTTTTTTCTTGTTTTTTTTTTGCGGGGCAATGGGGGTTAAGTGATTTGCCCAAGGTCACACAGCTATCACACAGTATCAAGTGTCTGAGGCCAGATTTGAACTCAGGTACTCCTGAATCCAGGGCCGGTGCTTTATACACTGTGCCACCTAGCTGCCCCAGGATAAATGTTTTGCAACAATTTGATTTAAGGTTGAGCCCATTCTCCCCAGGAACCAAGATGGTATAGGGAAGAACCTACTCCTATAATGCCAGTTCAGAGGATAATCTATATATTTTCATTTCTTTCTTATCTTTTCATTAAATATCTCTGTAAAAGTTCATTGACATTAATTAGTTATATGATACTAGGACACTAATCACTGATCTCTCCTACTAATATTGGGGAGAATACATCAAAATGAAGTCTCTAGCCCATAATAGGGGTGCCACCTAGAAGCCTGAGGGGAAGGTGCAACTTAGCCAGCCCCCTTGGGACCTGAATCATCTGGGCAAGTGTGTGTTGGGATAAGAACCCCCAGAGCTTGTATTGCTACATAATAATTCCCATTTACAAAACCCTGCCAATTCCTTTTGTCACAGTATCTCTGCATAGTTAGTGGTACAAATATTATCATTTAAATTTTATGGATGACAAAATGTATTTTATAAATGCTTATTAATCAATTGGTTGATTGCTTAGGATCACACGACTAAGTGTTTGAGGGAAAATTCAAAGCAGTCTTTTTAAACTCAGACTCCATCTGCTTCACACATCTATTCCCAAACTCTGTAGGACTCTGGAACTTAGCCTTTTCTCATTCATATCTAATCTCTTCTCTAGGCAGTGGAGAATGAAGAGGGGGTAGGTTGGCGGCAGCCTGACTAGTACTTTAAGTGGTAGGTAGGTAGTAGACTGATAGAATCATGCCCCTCCCGTGAAATTATACCAGGGAATGGTTTGGTGGGACACAAATTATAGAAAGGCAATAGCAAGCCCCAGGAACTTTTCATCAGGAAAGCAGAGACACTAGGCCATGGGACATGTCTTTGTGTGGTAGAGAAGGTCTAGGGGCATGGCCTAAGCAGGACGGGCTTGGAATAAGCCTTCCAAGTAGGCCAAAGTTTCCCCTCCAACCTTACCTGCTCTGTTAGCCTCCCAGTTCTACCCCATTGGGTAGATCATTGGATCACCTTCCCTGCCCTATACTACACAGTGTCCATTGTATCAACCTTTCTACATCCACCAAAACAGGCTCCAAGAGTATTCATTCAAAAGAAGGTATAAATGACTGAAAGTTGTGAGAAATTACTATGTTTTCTATGAGTTACCTTACCAGGAAGGTTCACTGGACACAGAGTAAGCCTGTTTGCTGAAAGGAGCCTTCGGTGAGTCAAAGTCTTGCTCACTCCCAGATGCCTTTGCTGGTGTTCAGTGGCTGACCTTGTTGAGCTGTGCCCCTGCCCCCAAACTGGCCTAAACCAGCCCTGTGGTCAACTATTTCTGCAGAACATCCTGCTTCTGTGACTCACCTGTTCCTGGGAAAGACCGTTCATTCTCTACCCTTGTAAGGATTGGAATGATGCCAACTACTGGAGACTTGCTGTGGGAAAGCTCCACCATGAGGAAAATGCCTCAGAGGCATTGTGGCTTTTCCTTGGCGTCAGGAAATGACGTTTGCTCATGGGTGCTGTCTAAAAAGGCTACCAGCCAATCAACTTGAGGAGCCTCCTATGGTCTGGGAGGAGACAGGAAGGAGGAAAGAGAGCCTGCGCGGAGAGCTCTGAGCTTTTTGGGTTCCTGACTGGATGGTGGTGGTGGCAGAGGACTTCACAGGAAATTTGAGGAAAGATAGGAATACCAGGCTGTTGGAATTCTGTTCTCAATCTTTTTCTTTCTATTTTCCAATAAACCCTTAAAAACCTAAACTTGTTTTATCAGTGATTTTAGTCAGTTTCCCCCAAAACTGAGGGAACAGATTAGAATACACATTTAGAATCTTACATTACACAGTTTGGCTGACCATGAAGAGGAAAACCGAACGTTCATCTTCTGATCTTCTGATTGGGTAAGATTTCCCTTCCCTGTCCCTTTAAATTGGAAAGTACTATCAAGTATAGGCTGTTTTAAATTTCAAATGGATCTTTTAAACATCCTAAGTACCCCTTTTCTAGCTTTACCTTCACTAATCAGAGATGTTGGCCAGTTTGAATTTGAATATATTTTTATTACTCTTTTTGGTTTTGTGGGGCTTTGTGGTGTGATATGGAGAATTTGGCATGCCCTAGATAATATTAGAATAAAGATGATTCCCCGGGATTCCCCAGTAGGAAAGCTACTTATGGATTGGAATGAGGGAAAACTTAGACTAAATAGAACCATGACCAGAGGAGAGCTTATTAGACTGTGTTTTATGTGGCATGAGGAATTACAGGAAGAATGGCCCAAATATGGGTCATTTGATCCCCAAACATTGAGGCATTTGCAAAGAACCCTAAGTAGATGTCCACCTGAACATTTACGTTATTAGAAAATCTGGGCCAGAGCAAGCGAAAATTATCATACTAAAAATATAAGACGAAGAAAATCCAGGCCCCACTTTACATCTGAGTCTGCCTCCCAAACTGAAACAATAAACTGGCAGAAAGACATGGCCTCCCAAACTGAAACGCCCAATAATACAACTCAATCCAAGGCCGTTCGGACTGAAATTCCAAATGACCCAACTCTTATTCCCTCACCCTCTACTTCCTCCATGCCAAACAAACAAATAAAGAAAGAAAGAAATTATTCCCCTGTAGAGGAGACAGAGAAAGTAAAAATTTTTCCCCTTCAAGAGATCCTCGCCCATGGTCAAAAAGGTACTATATGTAAGCTCAGACAATACACACCTTTTACACCCAAGGATTTGGCTTTATGGGGACAAAGCACTCCTAAATTTGATGAAGATCCCACAGCAGTTATCAGGCAGTTTAGAGAAATTTTTAGAGCATATCAGCCCACTTGGAATGATGTTACTGACCTTATGGAAATAATATTGTCCCCAGGAGAAAGAGCAAATATAATAGCTGCAGCAAACAGCCTGGAAGCCACGGGAAAGGTTGATATTGGGTGGCCTATTCAAGACCCTGACTGGGACCCCATCTTACATTACACACCCTAAACCTCCCCTTTGTGGTTTTCGAGCATAAATTGCCCCTGCCTCTCCTAGACTTGTGCTTTGTACTGGGGTACCTCAGTACCAGTGTCTGATTTTCCTTCACCCCGTTGACATAGCTTAAATTGTTACAAAGAGGCAGTGTGGAGGACTAGACCCAGAGTCAGAAAGATCTGAGTTTAAATGTGACCTCAGACACTAGCTGTGTGGCCCAGAGCAAGTCACTTAACCTTTATTGGTATGTAAAATAGGAATATATAATAGCACCTATATCTCCCAGGGTGGTCGTGAGGATCAAATGAGATATTTATAAAATAACTAGCAGAGGATGGGACACATAGTAGGCTTTATATAAATGTTTGCTTTTATTATTATTACTGTGTGACTGTGGACAAGTCGTTTGCTTCATCTGTAAAATAGGATAAGAATAGGGGCAGCTAGGTGGCACAGTGGATAGACTACTGGCTCTAGAGTCAGGAGGACCTGAGTTCAAATCCGACCTCAGACACTTGACACTAACTAGCTGTGTGACCCTGGGCAAGTCACTTAACCCCAATTGCCTCAACAACAAAAAATAAAAAATAAAATAGGATAAGAATTCCAGTAGTGCCTACCTTAAAATGTGAACTATGAGGATACCAAGGCCCTTGTCCTCTTACATATTCAATTTACATGGACATTTACATGGTCATGTACACATGAATATAATGCAAATAAAACACACAGATGCAGAGAAATTATCTGAATTGGGTGGTGTTAAGTCAAGGAACATTTCTTAGAGAGCTTAAAACATTCTCAGTGGGGTCTAGGTTTCTATATTATTGGAGGAATTAAATTTGCATTTAGCCGTGGTTGTGGTGGGGAGATAATTTAGAAGGCCGATGAATGTTGACCATGCCATACCTGAAGTGAAGAATTGTTGTTCAAGCTATTTTTCAGTTGTGTCCAACTCTTCCTGACATGACTGAAACAACTAAACAACAACCACCAACTCTTTGTGACCCCATTTGGGGTTTTCTTGGCAGAGATACTTGAGGGGTTGGCCATTTCCTTCTCCAGCTCATTTAACAGAAGAGAAAACTGAGGCAGGCAGGGTCAAGTGACTTGCCCAGGGTCACACAGTGTAACGATTGGAATGACGCCACCTGCTGGAGACTTACTGTAGGAAAGCTCCACCATGAGGAGAAGGCACCTGAGGGCAAGACATGCGGCTTTTATTTGGCATCAGGAAGTGACATTTGCAGGAGGAAGAGGGGGCAAGGCTGGCACTCTTGGTCTCTTTTGCCAGGACTCTCATGGAGAGCGGAGCAGAACTGTAGCTCCCTGAGAGAGATAGCTGAATCTAGGCCTCTTTCTCTTCCTCTTCACCAAATTCTTATTCTCCTTAATAAATGCTTAAAAGTCTAACTCTTGGGCAGCTAGGTGGCGCAGTGGATAGAGTACTGGCCCTGGATTCAGGAGGACCTGAGTTCAAATCCAACCTCAGACACTTGATACTGTTAAGGGCTAAAATTCTAGCTAGTTTGTCTAAAATATCTAATGAGTGGTCGCCAATAAATTATAAGCTTTAGCAAGAGTTAGGCTTTTAAGTATTTATTAAGGAAAACAAGAATTTGGTAAAGAGAGAGAGAAAGGCCTAGATTCCTATCTATTAAAGGGAGAGCACATTTCAAGCTCCGCTCTCCACCAGAGTCCAAAGGAAAGAGCGCGAGACTGAGCGCCAGTCTCTTCCTTCCTCCTCCCACTAGCCCGCGTCACTTCCTGACGCCAAAGAAAAGACTCCTGGTCTTGCCCTCAAAGACTTTCGCTTCATGGGCAGAACTCTTCTACAGTAAGTCTCCAGCAGGTGGCGTCATTCCAATCGTTACAACACTTACTAGCTGTGTGACCCTGGGCAAGTCACTTAACCCCAATTGCCTCACCAAAAAAAAAAAGTCTAACTCTTGCTAAAGCTTATAATTTATTGGTGACCACTCATTAGAGATTTTAGATAGTATAGCTAGAATTTTAGCCCCTTACAACAGCTAGTAAATGTCTGAGGCCAGATTTGGACCCTGGAAAAGGAGTCTTCCTGACTCCAGGACTAGCACTCTACTCACTTCACCACCTAAATCTCTAGTGTCATTAGAATATCCTGGTGAGGAAATACCCAATACCAATATAGATGGATGCCTTCTCTTCTCAATTCACGGTCTAAAAGAGTTGCCTAGAGAATGGAGAGGCTGCTGGTGTGGAGGTGAAAACAACAACAATGAACTAGAGTAGATGACCACAGAAGATTCCTCCAACCTTGAGATTTGTAACTCTTTAGGAAATGACATAAGTGCTTTGAAAATCAATATTTGCTATTATTATCCCAATGAGATTTGCATTTTAACTGGGAATTGAGTCTTAAGATACAAGGGATTTTAGTCTTGCACCAAAAGGCCTTTGGGGGGTAAATTAAAAGTCACTGCTTTATTGATTCATTCCTTCAAATATTTATTGAGACCTACTGTGTGCATAGGCTTGTGCTTCAAAGTTGGACCAAATCCCACAGGGAGCTTCCTACTTTACACACTGGGAAGTTCAGCAGTGAGCCTAAGCACCTAGGAGAGTCTGCTCCCACTATTGATTGCATGGTATAATAAAAAGAGCACACCTTGGCTCAGTATCAACCCTACTAATACTAAATTGTCAGCAAACTGCTCTGGCCCTCAGTTTCTTCTTTTATACAATAAGAAAGCAGAAATAAGGTATTTTCCAGTTGTGGTTCCTACACCCCTATGTGTTGATAGGGAGCATAGTATAATGGAAAGAATACTACATCCGGAGTTAGAACATTAACTTTACCTAGTGACTTTGGGCAAGTCAACTTCCTCACCTGTATTTAACCACTAGGGCATACTGCTGGCCAAATGTTTAACCTTCAGTGATAAGGACCAAAAGCTGTTAGTCACATATTTAAATGGTATCGCAAATCTATCACTATCTAAGGAGTGAGAGGACTCCAATCCTCAGATTTCTCACCCCAAGAGGAAATACCTCCAGGGCTATAATATAAGATAGGGCTTCTTAAACTTTTTCCACTCACGACCTCTTTTTGCCTGAGAAATTTTTACATGACCCCCACTATAAAGGTATATAGAATAGGTATATATAACCTTTTACTGCTGCCAAATTATTCACAATCCCCACATTCAGTTACACAGCCCCATATGGGGTCTCTACCCACAGTTTAAGAAGCTTTGATACAGGGGCAGCTAGGTGGCGCAGTGGATAAAGCACTGGCCCTGGAGTCAGGAGTACCTGAGTTCAAAATCGGCCTCAGACACTTAACACTTACTAGCTGTGTGACCCTGGGCAAATCACTTAACCCCAATTGCCTCACTAAAAATAAAAAAATTAAAAAAAAAAAAAGAAGCTTTGATATAAGGCACTTATTTGCAAGTCCCCATTTTGACTCCCCCCCCCTTCTCCTTCCCTCAATCCTCTGTCCTCAGACCACCCCCTCCCCCATCTGCCCCAAACTTGTATTTCCTCTGCCTGGCATGAAGCAAGTGCATTAACCTCAGACTGGGCAGGGAGGCAACTATGTTGCCGACAAAACCAGACTTTAGAAAAAACACTGTGTGCAAACAGCCCCTTCTCAAGACAAAGATTGTTGTGATTTACAGTCGGAGAGTTTCCAGTGTTTTCTGAGCTGGGGCCGACTCAGGATTTCCTGTCCTCCATGGCAACAGCCGTACATTCCCAGGAAGGGAGACTAGGCCAGTAATTGCTACAGAGTCAGGGACTGATTTTTCATTGTCGACCTATTTTGCAGAGTTAATTAGACCTTTCTTTTTTTCTTTCCTCCCTTCAATATTTTAGATGTTTTTGGTTACACACACATATAGATACACATAAAGACACACACACGTGTGCGTACACAATCTGTGTTCAGACTGAGCAGTGTTTTGGCATCATGATGAAAATAGAAGAATTTCAGTCTAGACAGTATTTCAACTAAGAGAAAGATTTTACATCTATAGGTGAGGAATCCTGGAAGCTGATTTATTGCAGCTGGAACCCATTGCTCTAAAGAAGAGCCCTTGGGGCAGCTAGGTGGCACAGTGGATAAGGTACCGGCCCTGGATTCAGGAAGACCTGAGTTCAAATCTGGCCTCAGACCCTTGACACTTACTAGCTGTGTGACCCTGGGCAAGTCACTTAACCCCAATTGCCTCACCAAAAAAAAAAAGAAGAGCCCTCACCTAAAGGCAATCAACAGCTTGTCAATCAACATTTATTAAGCACCTACTGTGTGCCAAGCAACTAGTTAAGTGAAAAGAAAGGCAAGACAGTCCCTGTCCTCAAGGAGCTCACCATCTAGAGGAAACCCCTGCTTTTCTAACATGGGGAAAGTCCATCAGAATATTTCTGTAATTGAGAATTAGCAGATCATTAGCATCAAAGATTTAAAATTGGAAGGGGCATTAGAGGCCACTTAGTCCAACTTCTTCATTTTTTAGATGAGGAAACTGAGGCCCAGAGATTAAGTGACTTGCCTAAGGTCTCACATGTAAGTAAAAGAGCTGAAATTTAAATTGAGGTCCTCTGATTGCAAATCCAGTGTTGATCAGTCATATGTATGTATGCATGTATATATTGTTTGAGAATTTGTATACACATCAATGATTTATATATGCATATGTAACAAATAGAATAGATGTATTCATATGTAAATATAAGTAATATAATACATGCATTCATATATGTACATTAAGGAAGATAATATAGGTGTTTGTATGTACACATAAGAAGTATAATACTTATGGGTAACAATCAGTGAGGGCGATGGTTAATAAAAGACTGAGAGAACTACACAGGCCAAGAAGCAAGAGAATGATGCTAAAGGATTCAAGTTTCAGTTACCAGAAGACATCTAATTGATAAGACAATGGAGCACAATGCCAGACTGACAGATCCCACACAGGGAGCCAGGAGGCAGTTGGTGTTGCCCAGAGCATGCTTTGTGGCCATGAAAGCTCTACATAATGGCTCTGGACATGTGTCAAGAGAAGACCACGGAGCTAGTAAGAAACAGATTTTACTGGCCCCAGATCAGTGGATATTAATAAGAAGTGTTTAGGGGCAGCTAGGTGGCGCAGTGCATAAAGCACCAGCCCTGGATTCAGGAGGACCTGAGTTCAAATTGAGCCTCAGACATTTGACACTTACAAGCTGTGTGACCCTAGGCAAGTCACTTAACCCTCATTGCCCCGCAAAATAAATAAATAAATAAAATAAAACAAAAACCAGAAAAACAAAAAAGAAGTTTGTAAATTGTGTCCGATGGATTATTTATAAAGTGCTTAGCCCAGTGCCTGGCATATAGTAGGTGTTATGTAAATGCTTACTCCTTTCCCCTTGCACATGGTGTACAAAGAAAAGCACTGCCAACTTGCGCTGCATATGTGTAGAACATAAGTACCGGCAAACCTGACTGCATTATTTCTGGAAAGAGATAGTAAAAATGCCATATGTTGGTAGTAACTGATCATTTTATCAGATATGTGCAAACATACCCATCCAGGAAGCAGAAAGCATCTGTGGTTGCTAAGGGCTTTAGGAAAAGTTGGGGTTTTTAAAAAGACTTTTCAGCGTACTAACTCTGCTAATGTCCATTCTTACCAAGGCAGAGGCTTTGAGAGCAACCTGCTCAAGGAAATGTTTGACAGGTATCAAAAAATCTAGGACTATATCTTGTCACCTACAAGGAGACCCATTATCCCACAGTACCACCATACCATGTTTCAACCATATGCTGTTGAACATACTGAGGACTCCAAGACCACAAGAATCTCATTGAAAGTCAATGCGTGGGGGCGGCTGGGTGGTGCAGTGGATAGAGCATCGGCCCTGGATTCAGGAGGACCTGAGTTCAAATCCGGCCTCAGACACTTAACACTTACTAGCTGTGTGACCCTGGGCAAGTCACTTAACCCCAATTGCCTCACCAAACAAACAAACAAAAAAGAATAGTAATAATAATAAAAAAAGTCAATGCATGGTATTTCTAGTAGGTGCATACAATTCCACCAGGGATGATGTCATAGGTTTTATACCATATCTTCTTATGTTTCACTGAGAGCCACTTCTACCTATTACCTTCTGTTTTGGAGTTTCAGACAAAGGAAATTAAATGAATATTCACAATGTCTCCCAGCTGGAAGAGCTGCTGAAAGAAGTCTAACAATTAGCCATGATTTCTGCTCAGAAGAGATGCAAGAGAAATAAATGACAACATAATGCCCAGGTGTATTGTCAAGACCTTCAACAAGGAGACAAAGTTTTGTCGAGAAACTTCGGTACTTCACAGGGGCAGCTAGGTGGCGCAGTGGATACTAGGTGCTTAATAAATGTCTGCATCATTCCTTCCTATCAAGACAACCCCTTATTTTTTTTGTGAGGCAATTGGGGTTAAGTGACTTGCCCAAAGTCACACAGAAGACAACCCCTTATTATCCATAAGAGAGTACATTAGACTTTCTTATGAGGTGGAAAGGAGTGGTAGAAACTTACCTTGGTAGAGTCTGGGCAAAAGAGAACACCTAAGAGTTATATAAAGACTCTTAGGAGCAGATACGAGCTTTCAAGGTGATGTTTCCAATGAAGGATAAACTGGGTATTATTTCCTAACAACCTTGCCTCCAATAAAATAGACACTTGGTTTTGACAAGGTGAGAGGAGTAAACTCAGGGGCAAGTCCTTTCTTACCTAAAGCTTCAGGTATAAAACCTCAGGTATGAAAATCATAGTGTTAGTGTCGTTGTTCAGTCCTGTCCTACTCTTTGTGACCCTATTTGGGGTTTTCTTGGCAGAGATACTGACTGCAATGGTTTGCCATTTCCTTCTCCAGCTCATTTCACAGATGAGAAAACTGAGATAAACAAGGTTGTGACTTGCCCAGGGTCACACAGCTAATAACTGTCTGAGGCTGGATTTCAACTCATAAAGATGATTCAGGGCAGCTGGTGGCACAGTGGATAAAGCACTGGCCCTGGATTCAGGAGGACCTGAGTTCAAATCCGGCCTCAGACACTTGACACTTACTAGCTGTATGACCCTGGGCAAGTCACTTAACCCTCGTTGCCCCGCCCCCCCCCAAAAAAAGATGAGTCTTTCTGACTCCAGGACCAACATTCTATCCACTTCATCACCTAGCTGTCCTCCTAGGGTGTGGACACAACCAACAAAGCAAGATAATACTGATAGCTAGCCTGGTGTTTCAACAACCCTAACCTTCAAAAAGTACATACTTGGAGAAGCAAGCCTACGTCTATAATGATGAAGATGATTATAACCCATTCCATTTAACAGCTCAAGTTTAGGAGCAGAAAAATCACCAAGTTACAGAAAAGTTCGACCCATTTAATCAGTCTCTAGACCAAAGGTTCTTAATCCGTTTTGTGACCCCTTGGACAGCCTGGTGAACACTATGGACCCCTTCTCCAAACAATGCTTTTCGAATGCATAAGAGGTTACAAAGGAAAATGATTGCAAAATGCTAAAAAAAAAATAAAAAACAATTTTACCCCAGATTATGAATCCCTGATGTTATGACTGAACCAGAAGTAGTTCCATATATTTTCATATGACAATACTAGACTGCCCATCTAAAGTGTGCCTGGCATGTAATTGTACGTGTTTATTGATCCATAACTTAATTACTGCTCATTTTAGTATTTTACTATTATATTTATTTGCTTATTTACTTGTGTTATGTTTTAACATCTGCTTGTTAACGGTTTCACTTATCATTTATTTGCATATACGCTAATGATTAGACAAAATTTGCTCCTGATAGGTCTGTTGATATTATTATAGCTAGCCGGTTTTACTTTGGTTAGTTTGCTGTAAATTATTATTTGCTTGTGTACAAGGGGGTGTGCTTGTATCATGTCCTGCATATAATTCGGACATTTAGTCACCAAAGCATATTGCCAAGGGATGCTTTATATAGTGCTATGCCTATGTATGCCTTGCTGATGTATATTTGCTTTCAATAATGTAGGATGACTACCTAGGATGCCAAGAAATTAATCCTTATTATTTTTAAATTGTGATGTTTTTACTTATGCTGTCTAATTAAAAATTCCAAGTATAGTCCACCTGATTTTTGCAAGGGACTGCAAAATTTCTGGCCCCAGGGAGAACTATAACCCATGTTGCCATGGAGATACAAACCCAGAATCCATCAGCTGGTGATGTTTTGGACCTGGAATTTCTGCAAAAGGTTTTGTGAAGGTACCTGGGGAAAAGATGCTGGAAGGAGTTGAGCTGAGTCAGAATAAGGGTTCAGAGTTCATTCTCCATTGCAGGACCTTATGGATGTTACAGAGTAGAACACTGAGCAGTATCTGTGGGCTTGTACCGCTGTTATTTCCTACAAAAACCTCTGAAAGATGGCTCTTGCTGTTGCTTGTGTGTGTGTGTGTGTGTGTGTGTGAGATTACCAATGACCTTCTGAGAGACATGAAAATTATTAATGATCATTACTTATTCCCTTGCTTCCCAGCCACTGTGATAGGGACATCAAAACTTCCCTTAACTGTCCCCTAACACCAATGGAGCTTTTGCCTTAACTATTTCCCCTGAGAGAGAAGGAGCCTTAAGCAGGAAAAGTCAATGCTGGCTGTGTATGCCTGTTAACTTTCTATCTTCCTTTGTGTTCTTGTTCCTTCATATGCTTTTATTTATCCCCTTCTATATGAATACAAAAGGTTACTTATCCTTGTTTCATGGTTAATATTAGCAGCTCAGATTGATGTTTGGGGAAGGGGGTGGGCCAGTTCAAATTGATATATAGGTGCATTTTTTTTTTTAGTGAGGCAATTGGGGTTAAGTGACTTGCCCAGGGTCACACAGCTTGTAAGTGTTAAGTGTCTGAGGCCGGATTTGAACTCAGGTCCTCCTGACTCCAGGGCCGGTGCTCTATCCACTGCGCCACCTAGCTGCCCCGGTGCATTTTTAAGGAGAGGAATTAATAACCTAAGTGAATAACCCTAAGAATAGTAGAATACATTTGTGAGCTACCAAGGATCTGGGAAGGGAGGGGTGAGGGTAGGTATTCATTGACATGTCTTCATAGGTGTTTACATAAGAATATCCCACTTTCTAATATACCACCCCACTATAAGGGTTTTCTACCCCATCATCATTTTTATATAATATTTTATTTTTCCCCAATTACATATGAAAGCAATGTTTTCCTCTTTGAGACAATTCTCATGAAAGCAAGTTTTAAGCTTTGCATGCCAGCCCCTCCATTATATCTCTTTCATACCTCTTTTATGTGAGATAATTTACTCCAATCTATCTCCCCCCTGCATCTTCCGTGCAATCTTCTTTCTTAACCCTTTATTTTGTTTTTTTTAGGTATCATCCCATCAAACCCTGGAGTCTAGTAAATAAGGGTACTACCACCATTCCACACACCCCAGCACACATGTGGGTGACACACCACAGGGCACTCCACATGACTTATCTTGACCTGTGATAACCTTTAGTCAGTTAACTGGAATTTATCAAGGGCTTACTATGTTCCAAGCACTGTGGATACAAAGAAAGGCAAAAGTCTATCACTGTTCTCTAGGAGCACAGTGTAAAGACCCCTTTGGGTGTGTCCTCAGCTTTCAACTCTCTCAACCTTGTCAGGAGTGGGGATGTCCACCACCTCATCCTCTCTCTCTCTCTCTCCATTCACTGAAACACTTTATCTCCCTCTCACCACTATATAGATTTCTATTTTAATAAGTCGTTCCAAGCTTCCAGGGCAGAGCCAAGATGGCGGAAGAAAGGCAGTGAGCTCCCAAACTCATGACACAATCGCTCCAAAAAACATCCAAATAAGGTCATAGGAAAATGCCCGGAGCAGCAAAACTCACAGAAGAATGTGCTGAAATCATCTTCTAACCAAGAACAGCTTGGAAGGTCAGAAGAAAGGAGCTGCTGTGCTGATACAGGAGTCAGGCCCAACCTCACAGTCACCCTGACACAGATCCAGTCCCAGGAAGGCCTCACCAGAGAAGGAGACCCCCAGAGCCTCTGAATCAGCTGAAGCGCCAGTGTCGTCTGGAACTAAGCTCACAGTCTGGTGAGTGGGCTGAGCCCTGGGCAGGGGAGAGACTACAGGGGTCTAAGCTGGTGCTAAGGCAGAACTTGGATTTTACACCCCTACTGAGAACCAGGAGGTAGGCTCGAGTAGAAGTGGCCCAGGTGGGGGAGGGGCACAGGCTTATCGGAGCTAACAACCACAACACACAAAGCTGGTTGATTGGCAAGTTGGTCTGGGGTCATCTAGGACCAGGAAACAGGCTGGGTGAGGGAAGAACCTGATTTTCCTTAAATCATACCACCTGGAACTTCTTAAGCTTGGGATACTGCAGCCTGGAAACAGTGCCCCACTTTAAGGAGCTAAAAGGCTAGTAAAAGAAAGGCAAGATGAGACGACAGAGAAAGGTGAAGACCATAGAAAGTTTCTTCAGTAACAAGGAAGACCAAGGGGCACCCTCAGAGGAAGATGTCAACACCAGGGCCCCTATATCTAAAGCTTCCAAGAAAAATACAAATTGGTCTCAGGCCACAGAGGTGCTCAAAAAGGACTTTGAAGATAAAATTAGAGAGGTAGAGGGAAAAAATGGAAAGAGAAATGAGGGTGATGCAGGAAAGACATGAGAAAAAAGTCAACAGCTTGAAAAGTCAAATGGAAAAGGAGGTACAAAAGCTCTCTGATGAAAATAATTGCCTAAGAATTAGGAGTGAACAAATGGAAGCCAGTGACTTTATGAGAAACCAAGACACAAAAAAGCAAATCCAAATGAATAAAAAAATAGAGGGCAATGTGAAATATCTTCTGGGAAAAACTGCCAACCTGGAAAATAGGTCCAGGAGAGATAATTTGAAAATTATTGGTCTACCTGAAAACCATGATCAAGCAAAGAGCTTAGACACCATCTTCCAAGATATTCTCAGGGAAAATTGCCCTGAAATTCTAGAAGAAGCAGCTAAAATAGAAATTGAAAGAATCCACCGATCACCTCCAGAAAGAGATCCCAAAAAGAAAACTCCTAGGAATATGATAGCCAAATTCCAGAGCTCTGAGGTCAAGGAGAAAATATTGCAAGCTGCCAAAAAGAAAGAATTCAAGTACTGTGGAGCCTCAGTCAGGATAGCACAAGATCTAGCACCTTCTACATTAAAGGACTGGAGGGCATAGAATATGATATTCCAAAGGGCAAAGGAAATGGGATTACAACCAAGAATCACCTACCCAGCAAAACTCAACATTATCTTTTATCGGAAAAAATGGGACTTTAATGAAAAAGAAGACTTTCAGATATTTGTGATGAAAAGACCTGAAGTGAATGGCAAATTTGACTTTCAAATACAAGACCCTAGAGAACCATAAAAAAAAAAAAAATTGGAGCTGGGGGACATACCTGGGGCCGTACAGTGGGCGACTGTCTTGTGTCTGAGGCCAGGTTTTGGCTGGGATCCCCCTGGGTCAAGGAGTGATGATTTGTCCACTGTGTCACTTAGCTAGATGATAACATCCTTAGAGCTAAATTGAGGGGTGAAGGGAATTCATTGGGGGAGGGAGAAGGGCAGAAGTGAAATCCTACATGAAAGTAACAGGAAAAGGCTTATGGAGTGGGGGAAGAGATGGGAGAGGAACAGGGCAGTAAATGAATTTTACACTCATCAGAAAAGGCTCAAAGATCTTAAACTCATCAGAGCTGCCTCAAGGAGGGACTAATAGACATACCCAACTGGATGGAGTAATCTATTTAATCTGGGCAGTAGATGAGCCTAACACTCATCAGAATTGGCTCAAAGACCTCAATCTCATTAGAATTGGCTCAAGGAGGGAATAATGTACACACTCAATTGGGTAGAGTAATCCCTATAACCCTGCAGGAAAATAGGAGGGGAAGGGGATAAAGAGAGAGGGGCAAAAGAAGGAAGGGCAGAGTGGGGGAAGAGACAGACAGAAGCAAATCCCTTTTGAAGAGTGATAGGATGAAAGAAGATGGATAATAGAATAAATATCATGGGGAAGGGAATAGGATGGAAGGGAAACAGTTAACAATAGTAATCATGAAAAAGAGAAAAGGGGGAAAATTGTACAAAAAATATTTATAGCAACTCTTGGTGGAGGCTAAGAACTGAGAATCAAGGTAATGTCCATCAATTGAGGAATGATGGAAAAAGCTGTGTTATATGATTGTAGTGGAATGGACTTGTGCTACAGGAAATGACAAACAGGATGATCCCTGAAAAATCTTGAAAGACTAATGAACATCGATGTATAGTGAAGTGAGCAGAGCTGGGAGGACATTGTGCATAGTGACAGCAGTATTGTTCAATGAGGAATTGTGAATGACTTAGCTACTCTCAGCAGTACAATGATCCAGGGCAATCCCAAGGAACTAATGAGGAAGCATACTATGCACTGCTATAGAAAAGAACTGATAAAAACAACACATGTGGATTATACATATAAAACCTGATTGCGATCTTGTGGAGGGGGAGGAGAGGGAGGGAGAAAAATTTGAAACTCTAAATCTTATGAAAATGAATGTTGAAAACTACCCTTACAAGTAAATGGAAAATAAAATAAATGTTTGTTGAGAAAAAATAAGTCGTTCCATGTAACACTGGAGAAAAAAATAGCTACTCTCTCATTTTGATCTTGTAATACCTCATCCTTGTTCCAGAGCAGTTATCCAGTCCCTCTCCACCAAAAATCCATTCTCTATCCTTAGCCTGAAATTGTACTGCTTTATTCCTTAATAACTTAAAATCTTGATCTTCTTTAACATGTAGATTTCAGCTAACATTTTAAGCTGGTAGAAGATGTTTATACCTGCGGGCAAATGAGTTTCAGAGCTTTCAAATACCAGCTAGCATTTATATGGTTTTGCAAAGCACAAATATTATTTCATTTAATCCTTGACTATGATGCTGGAAGGTCCCCATTTTACCAGTGAGGAAACTGAAGCAGACAGAGATTAAGAGACTTGCTTTTATTTTATTTTTTTTTTTTAAGCGAGGCAATTGGGGTTAAGTGACTTGCCCAGGGTCACACAGCTAGTAAATGTTAAGTGTCTGAAGCTGGATTTGAACTCAGGTACACCTGACTCCAGGGCCAGTGCTCTATCCACTGCACCACCTAGCTGCCCCCAAGACTTGCTTTTAAAGAGAGAGAAGGTAAAGAAGAACCAAAATGGAGAATGTGGGATTCGAGACAGATTCCACATACTTTACCATTAGTTTTGTCCTGAACTGTTCTCCCTTAGAAATGCAGAAGGGGGAGGGGCAGCTAGGTGGCACAGTGGATAGAGCACTGGCCCTGGAGTCAGGAGTACCTGAGTTCAAATTCGACCTCAGACACTTACTTAACACTTACTAGCTGTGTGACCCTGGGCAATTTTAATGACTCCAATTGCCTCACTAAAAAAGAAAAAAAAAAGAAGTTCTAGGATCTTTTCCTGTCACTGTAAAATCGTGGGCTTTTGTTTTCTCATGTGTAAAATAAAGAGGTTGGGGTAATCGCTCTTTAAAGTCTCTCTCAGATCTAACATTCTACAATTCTATAAGGTGTCAACCTGAAAATTAACAAAACAATCAATGTAATAAAATTAAGGTCTTTAATCAGGGCAGAGGAGTTATAACTCAGAGTAGTGCATAGCAGATGCTATAAGAAAACCCAAAGAGTGGAATTGAGAACAGAGTTTTTATAGGGTACAAAGACAAAAGTGAATTGGTTACCTCATAGGTTTCACCAGTTAAATTCTTTTACCTAAGAAGCCGAGGAGGGGATGAGATTATCTTTGGGGAGAGTTAAGTATGGAACAGTTTCATAAGGTTAGGTTGTTTTAAATAACAAGCAAATGTACATAAAGAAAGATTAAGATTCCTTGGAAAGTAGAGTTTTGAGAGATGTATAAAATAATCAGAAGCCAGAATTGACAAAGTCTGGTCAGCCCCTAGCAATTCATTGGCTTGGGAACCAAACTAGATGAAGTCAGTCAGTTCTCAATAATTGTGTTTATCAAAGGTATGTAGCTGGGGGCTTTTGACTTTCAGTCTGTGTAAATTATCGCACAGAAATATAATGTTCTTATTATTATGGGAATTCAATAATTTAATTCAACATGCAGATATTAACTGTCTATTATGTACAAGGTACCATATTGGGTTGGGTATTTCTTTTTGTCCAGACTTGTGATTTCATTGGTTTAGAACGTCAATTAGCAAAATGATATTTGGTGACCCAAGGGGGTCCTCAAGATCCATTCGAGGGGTCTTCTGGATCCATACTTTTCATAATAATACTAATAATACTAATGTGCTAACTACTTATAAATATAACCCACATTAACTCAAGCTCTTTGGAGGGAGTAGTCTTTAAACATTTTTAAGAGTGTGAAGGAGTCCTGAGACCAAAATATTTGAGGACTACTAGTGTAGGAAAATCTGGGTATAGAAAATCCCTCCACTGATACTGTTCAGCAAATTATCTGCAATTCATGTCCTTAGTTTAGCTATGGGACTCGATGGATACAGTAATGAACCTGGAATTAGGACCCTCAGTAAATGATATAACATCTACTGCCTCATTTTCCTCAATTTGTTGTAAGGATCAAATAAGATATTTATAAAGTCTTTAGCACAGCGCCTGCCACATAACAGATGCTTAATGTTCCCTTCCCCTTCCTCCTGGTTGGGGTACTGAGAGGTTAAGTGTTTTGTCCAGTGAAGCTAAAGCGTGTCAGGCTGGAGGTACAAAGACAAAAAACGAACAAACAACCCCTTCCCTTGAGGGGGTTATGGGGATACAACAAGGAGATAAATAAATACA
The DNA here is from genome assembly GCF_019393635.1 of Dromiciops gliroides. NCBI lineage: Eukaryota > Metazoa > Chordata > Mammalia > Microbiotheria > Microbiotheriidae > Dromiciops > Dromiciops gliroides. Next base: position 561,221,166 of record NC_057862.1, on the reverse strand, counting down.
AGATAATTTGAGGAGGGAGAGAGTACAAAGAACTCACTAAAGAAATCAGGAAAGACTTCTTCCCAGAAGGTCACTTCCCCTCAGACTGAAATCACAGAGGTTATTTTAGTGTTTTCTCCCAGGGACAGGCAGGAGCAACAGTCCTCAGTCCCCTGGGCTTTGGTAACCATATCTGTCTGAAGGACACACCACCTAGCAAGCGGCTGAGAAGATACCTTCCCTGAGACCTCATCCTAACTTTTATTTTTCCAGGTTGACTGACTCAAGGTTGACCCCACAGGCCTGCTCTGAAATAGCATCTCTCCTCAACCATCAGACACGCTAAACCCCCAAAGTACATTTCCATAAGAAAATAAGCAACTTTAAAAGTATGAAGTCACTCAGGGTCACTGTATTTTAAAAGTTCAAAGAATTCTGTGTGAGATTCCCTGTTTTATGAAGATGCCATCTGGAATCACTTGAAATCTCGGTATGAAATTTCTTTCCCTGCTACCATAGTCACATAAAGGTTTTGGCTCCAAGCAAATTACTTGAGCAGTCAAATCGTGCAGGAATGTCCAGGTATACATTTCATTAATCCTGGAGAGCCCATGAGCCTTGGCAAATGCCTGAACTAAGTTGCCTTGGTCTGCCACCTACAGACCAAAAGTTGACGGTGCAACCTCTTTTATTTTAAATAGACTTCTTTGTAACAAGTCTCTAGTTTAGTTCCCTACTATATATATTATTGAATGAACAGATCTAGAATCTAATCAATGCCAGTATTCTCTTATCCTCTTATCTTATCTTGTCTTTTGTCTTTGTACCCTATAAAAACTCTGTTCTCAACTCCACTCTTTGGGTTTTCTTAGCATCTGCTATGCACTACTCTGAGATATAACTCCTCTACTCCGATTAAAGACCTTAATTTTATTACATTGATTGTTTCGTTAATTTTCAGGTTGACACCTTATAGAATTATAGAATATTAGATCTGAAGGAGACTTTAAAGAGTGATTACGGGGGCAGCTAGGTGGTGCAGTGGATAAAGCACCAGCCCTGGATTCAGGAGTACCTGAGTTCAAATCCGGCCTCAGACACTTGATACTTACTAGCTGTGTGACCCTGGGCAAGTCACTTAACCCCAACTGCCTCACCAAAAAAAAAAAAAAAAAGAGTGATTACGCCAACATCTTACTTATCTTATCACTTATGCTCTTCATGCTAAGCCATTCTTGTCCCTGTTCTTCCACGTATCATCCACAAAGTATAAACTAGTCTTGGGTGTATTTTTTTACATATCATGGATACTAACATACACCCCAACCATCCATCTATCATCTCTTCCTCCACAGCTACTGAAGGGCATTAATACCTTGGGTGTGACTACGAAATAAAGAGGTGGTATTTTGAGTGTCTCATTATGCTCACACAAATACAGTAAAGAGAGTTCAGAAAATGAAGAATATGAACTAAATGGTCAGATAAAGAAAAAAAGGTGGAAGAAAGCAAGCATTTATTAGGTATCTACTATGTACTAACCACTGTGCTGAGCACTTAATGAATATCATTTCATTTGATCTTCACAACAATCTGGGGAGGTAGGTTTTATAGATAAGGTATTCCTTCCAATACCCTAACTCCTCCACCCTAACCCCAACCCTGGAACACTTCCGTCACCTACCTCCTTTACCCCTAATCTCAGAACAGAATTGAAGACCCCAAACTACAAATGCCGACTCTACTCCCTGATTTTCTCTATAGTACCACAGACACATCTTCATCCTAGAAGTTCACTCCCTCCCTGGACACTTCACACATTGGAAGTACCCTCTGCCCCTTCGGCCCCTGTCTTTGATTGGCTGGTTCCTCTCAGAAACTATTTTGAGGAAGAGGCCCAGACTACTCCCATCTTCCTTCCACTCCAGGCTGCACTCCTGAATCTTCTCCAGCACTTTCTCTACACTGTAGGTACACGAATCCCTCCCCTGTGCCTTGAGTTTCTTTCTCTGTATTGTCTTTACCACTAGAACCTAAGCTCCTTTTGCTTTTATTTGTATTCCTTATACTTAGTATAGTGCTTGGCAAATTTGTTGTTGTTCAGTCATGTCTGACTCTTTGTGGTCCCACTGTCTTGGCAAAGAGACTGAACTGGTTTGCCATTTCCTTTTCCAGTGGATTAAGGCAAACTGAGGCTAAGTGACTTGCTCCAAGTCACACAGCTAATTAAGTATCTGAAGCTAGATTTGAACTCAGGTCTTCCTGATTGCAGGCTCAGCATTCTATCTACCGAGATACCTAGCTACCTCCAAGTTGGCAAATAATAAGTGTTATATAAATGTTAGCTATCATCCTCAACATTATTATTCTCCATACTTAGCCCAGTGCCTGTCACATAGTAAGCACTTAATAAATGCTTGTTAATTGACTTGACTCTGATCTCAAATGAGCCCTCACTGCAGCAAGGCCTTCTACTCCTCCCTAATTAATTTTCTATCCCATTTAAGACAGCAGCTATTTCAAATCTTCTCTCCTCACTCCTCTCAGGGGACCCCTTTACCCTCTCAATTCAAGACATTTTACCTCACAATTTGCCACCAGAGCCTTCTTTTTTCCCTTCTCATCTGATATCATCCCCCACTATCTCCCCCTTTATGCCAACTTCTGGGAGAGTACTGAGGGGTAAAGGGGCTGGAGATCATGGTGAGAACAAAGAATAAGGTTAGGTAAGGTGTGGGGAGAGTGAGAATGATAAAGGGTCATGTGTCTGTGAGGTGTATAAGGTAGAAAAGATCCTGGGCTGAAGTAGGAGATGAAAGATTGGATTCTTACTCATCTCCCTCTGCCCCCTCCCCCTTTGGAAATCCAGTCTTTCTTCCTCCCTCTAGGCTTGGCTTACTCCCTAAAGACCTACCCAGACTCTACTCCTGGGAACAGCTGTTCTTGTTAACCAGAACAATGGGGAGTCTCCTGACCCAAAGTAGCGACTTGCCCACCCTCCCACCAGCCAGAAATTCCTTCTCAGTACCCCTTTTACCTGGCAGGGCATGGAGTCACATTATTACCTCACTTTAGAAATCTATGAAATATAGATCAATGATCATCTTTCATTTTGTTCAAGAAACCCAAGTAGAAAAAATTTCAACAATTTCTGACCATCTATTTTCTCTATTTCATTCTCTCTGTGGAATGGCTGGCCAACTGGGCCCTCTCTCTGCTATATTCTCAATAATGAAACAAATCAGAAATGGCTATGTTCTAAAACACTTTTATCTTATTCTAGCTTTCAATACTAATTGAGCAAAACTGTAAATACACTTTTAAAAATAGATAAGCAGGGGCAGCTAGGTGGCTCAGTGGATAGAGCACCAGCCCTGGAGTCAGGAGGACCTAAGTTCAAATCCAACCTCAGACACTTAACACTTACTAGTTGTGTGACCCTGGACAAGTCACTTAACCCCAACTGCCTCACTAAAAAAAAAAAAAAGATAAGCATTGGATAGAACATAAGTGCTCTTGGATAAAAAGAGGGGAGAAGAATAGTCAAAAATTCACTGACAGGTATCATTTCCCTAGAAGGTAAAGTTCAGTATCAACAGGATCAACCAGTCACCTAAGATATGCCTTGTTAATATGAATATATGGATCACGTGGATTTGATGGAGGTACCTTATTATCCAAAAGGAGTTTTATGAAACCCTGGATTAATAGGAGCAAAATGTCCTTCAGATGAACTTCAAACCTGAACCCAGATAGCTAGCAGATAAAAGACCCTACCTAGTGACTTCTTTTCACTCAGGATAATAAGTCCCTATCTTATGGTAACATCTGGGCATCCTCATCCTTGCCAAACCCTTTTTTGGAATCCTGTAGTCTTATCATGATGCTTCCGTATTTCTTCTATACTTGTTATAACTGAAATTGTTAAACTGCTTTTTGCTTCTGGGTTGATTTCTAGATCATACTATTGAAAATGACAATGGGCGACGCTAGGTGGCGCAGTGGATAAAGCACCGGCCCTGGATTCAGAAGTACCTAAGTCCAAATCTGGCCTCAGACACTTGACACTTACTAGCTGTGTGACCCTGGGCAAGTCACTTAACCCCCATTGCCCCGCAAAAATACATAAATAAATGAATAAATAAATAATTGAATGAATGAATGAATAAATAAATAAATAGAAACTGACAATGCACTGTAATCAGTGGATTAAAACCATATATACCCTCAGAAATGGGGAGTCCCCCGAGCTTCTCTCTTAGGAGAGGAGTCTCCACATGATCATGTGTTTTCTTATCTTTCTTCTTGGGATAAAATATTAAATTGGTATTATGTTTTTTTCTGTCTCTGATCTGTTTCATAGGAGGACGGGTATGGATACCATGTTCTCTGATCTAGTTAGTGGGAAATATTATAAGATATTATAATTTCTGATCTGTTTTATTAATTTTGTAGGAGATATTAAACATTATTTCTCTGCTCTGTTTGTAGGAGACAGGCAGATACAAAAACTATATTTTAATATTCAATAGCCTCTTTCTATTTTTTTTTTTGGTCTTTTTTTTTTTGGCAGGGCAATGAGGGTTAAGTGACTTGCCCAGGGTCACACAGCTAGTGTCAAGTGTCTGAGGCTGGATTTGAACTCAGGTCCTCCTGAATCCAAGGCCAGTGCTTTATCCACTGTGCCACCTAGCTGCACCCCCAACAGCCTCTTTCAGGGAAAAGGCTCCTCTTCTGGCCATGGTGGAGGCAGTGACAGCAGCTGCCAAGTTATAGAGAGTGTGGCTGGTCTTGAGATGGCAACAGCACACCTCAGTCCCAGTAACCAGAAAATCATGGGCAAAATGGCTCAATTAATTCCTGCCTCCTATATCCCTCCCCTCTCTGGAGACTTCTCCCTCAGGGAAAGGGGAAGTTGCCGAAGGGATTTTCCTAAAGTCTGGGTCTGAGCACATCATTCCTCTATTCAATAAACACTATTTGCTTCTTATTAATTCCAGAATCAAATATAAAAGTCTTCTACCCAACTTGACCCTTTCCTATCTTTCCATCTAACACACTCTGTCTTCTTTATAAGCCAGATGTCCTGGCTTCCCTGCTGTTCCTCACACATGATGACCCATTCCAGTCTCTGGGCCAATGTCCTGACTGTCCAGTAGACCAGGAATATTCTCACCTCTCAACATCTAACTCTTAGAATCCCTGGATTCCTTCAAGACTCAGCTCAAAAGCCACGTTCTTAGAGGTACCGGCCCTGGAGTCAGGAGGACGTGAGTTCATATTTGGGCTAAGACACTGAGAGAATATTATTACCAGGAAACACCCCCACCCCCACCCCAGAAAGCATGGGTTGACCTTTCTAAGGTCAATCCAGCATCGAGAAGTTACCTCACAAAACCTTGTTCCCACCAGAGGATCTGAACTCCGATTCATGGACTACCTTCAAGTCACATCAATCAATGAACTTGAATGCTACCAGCCAATTAGCTTGGAGTTGTATGTAGGTACCACCTCTTCTTCTTGACCCTCAGGGAACTTCCACTTGCAGAGACACAGGAACTTCCTCTTGGTAGCCCGGGTCGGCTAGGTAGAGGCAGCTTTTTCTTCTCTCACTCCCGTAGATCTTAGCCAGGCTTTCCTATTCTTTCAGAGACACGTGTTCTCTCTTTGCTAACCTCTAATATACTTTAATAAATGCTCAATGCCTAAACTGTTGCTGAAGCTTCTAATTTATAAGTAAATCCTACCTAGCTTTCCCCACACTAGGGACAGGACTGGGGACAGGAATAAGGTGACCACACATTTAGTTTTACCCATCACAACACTTACTAGCTGTGTGACCCTGGGCAAGTCACTTAACCCTGATTGCCTCAACAAACAAAAAATAAGCCACTTTCTTTAAGAAGCCTTTCCCAGGGGCAGCTAGGTGGCACAGTGGATAAAGCACTGGCCCTGGATTCAGGAGAACCTAAGTTCAAATCCGGCCTCAGACACTTGACACTTACTAGCTGTGTGACCCTGGGCAAGTCACTTAACCCCAAATGCCTCACCAAAAAAAAAAAAGGGAAAAAAAAGAAAGAAGCCTTTCCCAGTGCCTTCAGCTATTAGTGGCCTACCTTCTAAGGTTACTATATAGCATGTCTACACTTATTTATGTTCTCCTCATTAGAATGTAAGATTCTTGAAGAAAGGAGCAGGGTTTGTTTGGGGTTTTTTGTATGTTTGTTTTAGAGTTGGTTGTTTTGGGATTTTTTGTATCCCTAGCACTTAGCACAGTAACTGGGTCATAATAAACATTTAGTAAATCAGTTTCTGTGTGTGTGTATTGTGAGTCTCTTTGGCAATCTGGTGAAGTCTATGGACTCCTCAGAATCATGTTTTTTAATAAATAAAATAAAATGAATTGGATTACTGGGGGAAATTATTATTTCTTTCATATATTAATAACCAATTACTGATTTAGGACTAAATAGTTTTCCATTCTTCATTCAGAAATTAACCATTGTGGGAAATCTTGGGCAAGACTCACTCAGCCTGGAAAGCTAAGATCTAATGAAAGAGAATAAAGAAATTCTAAGTTTACTTGAATTGGTGGATTCCTGTTCACTGTGTTTACTCAGACAAGTCTGAGAAAATGTGGATTCTCCCTTTTGTCAGAAGGGTAAGATGGAAATTGATAAATCTCTTTGACCAAGTGCTCAGTGTCACCTACCCAAAGACCCTCATTGTAATAAGCCCACCTCTCATTATAATATTTAACCTCTCATTATTTCTTAACCAATCAAAGTTGATTTCTACCTTTGGGTATACCCCTTTTTCAAAAGATTTTATAAATATAGAAGGTTTGACAGGCTTGGCCTCTTTGTTCACCAAGGGAAACAATAAGCCTATTTTGTTGACTGTTTTCTAGACCTAGTTAATAAAATTGATCATAATTTATCCAGAAACTGTCTCCCAGAAACTTTCAATTGTCACATTACAAAGGAAACAGGTTCTATTGAAATGCAGTTATCAAAATATTTGTAAGATCCTTCTACTCTCCCACTAAAAGAGTCAGTGGATAGATTTGGGTCAGGGAGGTCTGTTAACTTGAATAAGAAGAAAAGTACATTTTTACATTCACTAATCTTAGCATTTCCGTTAATAATTTACAAACAAGGGGGCAGCTAGGTGGCGCAGTGGATAAAGCACTGGCTTTGGATTCAGGAGGACCTGAGTTCAAATCCAGCCTCAGACACTTGACACTTAACTAGCTGTGTGACCCTGGGCAAGTCACTTAACCCTCCGTGCCCTGCCAAAAGAAAAAAAATTAATAATTTACAAACAATATTCTGAAAAAGAGTCCATAGGCTTCACCAGACTGCCAAAAAGATCCATGAAACAAGGAAAAATTAAGAATACTGGCTGAAGGGGCAGCTAGGTAGCGCAGAGGATAGAGCACCGGCCCTGGATTCAGGAGGACCTGAGTTCAAATCTGGCCTCAGACACTTAACACTTACTAGCTGTCTGACCCTGGGCAAGTCACTTAATCCTAATTGCCTCACTTTAAAAAAAAAAAAAAGAATACTGGCTGAGATGGAAATCCCTTTCTCCTACTAGGTCTCCCTACATTCTCATCTCTATTTACATCAGTTCCACCTCTTGTCAGATTCTCTATGTAGAACTCTTATCACTCTGGCCTTATTCTTTTGTTAAATTCCTCTTTTTCCTCAATCTCTTCTTCCATCTTTCACTATTTGAAATCTGGCTTTCTCTGATATACATTCCTCCCCTACCACCCTCTGCAATGATTGTGGCTCTTTTCATGTCCCATGACTCACTGGTCCAGGAAAACAAAATGTGCTCCACACTCCCCACTGCCATTGCTGCTTCCAGACCCTTGTTTGTCACCATCACTCAATAACCTGTTCTCTTGAATAGCAAGCCATCCAATCATACCACCTTGTCCTGAGTCCAATCACTGAACCTCCAAGATACTATTCTGCCCTCCTTGGTCTTTAGCACTTAGCTTAGACTTCCTCTCATTTCCAACTTCTACAATCATTCTTATGATGAGTAACTTCAATATTCACTTTGATGACCCAACAGCATGGTCTTTCAATTCTTGATTCCAATGACCTCCACTTCCATTCTACCTTAATCTTCACCATCATTTGATTTTTTTGTTTTTTGGGGGGTTTTTTGGTGAGGCAATTGGGGTTAAGTGACTTGCCCAAGGTCACACAGTAGTAAGTGTCAAGGGTCTGAGGCTGGATTTGAACTCAGGTTCTCCTGATCCAGAGCTGGTGCTCTATCCACTGCACCACCTAGCTGCCCCTTCACCATCATTTGAAACTGATCCATCTCCAAGATCCTAACCCTAAATGTTTCCCTCTTATTGCAATGTGCAGTCTGTTGTTTGTCCTTTGTTCTTAAAGAGGACAAACAACATCATGAGGGTGATATCTTGACTTGCAAGTGTATTAGAGTGGAGTGAGGCAGCATTGCACAAAGTCATCAAGCTCACTCTCTCCTCCAGGGTCATCAGTCCAGTGGCAAGACAAAAGTCAAGACGACTGGAGATGGAGCAGCTCCTATCCTTCTATCTCTCTCACTGACTCATTCCTTCTTGCCCTCGTTGTGACCTTCAAGCCCCTCGATTCCTCCCCATTAAAATTATGCAGTATATTTTTATTACCATAAGTTTATCATTCTCATGTTATGAAAATAGTAAATAAGGATATATTAAGAGAAGATTAAATTAATATGCTCTCGTGAGTAGGGATTATTTCATTTACTGTATTTATTGCTCTAGTGCCTATCCTATTGCTTGGCACTTAGTCGGCATAATAAACCTACAAACATTGTTGCTTGATTGTTCTCCAAGTCTATAATCCCAGTCTTTACTTTTCACAATTCAGAACCTATATTCCACAACTTAATTAAACAACAATCCTATACCCTTGATTCTCGCCTCCTTTTTATCCTTACTATTCCTATTGTACCAATCTCCGACTTTGGGTAACCCTTGTCTTCACCCTACACTCACACTATTTTCTTCTTCCCTACCCCAGAGTTGCTGAATAAAACGACATCCTCCTCCTTGGGCAACAACAACCTAATTTGGACTTGGCTCTCACTGCCCCCCAGTGAGAGTTTCCTCCTCTAACTTTTTTATTCCTTACAACAGTTATCCCAAATCAGCTCTTTCTTCAAGGCTCCACCACCACCCCTGCTGACCAGGAGACAGACCTTTCTTTAACTGAGCAAGATTGAGGCCATCTGACATACAGGCTCTCATTTCCCTCCTGCTTGGGCTCAGTGGTTGATGAGGCTATCCCTCCTTATCAAAGTTAATTCCCTTCCCCTGTGCCCATGATTCTTCCCCTTCCTCACCCTCCCATCCCCATCTCCACTTACTACCCCCCAGCTCAAAAATCCTATACAATCTGGCTTCTATCCCTGCGCCTCTCCTGAAACACTTTCAAGAGTCACCAGTGACATTTTAATGCAGATCACATGGCCTTTTTTCAGTTCGTATATTCTTTGATCTTTTTCCAGATTTTGACACTCTTGACTAGGGTGGGAGCTAAAATGAAGCCACTTTAGTCCTCTTTAAGAAAAACTTCCTCAGGGGGCAGCTAGGTGGCACAGTGGTTAAAGCACTGGCCCTGGATTCAGGAAGACCTCAGACAATCTGGGCTCAGACACTTGACACTTACTAGCTGTGTGACCCTGGGCAAGTCACTTAACCCTCATTGCCCCGCGTGCCCCCCCCCAATAAAAGAAAAAAATAAAGAAAAACTTCCTCACTGTCCAAAAGTGTAATTGACTCCTTCAAGAAGTAGTGGGTTCTGGAGGCAGCTAGGTAGCTCAGTGGATAAAGCACTGGCCCTGGATTCAGGAGGACCTGAGTTTAAATGTGACCTCCAGACACTTGACACTTTCTAGCTGTGTGACCCTGGGCAAGTCACTTAACCCCCACTGCCCCACCAAAAAAAAAGAAAGAAAAAAGAAGCGGTGGGTTCTCTCTTGTTGGAGGCCTTCAAGTGGAGTATGGAGAATCACTTGCCAGGTGTGTCACAGAGAAGTTTGCTTTTGTACATGAGTTAGGCTCTGAGGTTCCTTCCATTTCTCAAATATCATTTTTCTAACTACTCTCAGATCCCTTGTCCTATTGCCATTCATCTCTTGCCAAACTCCTAGTCTTTATTAACTCCATGATACAGTAAAAATCCTGTGTGACCTTGGCCAAGTTACAACCTTCATGAGTTTGCTTCCCTATCTGGAAAATGGGGGTAGGGGAGAGTAAACTATATAGGTCTGAGGGTCCCTTCCAATTCGTATGATCTTATGATCATACTGTTTTTAGGACAGTCATTTAACTTCCTTGGGCCCAACCCACCCCTTCATGGAGGGCAAGGCCCACAGGTACACATACATTGCATGTTTTTAGACTTCTTCTATGAATTGATTAGTTGTGCTGATTCCCCCCCCCTTTTTCTTTTTGTCTTTAAAAAGTACTTTTGGGGGGGGGGGCGTTGCAGGGCAATGAAGGTTAAGTGACTTTCCCAGGGTCACACAACTAGTGTCAAGTGTCTGAGGCCAGATTTGAACTCAGGTCCTCCTGAATCCAGGGCCAGTGCTTTATCCACTGTGCTACCTAGCTGCCCCCAAAACTATTTCTTATATTGGATAGCTCTCTAGGAGGTAAAGGGATTCTGGGGAGAACTATGAAAATGGAAAAAAACAAGTCATCCATAAAAATGTTTAAAAACCCAAAACTTTCTTGGGCCTTGGTTTCTTTAATTATTAAAAAAAAAAAAGATTGAACTAGATGGTCCCTGAGGTCCCTTCTAGCTCTAAGTTTATCATCTGTGATCCTCTATGAATCATGCCGATTGGATCCAGTACAAATCTGTGTTATCTAATCACAAATGGGCCCATATTGTAGCAAAATAATCCTGTCTTCCCTAATTAACTATCATATCCCCTACATAAACCTCTTCTTTCCTCAAACCTCTCACTCCCCTTTCCTCTCTTTCAGCAGAAAAGAGAAACTCCCCATATACTTTATTGAGAAAATAGAGGTACTAGCTATCAGAACCCATTTCTCTATATCTCAAAGGCCCTTGACATTTCCACCTCCACCCCCACCCCCTACTTCTGTTTCACACTATGATAAAGAGGTGCTCCTTCTCATTGGCAAGGTCAGTGTACCCTTAATCCCATTGCCTTCCATTCCTTTCAGCAGATTGCCTTCAAAATCATGCCCTGGGGGGCAGCTAGGTGGTGCAGTGAATAAAGCACCAGCCCTGGATTCAGGAGGACCTGAATTCAAATGTGGCCTTAGACACTTGACACTTACTAGCTGTGTGACACTGGGCAAGTCACTTAACCCTCATTGCCCTGCAAAAAAAAAAAAAGAAAAAAGGAAAAAGAATATGTTGCATGTGTTTGTGCTTGGAAGAAACAAACTGGAGGTGCTGGCAAGGTGGATAGAGCATTATACAAGGCTCCTATCACCTCCAGGATCAGATAGGAACAATTCTCTGATAACCTGCCCCATGTGGATAAAGGACTGGCCCCGGATTCAGGAGGACCTGAATTCAAATCCAACTTCAGACACTTAACAGTTACTAGCTGTGTGACCCTGAACAAGTCACTTAACCCTCATTGCCCTGAAAAAAATAAAATTAAAATAACCGGCTCCACGGCCCCTACCTTTCCAGTCTTCTTATACCTTACTTCCTAATACTGTCTTCTATCCAGTGACATTGGCCTCCCAAATAAAATCTCATTTCTATAAGGAAGTCTTTCCTAATCCCTCTAAATTCCACCATCTTCTCTCATTTTCTTTTTACTGTGTCTAGGTTGTTTGTATGTTTGCATATTGTCTCTCCCATTAGATTGCAGGCAGGAGTCTTGCTTCTTGTATTCCCATTGATTACCACTGTGCCTGGCACATAGTAGGTGTTTAATGGTTATTGACTGACTAAAATGAGAGGGTTGGTTGGACTGACTAGAGGAACTCTTGAGTTTCTTTCTAGCTCCAAATCTAGAACTCCACCTTCCCTCTGGAACTCCTCCCTTCATTAAAAGCTCATGTCAGGGGGGCAGCTAGGTGGTGAAGTGGATAAAGCACCGGCCCTGGATTCAGGAGTACCTGAGTTCAAATCCGGCCTCAGACACTTACTAGCTGTGTGACCCTGGGCAAGTCACTTAACCCCCATTGCCTCACTAAAATTAAAAAAACAAGAAAAAAAACTCATGTCAAGTGCCATGTGGTACACACAAAGGTTTTCTGGATACCACCAGTCATTGTCTTGACCCGTGTTCCCAAATAACCTATTTTCCACTTTGTATATATGTTACATTTATTTATCTCTGTACTCATGACAGAATGTAAGCCACTTGAAAGCAGAGATGGCTTTATTAATTTTTTCTATTCCCAGCAACTTGAGCTTAACCTTTCAATTACCTACTATCTCCATAGCCTACTGACCCACTCCTAACAGTACTTTTCAGTCTTCTTTACTAGTTAAATCTTTTATAACAGCTCTTTTTTTTTTTTGGTGAGGCAATTGAAGTGACTTGCCCAGGGTCACACAGCTAGTAAGCATCAAGTGTGAGGTCACATTTGAACTCAGGTCCTCCTGACTCCAGGGCTGGTGCTTTATCCACTTCGCCATCTAGCTGCCCCACGAGTTAAATCTTCTCTTTCTACACTTTCTGCTTGATCTCATCTACTCCTATATTTACAATGATCATCTGTGTAAAAATTCTATCTTGTTCTGGTCCCCCTGATCACCATCCTCCCTTCTAGAATGGTAAGTTAGTGTATAAGTAGGCAGTATAAAGGGGCAACAGCAGGAAGACTGCAAAGGGGAACCTAGAAGTCACGTGCAAACTGTCCCAAAGACCAAAGGAGAATAACTTATAAATCACATTTTTACCAAAATTCCAATAGTGGTACTATGTGCTGAATCAGTGGAAGCCAGCTAGACTGTCAGGGCCTCTTGGTCCTCTATGTAAATAACACACAAATCCCAGCCCTCCACAGTAGAGACCAGCAGATCACAAAGTGGTGTAACTGAGATTACATGAACATGTTGACAATTTTGAAATGATTTGGCTATTAATGAACTAATCTGAAGGTGGCACAGATTAATCTCCCCCTCCCAAAAAAATAAACCACATAAAAAGAAGCAAACTCGGGGGCAGCTAGGTGGCGCAGTAGATAGAACACTGGCCCTGGATTCAGGAGGACCAATCTGGGCTCAGGTACTTTACACTTACTGGCTGTGTGACCCTGGGCAAGTCACTTAACCCTCATTGCCCCACAAAAATAAAGAAAATTAAATTTAAATTAAAAAAAAAAAAAACAAGTAGCAAACTCCTTCCCCCAAACCCCAATACTCTCATCTGAGGGTCCATGGGCTTGAACATTCCCAGCACCAAGCAGTGGTCACATGACTCACCCCTACTACCCATCCTCACAGTGCCCACCTTCACCACTCCATGCCCTCTACTTCTATTCTGTCCCTTGTTGGGTTGTCTCCAAATTTTCTGTGCCTAAAGTTGATTGCCACCACTTCCCACTGCCAGTTGTGATGTTCCCCAGCAAATACCTAAAAAACCAGGCTTGCCTGCCCTCATTTTGTAATTTCTTAAATTATCAATTCATCATCTCTATGCAAATGACCCGGGAACTGACATATCTAGCCATCCTATCTCCCATGAGCTCTAGCCCCATCTCTCCAACTGCCTACTTCATAATTTGGCCCCAAACCCACCTCCCTTCCCTTTCTCTCCTAAAATTCAGTCTATCTTACCTAGAGAAGCCTACCCCCTCATTCCCAATTTACCTTTCTGTTGATTTCATCATAGCTTAAAACCTTGGTTCCCAGTGCTTCCTTCTAGCCTACAAGTATGTATGTGATTCTCTGAGTTCCATTCCTTTCCTAGTTTGATTTTTTTTTTAAAGCAATTGGGGTTAAGTGACTTGCCCAGGGTCACACAGCTAGTAAGTGTTAAGTGTCTGAGGCCGGGTTTGAACTCAGGTCCTCCTGAATCCAGGGCCAGTGCTCTATCCACTGCGCCACCTAGCTGCCCCCTCTGGTTTGATTTTAATCTCTTGGATTGTGATCCTGTAACTGATCTTCCTGCCTTTAGCCTTCTCTTCCTCTTTAATCTATCACTTGTATTGCTTCAAGAGCAGCCTTCCCGAAGCATCACTCTATACAAACCTTACTCTTACTCAAAATCCTGTGGAACAAAGCAATACCACCTCATCCCAGAATGCAAGGCCTTCCATTCACAGCTCTCTATCTTCCTTCCCTGACACTATACCACAGCAGAACCAAAGTGAATGGCTACTGCCTCATTCTCATCCTTCCTTCTTCCCTGTCCCCTCCCTACCAGCCCATTAGTCAGTCCCCTTTCACTCTCACCTCCCCCAACCCATCAAAAAGGGCCAAGCCTAAAACTAACCACAATTAAGACACTTTCAAATCATAAAGGAATTCAGAAACTTGGATATACATAAAAATTTAAAAACAGAAAATTCCAGTAAGTATTATCTTTATTATATATTTTACAATAAACCAGTTTGTGTAAAAAAACAAAACAGACAAAAAGGGAAAGAAAAAAAAAGACACACACAAGCCCTCTCTTAAATGGATTTTTATACTCTCCCATACCAGGCAAGAGTAGTTAAAAAAATATCAATATGGCCAATTATGCTATACTAGGCCACTGTACTGTTTCCATACTCTTAAGGTATTTTCCTCTCTCTTAAACTGGTGACACTAAATAGGAGAAAAATTTCTCTTCCCCAAGTGTATTTATAGTCCAACTACAAAACCTGTATTGTACAAGATTACTTACAAAAATAAATCTAATGAAATATCCTTGATCTCCCAATATAATATAAGAACTATGGGAACAATAGGGGGAAAAAAAATCTGATTGAAGAATGGAATGTTTGGACATCTGTCATTCAACTCGAGCTGAAGAATGTTTTGTTGTACATAATTAGCTCCTAATTCCAATTTTTAGTTTTTAACTGGATGGGAGCACAAGAAATAATTGGACACTCTTGTACCAAACTCTCCTTCTAATGTTTTGCTCCATTAGGCACATTTTGGGGTACCTTTCCTTACCATTTAAAAGAATTATTTAGAATCTAGGACTTGTACTCCGTCCATTTTGAGGTATTAAATGTATTTGACAAAAAGGTTAGCTATATCCGAATAACATACATGCAATTTAACTCAAAGAAATTTTCTAAAAAATTAAACATGGTTATGTATTAGTCATTTCTCAGAAGGCAAAATATTTATTCATATAAATTTTTAGACCTAAAGTTTTAGTCAAAAGTAAAAATAAATCTTCCATGGCTAATGAAATTGAGTGCAATTGATGCTGGTTTTCACATTCATCTTCAGTTCATTCAGGTTCATTCAGAGTAAAGGCAACTTAGTTGTTCTTGAAAAGGTCAATGCAGCTTTGCAAGAGGGAGACATTATTCTAGAAGGAAGGGGAGAAACAGCTATGAGGTAATCTAATAAATAACTCAGTCACCTATCTTAAAATGTTCATGTTACAATCCACTTGGATTGACTTTTCCATTAGACAAATTCAGAGCCAGGTATATACACAGCTTGGTGTGAATACCTTAATCTAATGATACGACAAATTTCAGAGATCCAATTCCTTTCTAATTTATGTTGCTTCTCTTCAGATCCTGAAATAGAGCCCTGGCTTTCCTAGTAGTTTATAGAGGGATTCCACTTCCACATTTCTATTGATAGCACTGATCTTAGAAGCTTATTTGTAATGACAATCCCGCCTTATTTCTGGCATGAATTATTAATATCTATATCCAGAGTTGCTCTCTCAAAAGCAACATTGTTTCTTATTTGTTAGAATGTTTTGTTTTTTATAGAGAAAACTAGTCCAAACAAGTGGTCTTTAATGAAGTTTTTGTCCTCTTTAGTTTACATGATAAGTATGAGTATCATGGTATCAGAATACATAAGAATATAAGTTAGTGTCATGTTACTTTATGACTTTTCACAATATTGTTTTCATTCCATCTAACATCAGCAGGTCAAGCCCTTTTGCCCAACACAATCTCCATTTGACAACTGATGAGAATGGGGCAGCGTGGACTCCTGAAGACCCAGTGCTCCCTACCAGGAGACTCCCACCCTGCTTAGCTCCCAGTCATGTGATTTTGCCCAGTGATATATTCTGATGAAGCCAATTAACATTATGTAAGATATAGCTGTAGTTCTGCTGAGACACATGGCACAAAGTTTCATCAGTGATGAAAGAGCAATCTTCTGTTTCCCAACTCATGAAATAATAATTGGCACTATATAGTAATTTAACTTGAAGATAAAACTTACTTTTGCATGCTTTATTTCCAGTTCAGACATTTCAATTAGGTTTTTTCTAAATGCTGCCACTCTTTTCCGTTTAAAACTGATTAGTTCTACAGGAGAGACAAACGTTCAACTTGAAAAACCGAAAATTTTCCATGTTCTCTTTACACTAAAGAAATGCTAAGATTTTAAAGTTATAATCACTCACAAAGCAATCAGAAACTCCAAGGAGAAAATTCAGATGCAAAAAATTAAGTATCTTATTTCCATTCAGAGCTAA
This sequence comes from Dromiciops gliroides, assembly GCF_019393635.1. NCBI lineage: Eukaryota > Metazoa > Chordata > Mammalia > Microbiotheria > Microbiotheriidae > Dromiciops > Dromiciops gliroides. The sequence continues at coordinate 561,204,537 of NC_057862.1, read as the reverse complement.
GTCAACACCACCCCACAGTTACCTTACTGATGAAGAAAACAGAAAATAAAGACATAGACCTACCTGATTTATAAATCATGAGTTTAAGTGTCTTACATCATCTTTACTATCTAAGTGCTGAGGTAAAGCAAAGTCCATATTTATAGCTAAGATGCTAAGTCTAGAGATAGGAGACAATTCCATTAATTGGAGAGAATAAACCTGAACACCACCATTTGCAGTGTAACTGTATTTAATTCTTTAATCTTTTCTAGTCAAGAGGCAAGAGCAACTCTGATTTCTCATAGTACATAAAGTGGCTTCCTAATCTTTTAGTTAAATCACTGTCCTCCATGCTTTTTTTAAAAAAAAAAATAGTCATTTTGAACTTAGTATGTTCAATCATTCATAGGACTGCTTGGTGATCTGTGTTGTACAAGAACACGGTTTCAATCCATTAAAGAAGATTAAGATTAAATAAAGAAGTTAGTTTCTAACACATTGCTAAACATACAAAGTCTGGTGGTTTCATCTAGCTTTTAACTCATAGACACTTATGTGAGCATCCCCAGCACAGGCTGACTTAGAACTTCTGGTAAAATTCAACTCTAAAGTATGTGGGAAAGAACATTAAGAAAACTTTAGACAAGTATTTACTCTGTAACTCTCCCCACACCCACCACAATACGTCTGTAATCATATTTAGCATTTAGTGTACACTAGTATTTTCCTTGTTTCTTGACAACCCTGGAGGCATTGAAGAGAACCATTCAAGAGAAAACACTAAACCATCTGGGGGCTGTATTACATGCTCTATGAAGAAGATGCCACTCAGTTAAATTATGGAGACCTGTTAATAGATAAAGCATCATTCTACCTTCTTTTGCAGATTCAGAAAGCTGTTCAAATTTTTGACAGCATTCTTGCTGGTGTGCCTCAGCCAGCTTGACATCTTTGCTTTTTAACCGGGCTTTGTCCAGAGCTTTGTTTGAGTTTTCATAGTCAATGAGGGCTTTTGTGCGTCTGTATAAGAGATCCTGGAAAGAAGACATGTTGGACAATTCAACTTTCCTTTTAAAATTCCAAGCATCCATATGGAGAAAGAATAAAAATACAACACTGGTTTAAGTACCTATAACTATTCCAGACTAGCCATACCATCATGATATAAAATTAAAGATGGTGGCATTAATATTTCACAAGTAAAATGGCTTATTTGTAGGTATATTTAGAAAAATATAAAAAATATACTCTGTACCTTTTAGAATTGGTCTCATTCATTCTTTTATTAGTAACGACTGGTATATAAACTCTACATTAGCAAATACTTGCTAGACAACTTCAGCTGAACGACCTATAGCTATCTTAAAATCAACCTGTCCAATACAGAATTCTATTTTCTCCCCCCAAACCCATCCATCTTCCCAACTTCCCTATTTCCCATCGCCTCTGTTTGTGCACACAAACAACTCACACACCCCTTCTCTTAGGTCCATATCATCTCCATCCCGGACTGCCATTGCATCCTAACTTGTTTCCTTGCCTCTCCAATCTATTGTAGGCACCAAAATTGTATTCCTAAAACACCAATCTGACCAAATTTTCCCTCTCATCAAAATATCTCTTGGATAAAATACAAACTCCTCGACCTGGCATTTAAAGTTCTCTTCAATATGGCTTCTACCTACCCTTCCAGGCTTTTCTGCTATCATCCTTCTCTTTACACACTGTCTGTTCTGGTCAAGCTGACTTGCTCACTATTTCTCATGAGATTCTATCTCAGCAGCCTCTCTCATTTGTAGGTCTCCTCTCCCTCCTCACCTCTGCCTTTCAGAATCTTCTTATTCTAAAACACAACTTTATCCCACCTTTTTTTTTTTTTAAATATCCCATCTTACACAAGATTTTCCCTAACTCCAGCCATCCCCCCCCCACCTCCTAAATGTTAGCTCTCTTTTCCTCTCCAATACTTTATGTACACTAGAAGTCTGCTTCTCTGGGTATATGCTGTCTTCCCTCCTACGGAGCAGAAGGCCCCTGTGGACAGGCAGGGGCTAGCTGTTTTGTCTATGCAGTCCTCGAGTCCTGCAGGAATCTTTAGTGCAGACTGGGACTTTCATCAGTGTGGGAAACTCCAAATGTGGAGTAACTTACATTCTGTTACGGAGGGGCCCTTGCCCACTGAACCCAGGTCTTCCTGACTCCAAGGTCAGCTTTCTACGACTGCAAGCTGCCTATCCCTTTTCAAATGTCAGGTGCCTAATGTGTCCATTGAACTGAAGTAAGACTTCAGCCCCTAAAAGAATTCATCCCTTCATGTTTCTGATTTAAAGATTAACCAGAACCATATAATGTTAAAACCAGATGGCACCTGAGGGATCGTCTAGTCCAACCTCCTCGTTTTACAAACGAAGAGACAGAAGCCAGCATCTTGCCAAAGGTCAAAGCTAGGAAACAGCACAGCCACTATGTGACAGAAAACACTTCTAGGGAGGGAAGGTAAGAAGAGAACATGTAGATGGCAATAAACGCTAGTAAGCCTTAGAAGTCACTACCTCCAGAGGTGAGAGGTCTCAAAGTTCATTCTATCAAGAGGAAATCAGAAAGATCTCAGCTGCCACCTGATCCAAGCTACACCCACCAGGAACCCCCAACACCACGAGACCTCCTGCCAAAGTGGTCCCTAAGCCTCTGCCGCAGTGCATCCTACTTGGGATAACTATGCTCCCAACAGCTCCTTGTTCTGCCCCCTGGGGCCAAACTAAGTAAGTCTGGTCCTCTTCCACATGGCAGCTTTCTAAATGTGGTCCCCAAGGCCTCCCTTCTCCAGTCTGAGCAGCCACAGTCCCTTCGGCTAGCCTCCCATGGAATAGACTCTGGGTGCTTCATTATTCTGGCTGCCCTCCCTGCAGACTCTCCAGATTCTCAGTGTCCATCCCAAACTGTGGCACCCAGCACTGAACCCCAAAGTACACATGTGGTCTAAGTCAAAGGAGAGGAAGGAGGAACTTCTTCAAAGCTACCCATCCCTTAGTGCAGCCCAAGATCACACTGCTGGCTCAAAGTCAGCTTGCAGTCCACGAAGATCTCCTACCAGATCTTTTTCAAACAATCACCATGCTGGCCTATCTTGTACTTGAAGTGGATTTTTGAACCTAAGTAGGATTTTATGTTTAGCCCTTATTAAATGATGAGATTTAGCTCCTCCTTTAGCCTGTCCGGATATTTCTGAATCCTGACTAATCTAGCATGCTATCTATCCCTTCCAGCTTTGGCATCTGAAAATCGGATAAGCCCATCACATAAGCTTTTATCCAAATCACTAGCAACTAAGCACAGTGGAGAGAGTACTGGGCCCAGAGTCAGGAAGACCCGAGTTCAAATCCAGCCTCAGACACTAAGTAGCTGTGTGACCTCTGGCAAGTCACTTAACTGCTGCCTGCCTCATTTTCCCAATCCATAAAATGGGGACAATAATAGCACCTATCTCCCACAGTGGTGTCGTAAGGATCAAATGAGGTATCTGTAAAGCACAGAGCATATAAGGAATGCTTGATTTCCTTTCTTTCCCTTACTAATGAGAATATTAAGCAACAACAGGCACAGATCCTTGAGCCATTCCACTAAAAATCTACAAATTGATACCAAACCATTAACAACTCTTGAATCCAGCCATTTAACCCACTCCAAATTCATCAGACTTTTATCATCTAGCCTCTGTTCCTTCTTCTCTTCCTCAAGGACATATTTACTTATTGTGTCCATGTGTATGTGTCCGTGTATATATGTGCACATGCATGTCTGCCACTATGTGTTTTTTTTCTTTTTTTTCTAGGGCAATGGGGGTTAAGTGACTTGCCCAGGGTCACACAGCTAGTAAGTGTCAAGTGTCTGAGGTCAGATTTGAACTCGGGTCCTGCTGAATCCAGGGCCAGTGCTTTATCCACTGCACCACCTAGCTGCTCCCTTGTCATTATATGTTGTTGATTAAGTCCCATGAGCTATTTGTGATCACTACTTCCTTTTCTAAAGATTTGCTATCTTCAAGACCTGGCAAAATATTAGAATACTTTAAGCTGACGGGCCAATAGCATAGAAATGCTATAAAAAGTCTTTTACTGCCCTCTTGTCCTTCCAGAACGAACCCTCCCTTGTGACAAAGGAAAACAGTTAAGCAACAATATTCAGAACACCAGACACTTCTCTTGTGGGGGGAGGTAAGGGGGCTGGCAGTTTCTATTATCTGTACTCCATGACCTTCACGGGTTTTTCCAGTTACTTGTAATTTGACTTGTTTTTACGGAATGGTTTATTCGCATTCTTGTAGTGACTATGTATACTGTTTTTAGTTTTGCACTGGTTCAAATAAACCATCTCTGCATTCCTCATATTTACACAGTAATATTCTGTTATGCATCTACCACTGATTTTCAGCAAACTACCAATCAATGGTCACCCATTTTGTTCCTCCTTTATGGTCACACAAAGAGTACTACTATGAATATTTTGGTATCAATTTGACCTTTGTTTCGGTTTTCTACTTCATTGGGGTTATATATTCAGTCATGAGATTTCTATGGACAGTTTATTCACTTTTCTCTTTCATTTTCCAGAATGTTTGGACCATGTCACAGCAGATTAACTTGCCTGTCTTCTCCAGCCCCTCTGACCTGGGCAAAGATGACAAAATATGAGAACAATTAATTTGCATGGTGAGATGTGAAACTTTAGAGTTGTCTTAATCTGCATTTTTCTAACTATCAGTGATTCAGAGCTCCATGATCTTTCATACATAACCGACAATGGTTCAGTAATTATATCAGTCCCTTCAGAGACAGAAAATGTGGTTCAATCAACTATTAGTACATTTGAATGTAGTTCAACTGAGTGAAGTTACCTCAATTCATCAAGGTCAGCTTGGTGTTTTCCTATTGTCTCCTTATTGCTATGGGGTATCAGCTGTCTACTAGTTATGTTTTTTCCTGTCTTTTCCCATTCAAAGGCTATTTTCTTTGGCAGAGAAGGGGGGAGGGGGGGAGAAGAATCAGAACTGAGCAGGTCCACCTGTTGTCAGCTACCTTTTCACCTTCCCTAACTAGTTCTAACCCTTCTTTGATTCCCCTCCCCCTCAAAAAAGCTAAAACCCATCCCCCTTTTGCTGCCATCAGTTTCTATCATTAGTCTCAGTCCACTGTACTATACTATGCCAAACCTGTTGTATTCATCTTGCTACCTGTCCTTCCATCTTCCTTAAATATCTCTTTAAAAATTTTGACTGACTGCGAGGGGGTGGGGGGGTGGCACAGCTAGGTGGCGCAGTGGATAAAGCACCAGCCTTGGATTCAGGAGGGCCCCAGTTCAAAAACGACCTCAGACACTTGACACTTACTAGCTATGTGACCCTGGGCAAGTCACTTAACCCTCACTGCCCCACAGAAAAAAAAAATCTTGACTGATCTCTCCATGTACCCAGATCATTTAGACAATTCTTACCTTTTCATCAGTGTTGTTTCCCTGTCTTCAGAATTTCATTCTTGAGAGTTGGCTGTATCTTTGGGGATTACTTCCCCTATAGAACTTTAATCCATGTAATCCTATCTTTCCTCTTAACCTTTTAAAATCTGCTTTCCTCAAAACAGGTGCATCTCAAGACCACTCTCGGCTTTTCTGGCCTTTTATACAACCCCACCACCCCCACCACCCCACCAAACCAGCTCACACCCTAAGCAACAAGTTAGTTCTTCCCTGTTAGTAAAAAATCAAGTTCTTTACTGGTTCTTCCAACTTCTGAAGAATGAAATTATCTGTCGTTAAGGCAAGAAGGTATTAATTGCTCTGGCTTTAGCAGAGAGAAAGCTCCAGCAAAAGTCTGGATAATTAAAGTCTCCTATCACTACAACAAAGCTGCTCAATTTCTTCTTATGGCCTAGAAGGTCCAAATATTCACAATATAAAAATCATATCTGTTTCTCTCTCCAATAATCTCTTTTTTTGGGGGGGGGGCCTCGCAGGGCAATGAGGGTTAAGTGACTTGCCCAGGGTCACACAGCTAGTAAGTATCAAGTGTCTGAGGTCATATTTGAACTCAGGTCCTCCTGAATCCAGGGCTGGTGCTTTATCCACTACGCCAGCTAGCTGCCCCCTCTCTCCAATAATCTTCAGCCAAATGGTTTCCACAGGTCTTTTCCCCTTTAGTGTCCTTGATTTCTTTATGACTTTCTTAATGGTCAATGCTACCCATCTTATTCCTTGTGCCCCATTTTACCTCTTTTGAAGACAGGCACATTCCACCAGAGCTGGATGTATTCTGGGCATGGATTTTATCCCTTGAGTCTCAGTGAGACCTATTAGGAAAAATCTGCCTCCTTGCACTGGACCTCTGCTTCAGCTTGGTTGCTGCCTACACTCAAACATAAGGCCACAGGTTTGTCTCTTGTGAATATACGGGAACCTCAACTGTTGTGCTTCTTCTTTCACTCTATTCTATAGTATGGCTAGCGCCTGGTCGACATGCCCAGGGTGTGTTCTCCATGCACAACAGACAGGTGCATTTTCACCAGGCTTTGTTAGGGGCAGTCCGTCCTTCACCAAGATCTCATCTTCCCCATCTTTCAGGGCATAAACTCATGTGAATCACCAGAAGTAAGTGCTAGCCATCCAAGACGCTCAAAGTCCCAGGAAGTTTTCTATTAAGTTTGGATATATGCCCTCGGGAGACAGCTCTAATCAGGACAATAAAAACATTCCCTTGGTAGTCTCAAACAACATGATTATCCTCTGTTCTTCTGAGCTTCCCTGGATCTTTTACTTGACAGTTTCTGTGGCCCTGCTTCAGAGCTCCTTATTACACAGAGCCAACTAATTTGCTAACTAAACCAAACTCATTTTCTCCCCTTACAGTCTAGGCCATCTGGCCTTTTTGCTATTCTTTTTTTTTTGGGGGGGGGGGGGGGAAGGCCCTGATGAAGGTTAAGTGACTTGCCCAGGGTCACATAGCTAGTAAGTGTCAAGTGTCTAAGACTGGATTTGAAATCAGGTCTTCCTGAATCCAGGGCTGGTGCTTTATCCACCACACCACCTAGCTGCTCCCTTGCTATTCTTTTACAAATGATGCACCATTCTATTCTTTCTCTGTGCCTCATATTAGCACCTTCTCTGCTTATGCACTGCCACACACCACCACCATCCCGAACCTGTTACTTCCTTTAAGACTTAGCTTAACAGAGCTGGGAGAACATCCTGCATAGTGATGAGCAATTGTGAATGACTTAACTACTCTCAGCAATGCATTGATCCAAGACAATCTCAAGGAACTAATGAGGAAGCTTACTATGCACCCCTATAGAAAGAACTGATAAAAAGAATACTTGTGGATTGTACATATATAACCTGGTTGCGATCTTGTGGAGGGGGGAGGAAAGGGAGGGAGAGAGGGAAAAATAAAAAAAATTTTAAAAGGGACTTAGTTACAAGTTCACAATACATTGATACCTGAAAACACATTACTGCATTGGCTTAAGCTACTAAGGAATATATTTGAGTACATAAAGAATAATTACATAAGACTTAGCTCAAGCACTTCCATAAGCCTTTCTTTCTCTACCAACTGCTACTGCCCCCACCCCCCACATACCTTGTATCTGTTCTGCATTCACTTAGGTTCATCTCCCGCCAATGAGATATAAACACATTCATGGCAGGGGCTGGTTTGGGGTTTTTTTGGGGGGTGGGGTAGGGGTTTTGGTGTTTGTATCTCCGGGGTCTAGCATATAGTAAATGCTTAATAAATGCTTGCTGACTGACTGACTTGGTCCTTAAAATGCAATATAGATGTGGAGTGAACAAAAATCCACAAATAGTTCGGGTTTTAAGCAAACTACCTTAATTTAGGTTACAGACTGCAGATAAACTTATATCATAGGGATGTCAAGTAGAGATTAAATTTTTAGTGTCATTTAAATGAACCTGAACCAATTTGTTTTAGTTCAGAACTCCTAAAGAGATGCCAGTCCTTACCTTAGCAGCTTCTATGTTGAGCATATAATATCTGAGAAGCTCTGTCAGTTTTAAATCTTCATCTGACGACACTCGACCTTCCACTTTCTATAAAAAGGAGACACTATTTGCCCAATGTGAAATCCAAATTTTTTTTTTTGGGGGGGGGGGGTGTTAACATACAAACACTTACCCTTAGCTTTTCAAATAGCTCAGCAACTTTCAGTAAATATCTGGAGGGAAAAAGACATAAAAGGACAATTACATTGGTTTCTAACAGAATATCTGTTCATTCATGAAGCACGTAGTAAATCTTATCATCTGATAGATGACGACTAACTACACTAAGGGCAAGCACAAAAAGTGTTTTTTAATTTAAATTTGCTCTCCTCTAAATGAGAAATTTCTATCTTGTCTATCTACACAAACTAAATGTCTCCCACATCTTCCAGAAACAAAACCCATGCACAAAATTAAAATAAAGTTTCTAGCGCTTAAAAACTATCACCTTTAGTCCAAACATTCTAGAATGTCCATATCCCTTGACTCTTCCACCAGAAGGCATAAAAGAAAAATCCTATACATACACCAAATTCTTTATGTCAATATTTTTTTGTGGTAGCAAAGAATTGGAAACAAAGTAGATGCCCATTTAGAAGGGAATGGCTAAACAAACTGACACATGAAACAAATGGAATATGAAAAGTCAGAGGAACTTATATGAAACTATACAAATAGACATAAAACCAGAAAAACAATACACGCACTGATTACACAACTTCAATCAAAGAACCACAAAACAATCAAAACTGTCTGCAAAATTATATAATTGCCAAAAACTTAGCCACAAAGAAAAGCTCTGAGACACCTCCCCCCATTTCTTTGTATGAATGGTGGACTGTGGATGTGGAATACTGATGTGGAACACCTGACTTTTCTGATCCACTGGTTAGTTTTACAGAACTTTTTCTTTTCTTTAGTACAAAGGATGGCTCTCTGTAGCGGGATGAGGGAAGGAAATGTAGACAATATAAAAACAAAACACATCAATACAAACGTATTTAAAGAAAAAAATAAACTATTACCACCTCAAATGTGGAGACAACACATTTTTCTGAACTCAAATCCTCATACTCACAAACCAGGGTCAAGCACTCAGTTACAAATGATTTATGTCAGTAACTGGAACAAAATATCTATTGTTTCAGATCAAACATTTTGAAAAGCTCTACTTTGCTTCTTTTTGTTAGACCTATTCAATTTCACACATGAATTCTGACAGAAATAAGTTCACATAGAAAGTGTTATATGGAATCAAATATGAGAGGCAGAGAGATTAGTCTCATTTTAAGAAATCTTTTAACAAAACCAAAATTCTGACACAAAATTACAGGGATGCAAATGAAGATAAAATGTAAAGAAAAAGGGTCCTTAGCTTCTTTCTAAATCCAAACCCCTCATTTTACAGATAAATGAATGGACTCCTTAGGATAAATTTAAAAGTAACACTTTCTCATGGCATCATCTCTATCTCATGACTCTTAATCCAGAAGCCACTAGCACTAGTACTCAATTAATTAAGAGTGTGATTCCTTTTTACCGTAAAAGAACTGATTTTGCATGTCTCTCAATGATCTCCACCTTGAGGCCACTCTCAATCGAGATTTCCTCTAGTCAGACTGCAAAGACTCAGAAGACCCAGGCTCTATTCTGGACTGCCACCAACATGCAGTCAGGGCACTTAACTAGGAGGGTAAGGTACCAATCTGGGCTGAAATGTCAAAATTTCACAAATAAATGTTTGCTGAATTGAAACAGAGATACCACAAGACCTACCTACCTTTGGGGCTGTAAGCCTCAAAACGCCTGGATATCAAAGTGCTTTGATGAGTATAAAATGCTCATAAGAAGCTAGTCTTTAACATTCAGAGGCCAAGAAATACAAGGCTTAGCACAATTCCAAACAGCAAGCATACTTATTCACAAGTATCGTGTAACAGGATTTCCCAGGATTCCCAGTCTATTTCTTTTTTCTTTTTTTAGTGAGGCAAGTGGGGTTAAGTGACTTGCCAAGTGTCACACAGCTAGTAAGTGTTATGTGTCTGAGGCCAAATTTGAACTCAGGTCCTCCTGAATCCAGGGCCGGTGCTCTATCCACTGCGCCACCTAGCTGCTCCTCCCAGTCTATTTCTTTTTTCTTTTTTTTTTTTTGCTGGGCAATGGGGGTTAAGTGACTTGCCCAGGGTCACACAGCTAGTAAGTCAAGTGTCTGAGGCCGGATTTGAACTCAGGTCCTCCTGAATCCAAGGCCCGGTGCTCTATCCACTGCACCACCTAGCTGCTCCTCCCAGTCTATTTCTAATGGTCATAAAAACTGTAATGATTGGAATGACGCCACCTACTGGAGACTTGCTGTGGAGAGCTCCACCATGAGGAAAATGCCTCAGAGGCATTGTGGCTTTTCCTTGGCGTCAGGAAATGACGCTTGCTCATGGGTGCTGTCTATCAAGTCTACCAGCCAATCAACTGGAGGAGCCTCCTATGGTCTGGGAGGAGACAGGAAGGAGGAAAGGGAGCCTGCGCAGAGAGCGTGGGCCCTTTTGGCTTCCGGACTTGATGGTGGTGGTGGCAGAGGACTTCACAGGAGATTTGAGGAAAGATAGGAATGCCAGACTGTTAGAATTCTGTTCTCAATCTTTTTCTTTCTATTTTCCAATAAACCCTTAAAAACCTAAACTCGTTTTATCAGTGATTTTTAGTCAGTTTCCCCCAAACTGGGGGAACACATTAGAATCCACATTTAGAATCTTAAATTACACAAAACCAAAAGAATGCTCTTTAAAGGAAGGAAATATGGATGAGAAGGATGATAATCCTAGCAGTAAACAAAAAGAGGAGAGGTCAATTTAGTGTGCAAAACTACTTCTACAACACAGAAACTGATCAACTAAGTACTTATCCAAATTTATAATTCGATTTTAGCGTCCGCCTGATTCATGCACCCCTTACCACCCTTGCCATCGCCCTCACCCCCCAACTCTGCTTACTTTTTGATGACAGTTGGCTCTTCTAAAGCAAGGCTATTCAAGCAGGCTGAAGTGTGGATATAGTCATCTGCAACATCTGCAGAAACAAGGATAGACCGAACTTTCACTTGTATTGGAACAGAGCTAAAAACATTAGCAATTTTTGTCTTTTTTTTTTTAATTAACACAGCAATTATATAGCATGTACTTTTATGAGATCTGGTCATTCTGTCAGCTTTTGCACATGAATCCTTGATCCTATTGTAATAGTTGATGAGGAAATTCTTCTCTTGATCAAAGAAGTCATCTACCTCCTATAAAGGGGAGAAAAAGGTTGTTTTTTTAAAGTATGAAGTTGACCAAACCAAGAGAGAAAACCTAGACTAGCTGAGATATTTCCAGAGAATGAACATCTTTAAAACCCAAAGTTCACTTTGGCAGTTTCGGACTTCTGACATTCCATTTAGGTATCAGGCTTCTAAAATGGTATTACTTATTATGATGAGATATGTTCAACTGTATTACTAGGAGGAATTTAAATAGAGGAACATAGTAAGACCTGAGCATCAATAAATGAGAAAAAGAGAGAAAAAACAAACAGCTGTGAAAGGCTCAGCTGAACCTAGCAGCCAACTCTCCAGTTTCTTCCCTTGCTCCCAAGGAACATTCATAGTAACAAGTAGCAGCTAAAAACCTATTAAAGGAGGGACTTGAAGGCAAATCTTGGGGTTCAGCACCTTTTTTTTTTTGCATCCCCTGCATCCAGCACAGTGCCTTGCACATAGTAGGAACACAATAAACCAATCTGGTAGTATTCTTTAATTTATAAAAAAAACATTTTAGGGTAATGGTGAGGTGTTTTTTTTTGGGGGGGGGTTTGGGGGTTTTTTTGATGTGGGACAAGATGGTAGGAGGAAGAGAAGAATGTGGAAACATAAGAATTTTGTATTTGAATTGGAAGCAGTTTTTTAAAGGGTAAGATTAGTGGAGAGGAAGGAGCTAAAAATGAGAATACTTGGTGAGGGCAAAAGAGATTTCATTTCCTGTTAAAGTACAAGGCTGATAAAGGAGTTCTTAAGCTACAATGACATCTCTGGAGCCTAGGAAGCTTGTTGCAACACAGGAAAACTGAGTTCAAGATGTTCACGAAAGGAATGCCCGAGTGGGAACATCTCCCTTCCTTTCTCTCTCTGCATTAATATCAGCTGAGGTATAACGGTTTTCGTGACCAAGCAAAAGTGGCTAAATCTGTCCATCACCACTGGAAGGCAACTCTAATCAAAGGGCACGATGTGCAGTCTGGCCAAGAATAATGGATTGCTTGACTGGTAAAGACAGTCCTGTGATACAGGAAACAAGGGATTCATTCTGTTACCTTAAAGGTATGAGAAGAGACTGTTCTGTTTTCTTGATGATGATTATTAGTTTATTTAAACACCATACGTAAAGTAAAGTGAAGTCATAGAATAAGTTTAAAAGACTCAAACATAACAAATGGCCAATATGGAAGGAACCAGGGTTCAACTTTCAATTTCTCTTTAGATTTTTCTAGGCTATAAAAACAATGGAGCATAATACTACGACCATTTCACAAGAGAAAGATGTGATACTGAGACATTCCTTGAGCTCAGTTTTCTGGTAGTGACATCTTTCAAAACCGGTTGGCTATGTTTAGCCTGTTCTTGTTGGTAAGATTAGTATGCCAACTTAAGAGGTGCAAGGCATATGTAAAGCTATCGGTATCCTGAGGAAAAAGGACCCTAGACAGAAATATTCCAACTACAGCAAAGTTAAAATTGACCCTCCGCTGTTGGGCTCTTTTCTATACATACCCCAAACTCTCAAACTCTCTTCTGGCTGCCCCTTTGTTCTCCCCTTCTGGGGTTGTTGCTTTTCTATTGGTGAATCTTTACTGCCTCCCTTTCTGTTACTGTGACCTGCTTCTTCCTTCCTCGGAAGGAAGCCCTATCTACATCTTGAGAGCTCTCCCTCCAGCTTCTACTTGCTGAGAAACCTGTTTTCTTCTCCCAAGATTATTCTTGCTGTAGCTGAAGTAGGTCACTGAAACAAAAGGGATATATTAGAGATCTTTTTTTGATGCTCCTTTCCCTTGGCTAATACAGTTGCTAGTGAGTTCTATACAAAATGCTTATGAAAAACATGGATGTAAAAGAGAAAATCAAACTTTTTAAACAATATTCTTGCTGGGAAACATTTTATCATTGACGTGTTATAGTACAGTATCAGTTTTCTCTTCCCTTAGTAGAAGATACGATTACCAACTAATACCCAGGAAACAGAATCACTTTTCAGGAAATACGTTCACCTTAACTCCAGAAAAAAGGACTTCATCAGCACTTTTCACCACACTTTTAAAGAAGCCTCCAAACATCTCCTTGGTGTTTTTCCTCCTAACGCTTAGCTGGAATTGGGGAGGGGAGGAAGAGGAGGTGAAAAAGGAGTGAAAAAGTTTAGAAAAGGTAGTTCACATGTTATGAACTAAGAAAAATCATGAACATATTCTAAGCCATTCACAATATTTGCCCTTTCACTTTTAGAAGATATCTCCTTTATTTAATGGATGTGTGGAACATCCATTACAACTAAGTTAAGCTGGAAGATAACTATTAAGCCTAAACAAAGGTCTCCCTATTTCTTGAAACCTCAATTCTTAAGATATGGTATAACATTGCCCGATCAGCTACAGCAATTTATTCACGTAATTTCGAAACCTTTGTTTAGGTTGCCTACAGAAACTATATAGGAAAAGTAATATAACTGATTATATTTTAATATGCAACCTTTATTTAGAAAAGAAAAACATTTAATTAGTGAACATATAACTTAAAAAATATAATCCCCTAATTATTATTGGGGGGCGGTCTAATACCCATGCAGTTAGTAAGAGATAAGAAATCCAAATATGAAAAATATCTGGGGAGCAGCTAGATGGTGCAGTGGATAAAGCACTGGCCCTGGATTCAGGAGTACCTGAGTTCAAATCCAGCCTCAGACACTTGAAACTTATTAAGCTGTATGACCCTGGGCAAGTCACTTAACCCCCATAGGCCTGGGGAAAAAAAAAGAAAAGAAAAGAAAAATATCTGCCGCCTCAGTCACAAAAACCTCAAAAAACAGAATGGATGTGGCCAAGGACCTCTATCTGAACCATGAATGAGTATGCATGCCTGATACTCTCTTGACTTTAGGGCTTCTGCCCATGTGATGGGGTGGGGAGGGAGTAGCAAAGGCAGGAGTGAGTGCTTTGGAAGAAAAAAGAAAAATTACCTTTCCTGGTAAGGAAAGACAATGAGTGACTAAGCAAAATGCTTTCTACAATGGCTCCATTTGCAATCTGAAAGTTTTTCTTGCTAACACTGTGTCTCTAGTTTGTACAACTTAGTGATAAGCTTAGAACTTTCTCAATGAGTTTTGGGTGGTGCCGTATTATCTTAACAGACCCTATAAAAGAGATGTAAGTGCCTTACATCCTGATCATATTCCAGGAAAACATGAAAGTTGCGATCTTTGTTCAGGACAGGATGAGAAGAAAGTCGTTGAAGAAAAACTTCATGGGATGATACAGTCTTCTTAAAGACAGCTAGATATTCCCTGAAATAAATGTACAGTATTGAGACCTATGCTCAATTCTTTGATCACTCTAATAATCCCCAATACTAACTACTAGCCTATCAAAATCTGACACTGGAATTAGTTTGACAAATGGCATTTGATTATGTTGCTGCCTTCACCCAGGTATGCAGCAGATCAGTAAAGAACATAATGGCATTAACAGAAACAACCAAAATAAAAAGCCAAATCAATAATAACTATCATCATAGTTATCTCCCATTGTTCAGGTGTGAATAGCAAGAATCACATGAATCTGTTACCATAATATATCAGTCCCAGAGACAAGTCAAATCTCCAATCAAAAGTAGCTATATAGTTTTGAGCAGCTATGCAATTAATACAAAAGCACATGGTCTGAAATAAGCAGGGAACAACATTCAGTGGATTATCCCAAACTACTTGAGTCTATTATTTTTTTTAACTATTCTAAAAATTTTAAGAATATTCTTAGGGTAATAAAAATTTACTGGTGTTTGCGTACCCATTCACATACAAGCAAAATATATACCTACTCTGTATGTGTGTATAGGGAAGATGGGGTTTGGAAGAAATTTAAAATTGTAGCAAATATGGCCCCAAGTTTTAAAAGTTTACAATCTAATTGGATGTTTACTGACAAATGTATTTCTACCATGGCAAAGTAAATCTGAAATAACTAGTCCAGATCTAACATCTTACAAATAAAAATTGTACAACAGAGGGTTGGAGAACTTAAAATAAGACTAGGAATAACTCAATTCATTCTCTCATCTATTGAATGGCTGTAATGTGCAAAGAAGCATTTTGACAGATATTCAAAGACAAATAAGACATGGTACTTGCCTGTGAGGAGATAACCCAGGGAGATAAGACATGTACACAAATATAAGAATATAAAACCTGAATGATCAATGGTACAAAAAAATGTTATGAAGGTTCAAAGAGAGAAGATAACTTCCAACTGGGTAGAAGCCATGAGGGAAAACTTCATGAGTAAACACTTAGTAACTCAATAAGTGAATATTTCAAAGTAGGACATCCCATGTTTAGAGAACATAAGAAAAGGCCCAAAGTCTAAAAAGTATGAGATGACTGTGGAACAATGAATAGTCCAGTTGCTTTGGAACATATGGTCTGTGAATGGGTGTAATGAGAGAAGACTAAGCAGGTAGGCTGAAGCCAGACTGTGGAATAACTCTTTTGTCTGGCAAACAACGGGAAGCCATGATCAGAACGTAGCATTCGGAAAAATGTTCTGGCACTGGTGAGCAAGATAGCCTGGACAAGAGAGTCTAAAAATGGGACTCTGCTTATACTGCCGCAGTAGTCCAGGAGTACAGTCAGGAGGGGTAACAACAGGGAGGCACAGATTTAAGAGATGCCAAAGTGGTAAAGAAGACTTAGCAACAATGGGGAGATGAAGGAAGAAACATGGGATGACACCAAGGTTTTACATGATACAGACAATGCATGAAGCACTGACAGAAATGGACAAATCACGAGGAATAAACACAGCAATCAGTGTTGGCGTGCTGAATGAGTAGCTAGAAAGAAGACATGCGTTACTAAAAACGCAGGTCAGTCCTGGGCACAGAAATGAAGACTGAGGCAATAATGCCTTTATTTAGGATAAGGGGAGAAGGAGGAGCCAGAGAAAAGTCAAATACAGGAAGAGAACCGCGAAAGCAGAAGAGTATAAATAAAGCCAAAGAAAGAATTCGGAAAGGAGAGTAAATTTCTAAATGCAGAGGAGGAAAGGCAAAGAGGAAGTGTTTCCTCAAGTTCTGTCCTTGGCTCTCTGCCCCTCCCATGTCCCATTTGACTTAGGACTTTAAGTGGGTGTTATAAGGCACAGTGAAAAGGAATAGTTGTAGGATAATATAATGATGAGGCAAAAGCTCTTCTTCTATGCAACCAACTAACAATTAACAAGGACAGAACAAAGGAAGCACTTCTTTAGGTTCTGAGATGGAAAGGTGGTCTACTGCTAAGGCTGGGCTTATATCCCAGCCATGCTCCTGGGTAACGTTAGATAGCTCACACTCCCTTCTCTGAGCCTGTTTCCTCCTCTATGAAGTGAAAGCATTAGATGAGAAGGTCTATGAAATCTTCTCCACCAGTAACTTTTCTACCAATGCTATCAGTGAGTAGATAATAGCATACATTCACATAAAGCCAGCAGGCACTGAATACATTATCTACATCTATTCCCCAGCCTCTTTCTGTCACCTGTGAAGGGAGACAATAAACCAGAAGTCACCTTCCAAAATACTACACTTACGCTTCTAGTTCTTGCTTCATTTTTGCAAATTCTTCTTTTGTCATAGAGCCTTCCCCTTCGCCCAATTTCTGCATCTTTTCTCTGGGGCCATCAAAGTCAGGCTTTGTAGGAGCCGGTGGTATCTGCATTCAACACAATATTAATCATATTGACTATGACATTAAAAAAGATTTTTAAGAAATGCTATTTTGGGTCATATTTAAAGATTCCATTTTCCCTTCTGTATTCTATTACCCCATCCCAAGGTCAGTCAGCTCTAGAAGAAGAATGGGCAATATTTAGAAGCACAACAAAAAAACAGCTGCAGTATCTCCTCAGAGGATAACAGCAGACCAAGTAGCCAGGGCAAATCTCACTCCACCTCATCCCCTATTAGTAACTCAGACAAAAATCTGTGGGATCTCCCCATTACATAAGAGCCTTCTGTTTCTTTAGTACCAACAATATTTATATGTAACACTTTGGGTGGGGGGAGAACGCCTGTCCTAGGCAAGCATTTCAGTTTACTTACTCTAGTCCTTCAAACAAATTAAAAAGGAAATATGTCTGTTCTTTAATTTACTCATTTGAATATTAGAGCCAGCTGGTACATTGTCACTGACTAAAAGAGAAAATGGGATCCCAGGGTACAACAGTTTTTATCCTGCTTAAACAAGCATTTACATTCCCAGTGTTCAATATTTTCAAAAGTGCAGCCATCACTGAGTCATCATTAAAACTAGAAATGATTTCTAGTTTTCAAACAAAGGGACTTCACAGGAATGTTTTGGCTTGTTTTGAAAAGTGCTTTAAGTTTTGGCCAAGTGGACACCCCTATTCACAGGTTCAACTGCCAACTAGGATTAAATTGTCAGCTAGGATTCACCATTTAGGCTGAGAAACCATTTACTTTTATCGACTTCTGGGCAGGTCAAATTGCACTCAGTAGTCCTTTAACCATCAAACCACAAGTCGTGGGTACAAAAAACGAAGAACTACAGGAAAAATAGAACAGAGACCATGAACAGAGTACCACAATAAATATTAAGAAGCACATGTCCTGTCCTATTATAATAGTAAGGACAAACATTTGTGGTTGGGTTGTTCTGCACAAGTCCTTATTCTACTGAGCTCATGCTAAAGAAAGGCCAGGGGATAAAAATGAAACAAATTTTAGAAAAACTTTATTAGTGAACTGCTTGCAGCCAATTCTACTATAAGCAGAGTCTAAGACCAAAGGGGAAAATAATGCTCATTTTATAACTCTGATGGCATTTTGCAAAATCACAACCACTTGACAGGTTGGTCAGGATTATCTCATATCATTTAAATGGACAAATGACAATTTTATTATGAAAAAACTGAAAAATACTACAACAAATTTTAGTTGTATTAAAGAAGAGAAAAGGTTATTTCAAAGAAAGCATGCAATAACAGAAAAAGGAAGCATCGTAGCAGAAAACAATTTGCCTCTTTAAAGCCTAAGCTCTTACAATGAGTCCTGCATATTCTTCGGTTTCAATAAGGGTGTCATGCAGCCACACAAAGTCTTCATGCTGTCTTGTAACAGAAAATTCTGGACTCTGAAAAACGGACAGGGTGGTCTATAAAGGAAGAAAAAAGGTTGAGAGACAACCATCAATTTCAAGTAAATACAGACCATTACCAACAGATTGAGAATAACATGCTATCTTTCCCTTACCCACAATCCAAAAAAATTCATGGATCTTTTTATATCTATCAAAAGGGTACCCCAAAAAAGGGTACAAAATAAACATAACCTAGCTTTATAGCCTTTCTTACCACCTCCCCCTTCACTCAATAAATAAAATTACCTTTGTATGCACTGTAAACTTGACCTTATCTCTTTCACTGAGGGCATCAGGGATATCAATCTGGAGTGAAGGATCAACATTCAGGTCCACAGACACAGATCTCATCTAGAAAACAAAGAGGTAATCTTCAATTTGTCATCTTTGACAACTTATACAGTATGAGGAAAAATATTTTCCCCGTTCATTCAAGACATATTTATTAAATATCTACTATGTGCCAAGCATTATGTTAAGTAACTGAGGTACAAAGAAAGGCAAAAGACAATCTCTAACTTTGAGGGGCTCATAATCTAATAGGGGGAAACAACACATAAAAAGGGAGGAGAAAACCAGGTGTGGAGGAACGTTACGAAGACCCATAGCAGGGTAGGTAGTGATAAGATGGCTGCCCTGGGACCCCCTTTTTTAAATGGAGGATTGTGGTAAGGGCTTTCTGATATCCATCTACCACCCTCTCCAACTGAAGGATACATTGGTATTTTACTTTTATGTTGTTAGATTTCCCACTGTATTCCTTTCCTTCCCTGTCCCTGAGCCATCCTTTATAACAACAAATTTTAAAAGATTCAGAAGAACCATTTTTAAAAATCTGACATTTTATAGTGTTCCACATCTGTCAATCTTGATCTCTGCAAAGTGGAGGGAAGGGGAGGCTTCTTATAAGTCTTCTCTGGGGCCAAGTTAATTCTTTCTAATTTTACATTTGGTTTCAGGCATTTTGTGGTTGTCTTTCCATTTACTTGTGTTAAGAACTAAAATTCTAGCTAAACTGTCTAAAATATCTAATGAGAGGTCGCCAATAAATTATAAGCTTTAGCAAGAGTTAGACTTTTAAACATTTATTAAGGAGAATAAGAATTTGGTAAAGAGAGAGAAAAAGGCCTAGATTCCTATCAAAGGGAGAGCACATTTCTAGCTCCGCTCTCCACTAGAGTCCAAAGGAAAGATCCTGAGACTGAGCGCCAGTCTCTTCCTTCCTCCTCCCACTAGCCTGCGTCATTTCCTGATGCCAAAGAAAAGACTCCTGGTCTTGCCCTCAAAGACCTTTGCTTCATGGGCGGAACTCTTCTACAGTAAGTCTCCAGCAGGTGGCGTTATTCCAATCGTTACACTTGCTATAGTCATTGTGCATGTTTTCCTGCATCTGCTTACTCCATTTCCCACCATTTCTTATGACACAGCTGCATTCCATTACACTCATTGGACCACAATTTGATCAGCCATTTCCCAATTGATGGGCATCTATTTGGCTTCTAATCCTTCACAAAAATATTGCTACTGATATATTGGTGCACGAGGAGCTGTCTTTTGTTAGTGCCTCCTTTAGAGTATATTCGTAGCAGTATAATCTACGCATAATTCCAAATTACTTTCCATAATGATTACACTAATTTGTTGTCACTACAATGCCTGTCCCTTCAAAAATACTCCATCCAATTGCCTTCTTTTGTCTTCTTTGCCAATTTACAGGATATGAAGTAGGACATCAGTTATTTTGACTTTCAGTTCTCTTATTAGTGATTTGGGGGATTCTTCCACATAGTTGTTAATTGTTTTTAGTTCTTTTGAGAACTGTTCCTATCCTGTAACCACTTCTCTACTGGGGGATGGCAAAACCACAGTTGTTTTAATTTGCTTTTCTATTATCATCCTCAATTTGAACCATGTTTTAAAAAACACACCATGTTTCAGAAACTGTGGGAAAACAAGCAAACATATACTGCTAGTAAAACTGTGAAATGAGAGTAGTCATTATACTGTTTGTTTCGTTGACCACTACTGGGCATAGACTCCCATTAAGGTTAAAACCAACAACAAAAAGGAGAAGTCCACCGACTAGAAAATGGCTGAACATTTTAAATTGTGATATATGAAATTACTGACATTTTTTTTAAAGATTTTTTTCCCCTTACAATTTAGTCACTAAAACCAACTAATCCCTAAAACGCTCTTTATTAAATAGGCAGGTTAGGACCTTAGAAGCAAAGTGAAGACAGAAGTCCATGGCAAACCAATGGCAAACCAATAATTCACCTGTAACTCAAATTTGATTAAATGGGTTAAAAAAGTAAGTTTGAGTTTCAGGGTTCCCCCAAGATGTTCAGAATAAGAGGTGTGATTATGTGGTAAAGTGGAGAATATACTCTTAATGGAATCCAGGAACCTGAGATCTAAACTAGATTTGGCTACTTACCCCTTCCTTTAAACCTGATTATTACTTCACTATTCTGGACTTCACTCTCCTCATCTATAATTGTTAGGTAGGGGTCAAACTAAATGACTTTAAAGACACCCAGTCTCCTTTCATTTCATAAGGCAAAAATCAATTAACTTAGAAAAGCATTTGAGTAAAATGTCAAACAAAGCTTATATTAGGAAGAATACAGATTCAAAATGTTTACACACACATGCTTCCAGCGGCAGCTAGGTGGCACAGTGAATAAAGCACCGGCCCTGGATCCAGGAGTACCTGAGTTCAAATCCGGCCTCAGACACTTAACACTTACTAGCTGTGTGACCCTGGGCAAGTCACTTAACCATCATTGCTCCACCAAAACAAAACAAAACAAAAACACATACATGCTTCCTTCCTACTTCTGGCTCCCTAAGACTAGAGTCAATTAGCATTTATTACTATGTGTCAGGCCCTGTGCTAAACTCTGGGGATACAAAGAAAAGCAAAAAGTACAGTCCCTGCTCTCAATGATCTCAGTCTTTGGGGGAGACTAGTACAAACAGCTCTATGCAGGACCAATTGAGAGGAGTCTCAGAGGGAAGGCTTAAGATTAAGAAAGAATGTGAAAGGTTTCTTACTAAAGGTGGAACTTTAGCTGAGGAAGGAAAAGCAAGAGAAACAGTGAGGCCAAGATGTGTAGAGAGCATGCCAGGTATGGGAGAACAGCCAGTGAAAATGCTTGGAGTCTGGAGATGGAACATCACATGCAAAGAACAGCAAGGAGGTCAGGGTCACTACACCACACACTTCCTGGAAGGGAGTCAAGTGTCAGAAGACTGTAAGTGTTCAGGGGTGGGGGTATGTTATGAAAAGCTATGGAAACCAAGAGGATTTTATATTTGATCCTGGAGGCACAAGGGAGCCACTGGAATTTACTGAATAGGAGGGAGTAGTAAGTAGCGGTAAGGTGGTGAGACCTGCACTTTAGGAAGATCAATTTGACAGCTGAATGGAAGATGGGCTGGAGTGGGGAGAGACTTGAGGCAGAGAGACCAACCTGCAGATTATTGCAATGGAACATGTAAGTGAATATGGAAGGTGCTAACGGCCTGCATCAGCATAGTGGAGTCAGAGGAGAAAAGGGAGAAACATGAGACGCTATGAAGGGGTAATAGAGAAGTTGTGACATAGTCTTTATAAGACTAAGGATATAGGTTATTTCCTGACTTAGAGTTTGTTTTTCTTATGTGAAATGAAGTACAACAGACAAACCACATGGAAAAAATACAGTAGCAAGTCATATCACACCTGATTCTACATTACACTGAGTTTACAGGTGCCAGTTTTTCCCCTGTGGTGCAGTATAAAGTAAGTCTCTCTGAACAACCCAGAGGAAGAATGGGAAGCCATCTTGTGACATGAAAGGCTGTATAAATTATTTTTTAAACTGAAACCTCAGAGGCTTACTACTTTAAATGCTTTGTGATACTAGTCTTTTCTGCTAAGTCAATTTAGCCTTGTTAAAGTAGTAGAAACCATATGATATGCAAAATAAGAGATAAGTATAGGTTAGGAATGCAAACCACTGAGTTAAGTATACACTTAGAAAAGGAATCTGTCTGTCTTCTGAAAAAGAGAAAGGATAGGGCTAAGTCAACTTTGGGGGAATTCTAGAGAATTCTAGGTATGGGGAGCAAGTACTCCAGTTGGCATTCTGATTAGGACAATCAGAAACAGTTGATGAGAAAACCAGTATTCTTTGAAGGGGACTAGGAAGGTAGTAGCAAGTTTGGAAGTAAAGTTCTCAGGGATTTCTTGATTAAGAGATCAACAAGGACCCACAGAAGGCTTGAGAAGACAGATCTAAGAATCACAGAATGTGATACCACCAAAAAATAAAAAATTAAAATAAAGGGAGGGAGGAAAAAGGGTGGGTTTCAAGGCTGAAATAAACTAGAAATTGTTTTTTGTCCTTCATTCTCCAAGTGGACCATGACCTCAGGAGTTAATGTCATGACTTAGCAGTGAATTAAATTTAAGTGAGGGAGGGCTATGTGCAAGGTCACCAACCTCACTCTCCTCCAGTCCAGTGGCAAGATACATTTCAGGACAACTGGAGATGGCCCCAGATGTTTAAGGCAATTGGAGCTAAGTGACTTGCCCAGGGTCACATAGCTAGTGAGTGTCTGAGGTGAGACTCAGGTCCTTCCAACTTCAGGGCCCATGCTCTATCCACTGTGCCACCCAGCTGCCCCAACTAGAGACTAAACATGGGGTCTTTTACAGAAAACCTCCTATGTTCGTCCAACACCTCAAAAATGTGCTGCTATGAGGTCAGAAAGGAAAAGGATGGAATCAAGCAATGTCTGGAAAGCACAAACCAGTTCTGGTAACTAAATTATAAGGCAGATAAAGACATGGGTGCAGTAAATTCTAAGAAACAGTCTTAGAAGAGAAGTAGTTTTTTGTTTGGGTTTTTTTTTTTTTTTTGCTGGGCAATGAGGGTTAAGTGACTTGCCCAGGGTCACACAGCTAGTAAGTGTCAAGTGTCTGAGGCTGAAATTTGAACTCAGTTCCTCCTGAATCCAGGACCAGTGTGCCACCTAGCTGCCCCTCCACAAAGTATTTTACATCTCACCCCCACCCCATATCTATCTATCATTCTCTCCTTTATTCCAGTCTCTGGAGGAGGAAGAAAAGAAATAGCTTTTCTCACAAAGGTGAGCCCTCTCTAACTTGTGCCCTTGATCCTATCTATTCCTATCTTTTCCAGGAGTAATCCTCTCTGATCTTCAACTTCTCCCTTATCTAATGAATTTTTCTCTTCATTATCCATAAGCATCCCCACAAGCTATAGTCCTATTATCTATCCTCCCCTTCCTAGAAAAACTTGTAGAAAAAGTGGTTTATACTCTTTACCTTCACTCTCTCACCTCAAATTCATTTTTGGCCTCTAACTTCCTCAAAAGAAGTTGCATGGATGCACTAATGATGCACTAATTACCTAATGTCTTTCCTCAGTCACTATTCCTGTCCTACTGTGCTCTCTGCTCCCAGTGTTTTCCTTATGCTGCTCTCTCACCTGTCTAGTTTCTCCTCAATCATCCTCATCTTTGTATCCCAGAGCTCTGTCCCTCCAGTTCTTCTTTCTCTGCACTCTCAATTAATGAGTTCAGCTATCACCTCTTTGCAGATGACTCCAAGATCTATATATGGACACACACACACACACACACACACACACACACACACACACACACACACACACAAACACCCTTCCCTCAAGCTCCAGAGCAAGATCACCAACTGATTACTGAATGAATACCTTCAAAATGGATATCTCACAGACATTCTGAGCTCCATATTTCCACCCCCCCCAAAAAATCACCTCTCCCTTCCTAAATTCCCTATGTGTCAAAGGTACCATCATTGTTCTAGTTACCCAGTTTCCCCGAATCTCCCTTGCCTCCTCACCTCCCCTATCCCTGTATACAAACAGATGCTAAGTCTAGTTACTTCTCCCTCCACATCTCAGACCCATGTACTCCTCCACTTACACAGCTCTCCCACCCTTGAAATGACTTTCTCTTTGCTCTCTCTCCCTCTTCAGGCCATCCTTCAGATATTTTATAATTAATATTCCTAAAAGCAGAGATCCACCCAAGTTACTCACCAACTCAAAAAGTTCCCACCCCAGTGGCTCCCTATTGCCTACACAATAAAATAGAAACCCCTTTGTATGGTTTTTAAAGTCTTTTCCAATCGGGCTCCAGCCTGCCTTTCTGGGCTTACTGCACATTACATTTTCTTTCTTTTTTTGGGGGGTAAGCTTCTTTTTCTGTTCTTTTCTCTCTCTTTTTTTTGTGGGGCAATAAGGGTTAAGTGACTTGCCCAGGGTCAGACAACTAGTAAGTGTTAAGTGTCTGAGGCTGGATTTGAACTCAGGTGCTCCTGAATCCAGGGCTGGTGCTTTATCCACTACACCACCTAGCTGCCCCTGCACGTTACTCTTTTTTTTTTTTGCCTTTTTTTTAAGGCAATTGGGGTTAAGTGACTTGCCCAAGGTCACACAGCTAGTAAGTGTTAAGTGTCTGAGGCCGGATTTGAACTCAGGTACTCCTGATTCCAGGGCCAGTGCTCTATCCACTGCGCCACCTAGCTGCCCCTCCCTGCACATTACTCTCACACACTCTACAATCCATCCCAACTGGCCAACCTGCTGTTCTTTGTACGTGACATGCCACTGTCCAGGCTACAAAGTGCTTGGTCCCTCAAACATACTTCCTCCCTCACCTCTACCTGGGGAATGCCTCAAATACCAACTCAAACATCATCTTTAGGAAGTCTCTTCTGACCCACTAGTTCCTAGTGCCACCCCCTGGAAATTACCTCATCTATATTTTGAATTTGGGTTTCTGTGCACGTTTCACTTCCCCTAACCCCACAGGGGCTAAATTATCTCAGGGCACGAAAGCAGGCACCATTTCATTTTTGTCTTTTTTTTTTTTTCCAGCACCTAACAGTACCTGGAACACAGCAGACCCTTTATAGCAACTTGTTGAGAAGCTTCATGAAAGCACCTTTACTCTGTTGTATTTAAAGACATGAAAAGTACTATCTAGCCATTTATTAATTCCTAAAGCAAAGCTAGTTGGCAAAGTGGATAGAGTGCCTGGGCCTGAAGTCAAGAAGACTCATCTTTCTGGGTTCAAATCTGGCCTTACTAGCTGTGTGAACTTGGGCAAATCACTTAATCCTGTTTGCCTCAGTTTCTTCATCTGTCAAATGAACTGGACGAGGAAAATAGCAGAGCACTTCAATATCTTTGCCAAGAAAACTCCAAATGGGATCAAAAAGAGCTGGACATGACTGAACAACAAAAGCAAAGTTGCTCTCTCTGGCCATTAAGCATGTTATACAAATGGGCATTAAGAAACTAATTTAGCAGCACTTCAATATAACACATTCCTTGTCTAAATGCCAGAAATTTCATATAACTGTGTATATGCACATGTACACAAACTGAGATAAATAACAAAGGAGGAAAACACAGTAAGCAGATTTCCACTATTTCAAAATCCTTCATCTTAAAAGTTGAGAGAATTTAGGAAATTGGAGTTTAAAATCCTCAATTACTCATTTTTTATTTTGATTCTTAAAATAGATGTGAATAAATGTGCAGTTACTGAAAGACTCTAATAATGCAGAAGACTTCAATCAACTCTCTTCTGCCAATCATATTTTAATATATTTTTAATAATTTTTAAATACCATTTTATGTTTTTTCCAATTACATGTAGTTTTCAACATTCATTTTTGTGAGATTTTGAGTTCCTCCCTCCCTCTTTTCCCTCCCCCCTCCCAAAGCCAGCAAGCAGCCTGATATAGGTAATACATTACAATCATATTAAATATATTTCCACATTAGTCATGTTGTGAAAGAATCAGAACAAAAGGGAAAAACCACAAGGAAGAAACAACAAAAAAAAGTGAAAATAGTATGCTTTTATCTGTATTCAGACAACATAGTTCTTTTTCTGGATGTGGAGAGCAGATTTCAAAAAAACCTGGAAAGACTTACATGAACTGATGCTGAGTGAAGTGAGCAGAAGCAGGAGAACATTGTACATTATAACAGCAACACCGTGTGATGATCAACTGTGATAGACTTAGCTCCTCTCAGCAATACAATGATCCAAGACAATTCCAAAAGATGCATTATGGAAAATGCTCAGTACAGTAGTATTCCATTACATTCATGTACTACAACTTGTTCAGCCATTCCCCAACGGATGTTTGCCAACTACATTTAACTGCTTAAAGCTACATCTAGAATACCACGTTCAGCTCTGGGTGTCATGACATCAAAAAGGTCACTGAATAGAAGGGATAAGTAGGATAGTGAAGCCTAGAAATTGAACAACTAGTGGTTAAAGAAACAGGGGAAGCCTAGCTTAGCGTAAATCCTATGGGCATGGGGGGGGGGGGGGTTGGAGAAGGCTCCTATTAGCCCAAGTATTTGAAAGGCTATCCTGCAGAAGAGGGATCATGCCAGTTCCATCCAGCCCCAGAGGGCAGAACGAGGAACAATAGGTGGAAATTGCAGAGGCATCAAAAGAAGGGAAAACTTCCTAACAATCACAGCTGTCCAAAAGTGGAATGGGCTGCCTCAACAAAAAGGGAGCACCTCATCCCTGGAGGTCATCCAGCTGGAGAGGGAGTGGCATGGGCTGAATTCTAAGCTCTGCAGTCCCTTCCAATTCAGGTCTTATATTCTATTACTCTCCCCTCTCTCCTTTAGCAGTCTACTTTCCAATTCTGTTGTTTAGTGAGACAGAAATATATTAAGATAGGAAGACAAACTCAGTGAGATATATTTATTAAGTGGTTCTTTGAGAAGACCTAGAGGGGCAGCTAGGTGGCACAGTGGATAGAGCACCAGCCCTAGATTCAGGAGGACCTGAGTTCAAATCCGGCCTCAGACACTTGACACTTACTAGCTGTGTGACCCTGGGCAAGTCACTTAACCCCCATTGCCTCACCAAAAAAAAAAAAAAAAGAGAGAGAGAGAGAAGACCTAGAAACCACAGAACAAATCCTGATGCATCTAACAAGTTTTCCTGGCAAGGAACTTCAAATTTTCCTCAAGCTTATCTGGTTACCACTCACAAAAGGTATCTTGTTCAAACACAGCCAAATTTCCTTAATATTTGCTTCAGGACACTAATTTTTAACAAAAGCTTCAACAATCAACTTCAATATTAGAATAATAGACCTGGATGTGTCTCTTTTGGATTCCTTTATTTCAAGTTGGATTCTGGTTTCCTCCTAGCTGTTTCCAAGTTTTGGCACGGATTTACTACTGCCATATGACTGTTAGTCACATGGTCACCTGATTTCAGATTTGATAGTAACTTCCTGCAAAATGAAAATTAGGCTAAAGAGGTCAGAGACCTTCTTGCTTGTCACAGCTGGCTCTAGCATAGGCATACTTCTAATAAAACACTTCCTTCCTCTTTAAGAGGGATGACCATTCGTGGAATAAATGCATTAATCAAAAAGATCCAAGTCAGCACAAATATACAGGGAATGGTCAAGTTTAAGAAAAATGACTGCAGGGGCAGCTAGGTAGTGCAGTGGATAGAGCACCAGCCCTGGATTCAGGAGGACCTGAGTTGGAATCCAGCCTCAGACACTTAACACTTACTAGCTGTGTGACCCTGGGCAAGTCACTTAACCCCAATTGCCTCACCAAAAAAAAAAAGCTTTAAGGAAGAAAAATGACTGCTACACAAAACTTCTTACTTTGCTACAAAATTAATGACTAAGGTTAGCCCCAAAGAAAAGCTATGAGAAGACACTACCCCACATTTCCTCTTTGCAGAGGCTAGGAATCATGGGTGTGGAACATTGATTATTACATCATACTTTTCTGATGTGTTGCTTAGTTTTGCAATTTTTTTTCCTTTCTCATTCTTAAAAAAAAAATCTTTAAAAAAAAAAAGAAAGTTCTCTGGGAGGGGGTGACAGGAAGCATACAGTGAGAATTGCAGATGATGTAAAAACAGAACATATCAACAAAAATTTATCTTAAAATATAAATAGGGGCTGCTAGGTGGTGCAGTGGATAGAGCACAGGCCCTGGAGTCAGGAGGACCTGAGTTCAAATCCAGCCTCAGACACTTGACACTTACTAGCTGTGTGAACTTGGGCAAATCACTTAACCCCAATTGCCTCAACCCAAAAAAAAAAAAAATATATATATATATATAAAAGATGCTTTTGAATTGAATTATTCATGATTTCAAACCTTCTACATTATACCTGGCAGGAGTATGGTACACAAGAATAGTGAGGTTAGGCTCTTGACCTATTAATAAGTATGTGCTTAATTAGGTTTCTAAAACTATTCCAATAAAAGGGAACTCACAAGACAGCAAGGCAAGCCAGCTCTATTGAGGGGCAGTCCTGCTGGGTCAGGAAGTTCAGCCCCCTCTCGACAGGCCTCATCTCCCTACACCAGTAAAGTCTAGTCTATCTGTATAGTGTTTTACCTGGTCAGAGCTAAGCATTGGAAGAAAGGGAAAATGAGCCTGGATCTGGGGGCTAGTGCTGATTCTAGCTAGTGGAGGGAAGGCCCCTAGGGAATTGTAGGCTAGGGCCCAAAACTGTAGGTCTCAAGACTAGATCAGGTGACTAAAGGTTTATAGTTTGAACAAGGTTTAGAGCTTCCCATAGAATTCTCCCTTTATCTCAGTATATCGTGATCATTATAGCCTCATTTGCACAATATCACCAATGCTTGAAAGGCCAAAAGCAGCAGGTCTTTCCATATAACACACCTCAAAATCTAATCCTTTCACAGGGTCTCAGAAGCTCTACACCTCTACCCCACCAAGTTCCATTCTCAAAGGCTCAAAGGTTGGCAATGAGGATTCACTGACATTTGAACAAAGGGTTGTGACAGTGAAAAAGAGTCAGAGGTAAAGTTCAAGAAGTTCCTAGGGCAGTGAGGTGGGACAGTGGATAGAGCACCCAGCCTGGAGTCAGGAAAACCTCAGTTCAAGTATGAGCTCAGACACTTACTAGATAGGTAATACTGGGCAAATCACTTAATCCCATTTGCCTTAGTTTCCTCATCTGTAAAATGAGCTGGAGGAGATGACAAAGCACTCTAGTATCTTTGCCAAGAAAACCCCAAATGGGGTCAGGAAGAGTGGACAGAATCAAAATGACAGAACCAAGTTCAAATCCAGATCCTGCTTACTACCTGTGCTGTTACTTAGATCATTTAAGCACTCTGATCTCAATTTCTTCATCTGTAAATTAAGGCAGTTTGTCAAGATGAGCTCAAGGTCCCTTCCAATTCTAAATCTTTTTATAATCCCCAATTTAGGCTTAATTCCTTTTAAAGTTATACCTTTAACCAGGGTTAAGATTATTTTGTTTTAAAATACAAAGTAAGGGTTGAACAATTTTGCTCTTCAGTAGTCTCTTAAACCATCTACATCAAGCAATAAGACATTAACGACTTCAGATTTATGTAATTTTTTTTTGTTTATTAAGTGACTTTCTCCAGTCAACAACCATGCAAGAAAATAACATTATGACCTAATCCCATTTTACAGGTGAGGAAACTGAGGCTCAGAGCCATTTGAGTGGTTTATCTATAGTGATATACTAAACTTAATAAGCAGGAAATCTCAGGTCCCCGTCCAGGTTTTCTGCCTTAGAATCAAAAAGGAAGAAGTTCTCCATTAGAAGGGATGTCTGAGGCCAACTACACACCCTCCACACAAGCATTTCTCAAAGGAAGTTTCTCTTTAGGTGGAACTGAAATCTGCCTCGATGCAAGTCCTAGCCCTTATTCCTAGCTCAGCCTTCTGAAGCCAAGAACAAGTGTAATAGTTCTTCCACATAACAGCTCTATAACTACTTGAAGACAACTGGCCTGTCACCAAATCTTCTCTTTTTCAAGCTAAATATCTCTAGCTACTTCAACCAATCTTCATGTTACAAACCTAAAGCCCTTCTTGACCCATTCTGATTCTCCCTTTCCTTGACATGCTCTGCAAATAATGGCAGGTCTTCCTAAAATGTGGCCTCCAGAACTGAACATGCACAATCTTCCAAATGGGCATAGACTCTAGCCAGGAAAATGGAACCAATCACTTCTTCACTCCAGAAAGTGCTCTATTTTACTCTAGGTCTTCTTGCAAGAGCAAGAAGCACAAAACCATGATGACAAAGACTTTTTCACTGGACGCAGCGCTGATTCTGGATAGTTGTGTCATGCTTTTCATATCTCTTTTTTTAATGATATTTCCTGATTTCATCGGGGGAGGGGAGATCTAAACACCTGATTTCTGATCACAAGTCATGCACAAGAGCATGACTAGCAGTAATGGGCTACCTCAATTAACCAGATAACTGATGGAACTTTACCAAAAGCAGAATGGCTAATAATTTAATTACCTTAATGATCATTTCATCCTTCAAAAGGTAAAAAAAAAAAAACTAAAAAGAGAAAAGCCTAAACGATGAGGAGCTGGATGCTTTTTTTGTTATTGGGGGGTGGAAGGGAGAAGTGAACATGGAATCCTACAATCTTTAAGGAAAATTAGACACGAATCCTAAATGACCTAAAATTCTAAAGGGAAGGACCAGGGAAAATGGAGACATTAAATCAAATTCTTAACACATTAAAAGACAATTAGGTGCTCGCTTCAGCAGCACATATACTAAAATTGGAACGATACAGAGAAGATTAGCAGCATGGCCCCTGCACAAGGATGACACGCAAATTCATGAAGCGTTCCATATTAAAAAAAAAAAGACAATTAGGATGAGGAAAAAGGAAAATTGGCCAAGAGACCAATGTGGATGCACAGAGAAATTGACTTTTAAATTTTAAAAAGAGTTGACAAAAATGGCAAGAAAACCTAGTACAAAAAAGGAGGTTTTTTGGGGGAAAAACCTAAATTAGGCAAAAGGAGAATCACATAGAAGCTGGGATGATAAAGAGCTAGAGAAAAAGGAGATGTTCAACTTATCTTGCTTCCATATTTTTTAATCTATCAAGGAAAGTGACCTTTAAGTTAGAAAAGACAGAATTAAAATTGCTTTTAAAAATGATACCAGGCAGCTAGGTGGCATAGTAGATAAAGCACCAGCCCTGGATTCAGGAGGACCTGAGTTCAAATCTGACCTTAGACACTTGACACTTACTAGTTGTGTGACCCTGGGGAAGTCACTTACCCTTCACTGCACCACAAAAAAAAGGTACCCAAGATAAGTAGGGAGATGGTAAGGGAATGCCTATGTACCCCTAACCATCATGAGATTAGGTTATTTTCTCTGAGCAGAAATAACCAGAGTAATAAAAGAACTAGACAACATGACTACCAAGACACTCTTAGTAATCTTCGAAAATATCATGGAGAACAGAAGTGGTCAAAAGACTGGGGAAAAAAGTAAAAATAAAATTGACTAATTTCTTAAATTTTATTTCATTTTATTTATTTTTTTAAAGAGAAGAGCAGAATTGGCTATGACTCCCCACCAGTTGCCTCACTCAAGAAAGAAGTTCCTTGACTGGATCAGCCATTTCATCAGCTTTCTGGCCTCCACAATCCAATGAAATCAATTTTTACACTAAACACTCCAATTCCCAACTCCAGTTATTTTCACTGTGTATACCCCATGCTTGGAATCTCTCCCTATTTTTTACTCCATTTCCTGGCTTCCCTCAAGTCACAACTTAAATCACACCTTCTTTAAGAAACCTTTCTTGGGGGGCAGCTAGATGGCACAGTGGATAGAGCACCGGCCCTGGAGTCAGGAGTACCTGAGTTCAAATCCGGCCTCAGACACTTAATACTTACTAGCTGTGTGACCCTAGGCAAGTCACTTAACCCCAATTGCCTCACTAAAAACAAACAAACAAACAAACAAACAAAAGAAACCTTTCTTGGTCCTTTCTAATTTATCATATATATATATATATATATATATTGTTTGTACATACTTGTTTGCATGTTGTCTTACTCATTAAACTCCTAGAGAGCAAGAACTGTTTATTTTTTGCCTTTCTTTGTATCCCCAGAATTTAGCACAGGAAATTAGCAAAGTAGATAATTATTTAACAAATGCTTGTTAACCTGATTCTACAGATTGTGGGTTAGCGAACTTGGCTTTCATTCCTGGTATCATTCTATGATAGTTTATTCAGTGCTCTTTTTAGTTTTGGAAACTGCTGAAATAGTTCAGCAGATTCACAGCTGGGGAATCTTCAACTCTAGTTTTAGGGATATACTTTACAATGTTTAAAAAAAAAAAGCTGACATTTCATCTGTGTACATGATGGCCCTGAATCATAGAAGACTGACTCATACTGGTGGCATAAATGCATATACCAACATCCTACTAGTCAGAAAAAATTCCAGTGGTTCTCTTAAAGCAATTCCAATCATAAAATTTTGTGATTCTGTAAAAGCATGCTCTGCAAGATTTCCCTAGTAAGAGAAGATAAAGGGGGGAAAAAAACTGAAAGTCAGACTTGGTATTTCTCTTTAAAATATGATATAACCAAAAAAAGAAAGGTATGACATAGTAGAAAGGTAGAAGGAATAGCAATAACAGCTCTCAAACTATATTACAAAGCTGTAATAATAATTAAAACTATTTTAGTACTGATGAAAAAATAGAAAAGTTAAACAGTGGAACTGATTAGGTGTATGGTCTACAGATGCATAGAATTCAATAAACCTAAAGACCCCAACTATTGGGGTAAAAACTCACAATTCAACCAAAACCTCTGGCATAACTATCAAAGAAAATAGCCAGGCAGAAATTAGGTACAGACCAACATCTCACACTATATACTAAAATAAGCTCCCAATGGGTATTCTATAAACAAGGTCACATCACAAAGTAGAGAAGCAAGGAAAATATCTTTTGCAACTATGAATAGAGCTCATGCCACAATAAAGGATAAAGAGGATCAGAAGAAAAAAACGGGGCAGCTCGGTGGTGCAGTGCATAGAGCACCAAACCTGGAGTCAGGAGGACCTGAGTTCAAATCCGGCCTCAGACACTTAACACTTACTAGCTGTATGACCCTGGGCAAGTCACTTAACCCCAATTGCCTCACTAAAAAAAATAATAAATTTTTTAAAATAAATTAAAAAAGAAAAAAACAATTTTGTTTACATAAAATTTAACAGGAAAAATGCTGTCAAAATTAGAAGAGAAACAGTTAATTTGGTAAAACATCTTTGCAATAACTTTTTTACATAAGGCTCTCATATCCAGGATATAACAGGATATTGGCTCAAATTTATAAGCACAGAAGCTATTGCCTAATAGATAAATGTTCAAAAGGATAGGAAGAAACAACCATAATGCTACAAATCGCTAACAGAAAAGCAAATCAAAGTAATTCTGAAGTTACACCTCACACCCATCAATATGGCAAAGATAATTTTTTTAAAAAGGAGTAATAATCATTTTGGGAGGTGGGGGGAGAAGAGTCACAATGATGCTCTATTTATGTAGCTATAATTGGTACAGAAATTATGCAAAGCAATTTGGAACTATGCTCCAAAAGTCACTTAATTATGCACTCCCTCAACTCAGTGATACATACTACTTAGGCCTGTCCCTCAAAGAAAGAGGAAAAGAATCCACAGGCACAAAAATATTTATAGCATCTGCATCTCTTTTTACTTTAACAAAGAACTAAAACAACTAGGAAATGGCTGAAGAAATTATAGTATGTGAATGGAATGGTGTAATCCTACTGGACTGTCTAAACAATGAAAGGGATGATTTCAGACAAACCTGGAAAGACTTGCCTTAAATAATAAAGAACTTCCAAGTCACTCCTCTAATGCCTATGTGTATCAAATAGCACAGTACGGGAATTAGAGGAATGGCCTGGGAATCCTTTGGAGAGCCTTCAGGACAAGTCCTACTGCTGATACATGCTAGTTGTGTCACCACCAAGCTTTTAATGAAGTGCTGATTATGTGCCAGGCATTGTGCTAAGCACTAGGGAGGAGCTCTCATTTTAATGGGTGAGATAACATACAAAAAATTGTAACAAACAAGATATACAGAGTGTAAACAAAAAGTAATTTCAGTGGGAAGGTGCCAACACTAAGCAAGTGTACCCTGACCATTTCCTGATCTAAGACATCCTACACCAATATAATCACAAGTCTGGATATTGTCCCCCAACAGCTTCACTCTCCCAACACACATTTTTTTAAAAAATCTATCTATTTAGTTATATGGCTCAAATTTCTAATACAGTATCACATTTTTTATGTGCTTAATATACACTTTTTAGTATATTGAGGTACTAAGAATACATGTACAGGACCCATTTTATATATAGGTCTTGATGTAGAATTTTAAAACTCAAAACAATTATGGAACTTTGTCATGGTTGTTTCTTTGTTTTTATGCCATATTATTGGCCACACACACGCACACACACACACACACACACACACACACACACACACACACACACACACACACACATATGATTCATTAACGTTGAGACCTTGATGAGAAAATCAACTAGTCCATTCCTATGGGAAAATAAACTTTGTTTTACAATGATTTGGTTCTGTGAAAAGAAGGCTAGGCTTGTTCAGAAAAAACGTGGGTTTGATGAATCTCTACTCTGCCTTACTAACAAGGGAGCCTCTCTGGGCTTTGGTTTCCCTTTTCCACTAAGTAGGTATAATACTTGCACTACCTAGCTCATAGGGTCGTGAGAATTTTCATAAGCCTTAAAGTATTTAACAAATGAGTTATAGTTAATAATGAAATATTATCTGTTTCAGAAAAAGCAGCCAGCCTTGAATTGAAAGTGACCTGAGTTCCTGGCCTCCCTCTGATATTTAATACCTACATAATTAATAAGTCACAATCTCAAGGCCTTAGGCAAATTTCTAAGATTTTATATAATGATGATAGCCTCTGGGGCAGCTAGGTGGGGCAGTGGATATAGCACCGACCCTGGATTCAGGAGGACCTGAGTTCAAATACAGCCTCAGACAATTGACACTTACTAGCTGTGTGACCCTGGGCAAGTCACTTTAACCCTCATTGCCCTGCAAAAAGACAAAGAAAAAAATAAGAACAACAAAATAATAATGATAATAATGATAATTAACCTTTTTATAGCGAAATGTGCCAGGCAGTATACTAAGCATTTTACAATTATATCATCTGGTCCCCACAATAACTCTGAGGTAGGTGCTCTTATGACCATTTTAATGATGGGGAAACAGAGGCAAACCTAAGTTAAGTGACTTGCCCAAGGTCACACAGCTAGAAGTGTCTGAAGCTGGATTTCAACTGGGAGTTTCTACACTGGCACCCAAATTAGATTTCTCAATATCATAGTGAAAAAAAGGTTATGTGTTTATATATCAATATTGTTTGTTTTTCACTATCAAAACAGATGTGTATTAAATGATTTCTAAATATAAAAAGTTAAATGAAGTATTTACCCATTAATATTGCTTCTTTTTTCATTATGAAAACAAAAAAGTGTATTAAATGATTCCTAAATACAACTATGTACCTGAACTCTCAGAATACAAGACAAATTAGATAATACACAATATGCATTTCACAGTGTTACTATTAACTTTAATTTTAGTTTTAAAAAAAGATATACCCAAATCGAACAGTTGTTCCAAGATCCCCTAGAAACTAACAAAAACAGTGACTGCCCCTTCTACAACAACTAATAGGTTAAAAGTCAACCACATTTACAACAGTTGTGCAATTTTATTGTAATGATAGCAAGCAACCTATGGTAACACTGCCGTGAACCACTTTTAGTCAGCCTACTAATACATGTTTATTTAATCTTCTGGTTCCTTTATTTTCCTCTCAATTACTGGCTCAAAAGCTAAAAGGGCCTTAGTGACCTTCTCCAATCTCTTCATTCTACAAATGAACAATTCCTTTACAAGTGAAATCTTGCCTAAGATAGGTAGAGGAGATGGCAATAGAATTCAGGCTGGCCCAACTACTCTCTACTAATTCATCCAATCCTCTAATCATTTTCCTCCATCAATTAGCAAAAATCCCTTAAGAGTCTACTCTGTCTAAGCATCATAGATACAAACATTTTTTAAAAGTCCTTTCCCTCATTCCAACTGCATCTTAGTGGGTCAGTGGCATCTAAAGGTGTAACAAAGGCCTGCTGTGGGCATTGGGGATCCAAGATTTATGACCTAACGCTGACCCAGTGTCCATAATTCATGGCTCAGTTGGTGAGCCAATATCAAAGAAACAGCTTAAAGGCTGCAGCATGTGATCAGACACCAGTCATTCTTCTTGGCAAGATGGGACCCTAAAGGGATAGGGTTCCACCCCTGCTGACATCATTCCTTCCTACTAGTAAGACCACCACACACACCTGCCACCTACAGTAAAACACTGCAAGCCTGGAGGGCATCTGGAGGTCTCATAACTCAGGTCCTAGAACAGGAACTGAGAACTGCAGGAAGGGCAGAGCAGCACACTCAGAGAATGGATAAACTTCATCATCATTTCACATATGCCGCAAGCCAAGGACAGATTCGGACATGGAACCAAAAAGAATAGACATATGCTCCGATTTCCCTTAAGGCAGATTAATCTGACATCTAAGGTATCCTGGTTTAAACTCTTTCCTAGCATGGGAGCGGCTAGATGGCGAAGTGAATAAGCACCCGCCCTGGATTCGTTCAAATTCGGCCTCAGACACTTGACAATTACTTAGCTGTGTGACCCTGGGCAAGTCACTTAACCCCCATTGCCCCACCAAAAAAAAGCTTGTTTACTCATTTATTGGGGGCAGCTAGGTGGCGCAGTGGATAAAGCACCTGCCTTGGATTCAGGAGTACCTGAGTTCAAATCTGGCCTCAGACGCTTGACACTTACTAGCTGTGTGACCCTGGGCTAGTCACTTAACCCCCATTGCCCTGCAAAAAAAAAAAAAAAAAAAAAACCTCTTTCCTAGCATGGTAGATGGTCATAGATGTAGACCTGGAAGGAGGCCCGAGTCTCCTAGTCCAATAGCAGAATTTTACATACAAGGAAGCAAATGCCCCGGAGAGTTTCTCCAAGCCACAAAAATAATAAATAGCATAGATGCGATTTAAACTCATGTCTTCCAATTCCCAATACAGCACTCTTCCCTATTCTATGTAAAAGACACAATACTGGCCCCCGATCCAGGAAGACCTCAAGTCAAATCCAGCCTCCAACACCTACTAGGCTAAAGGACCATGGTCAAGTCACTTAACTGAATCTGTTTCCTCATCTATAGAGGAGATCTAACAATGACAGTAAGTACCTAACTCACAGAATTATTTACATGGCTAAAATGGAATGTTTGTTAAGTACTACTGCAGACCTTAAAGCATTATTCCACTTATTTCCTCCCTATGTCCCAATCAAAAATATTTTCAATATTACTTTCAAAACTGGTTACAGGGGGCAACTGGGTGGCGCAGTGGATAAAGCACTGGCCCTGGATTCAGGAGGATCTGAGTTCAAATCCTGCCTCAGACACTTAACCCCCATTCCCCTGCAAAAAGAAAAAAAGAAAGAGCAAGCACTTATAGAAACAAGGCTTTTCTTGCTTGTGAATCTGATTTTTAATGGCATATTGTGAAACCTCAAATAATTATAAAGTTAGTACATCTAACAATAGTCAAGTAGCCCTCCTATATCAAAAAGGATTCAACTGGTCTTAAACCTAAGATTTGTTGAGCTGTTTTTCTTCTTCTTGAATACAATAGGTTTGTTTTGGGTTAATATCCAACTAAGCAAAGTATTCTTGTATTTTACCATGAAACCAACAGGGAGAAGGGTCTTGAAGTATTTTAGATCTAAGTGTTCTTCCTTTTATTTTCATTCTTAACCTCCAATTTAATTTCATGTAGCTCATCTGACTGCATCAACAAACCACCTTAATATGGAAAAATATTAAAATTATTTTTTTGTTACATAGAAAAGCAATACTTTCCTTGATCAAATTCTAGACTAGCCTAGGAAAACCAAAATTTTTTTAAAAAGAAAACCAACAATACTTCATCATCACAAAGCTAATGATACTTTGTGCTCATCCCTCTTATTTCAAACTTCTACCCCACAGGATTACATTATATTTAACTTCCTAGCATATCATTCAAAGAAAAAGCCCCACAAAGATGAGGGACTGCAACATTCTCTTAACTTTTGAGAAATTTGCTGGGTAAGAAACTACTACTGCTAGTCCAGGGGCCTGACTTTATTTGTTGGAACTGGCTCTCCTTTGGCAGCGTGGTCAAGTCTACAGACTCCTCACAGCCGTGTTTTAAAAGGCATAAAATAAAATAGATTCCAAAGGTAACCAATTACATTGGAATACAATTAATAAAAATCTGTTAAAAGTCAGAGCCTAAGTTAAAATCTCCTGTGCTAGTCTGACTTTTATAAAGAGCTTTATACTGGAAATTCTGGAAGCCTAGGCAAAAAAAAACATATCTTTTTTGACATACCTTTGCCTATAGTTCCATAGATAAACTGAACTTTTAAACTGTATATTTGACAAATCATTTAATGTGTTATTTCTACATATGTGATCTTGTAGGACAAATTTATAAACTCTTTTTTAAAATTTTTAAAGGTAATACAGAAAGTCAAGAAATAAAACCAAATATATACAAAGCGTGATGATGCAGGATGCAACATGGTAGTTTAAAAATTTGATCTGAAGTCACAGGGCTTGGGTTTTAACCCCGGCTTTGCTATTACCTGAAAGTGATCTTAAGCAATTCATG
The DNA here is from genome assembly GCF_019393635.1 of Dromiciops gliroides. Classification (NCBI taxonomy): domain Eukaryota; kingdom Metazoa; phylum Chordata; class Mammalia; order Microbiotheria; family Microbiotheriidae; genus Dromiciops; species Dromiciops gliroides. Next base: position 561,165,313 of record NC_057862.1, on the reverse strand, counting down.
TAACATTTTTGTGCCTCAGTTTCCTCATCTGTAAAACGAAGAGATTCAATACAATTTATTTTGATAAATATTTTTATTTAAAGTTTAGTTCCAAATTTTATCCTTCATCCCTCCCCAAAGGGGTAAGCAAGCAGATATAGGTTATACATGTGCAACTATATAAAACGTAACTATATTATTCATTTTGTATAAGACAAAGAAAGTGACAAATAGCATGTTTCAGTCTGTGTTCAATCAATATCAGTTCTTTCTTTGGGGGTGGACAGGATGCTTCATCATTAATGCTTTGAGATTGTCTTGGATCATTGTATTGCAGAGAATAGTTAAATCATTCACAATTCTTCACTGAACAATGTTGCAACATTCTCCTGGTTCTGCTCACATCACTGTACATTGGTTCATATAAGTCTTTCCAGGCCTTTCTGAAATCATCCTGCTTGTCATTTCTTGTAGCACAATAATATTCCATTATAATCATACACCACAGCTTGTTTAGCCATTTCCCAATTGATGGGCATCCCTTTGATGTCCAATTCTTAGCTACCACCAAACACACACACACACACACACCCCCACCAAAAAAACCTGCTATAAATATTTTTGTACAAATAGGTCTTTTTCTCGGTTTTGGTTCAATACAATTCAACATGCATCTACTTTGTATGGACAGTGCCAAGCCCACAGTAGGTGCTGAAATTCTTAATTGATGACAGCACTGAGCATATAAAGAAAAATCAAAAACCACCCCTCATACTCAAGGAATTTATTTCTTTACTGGGGAGCTAAAAACATGTACACAGATCCAATTAAGTTTGGTAAGAAACTAGAGATTTCTGGAGGCAGACATAAAGAAAGAGAACATTCCAGGAAGGGAGGCTATGGGAGATAGAACATCAAATCTAGAGAACAGAAAATAGGCTAGTTTGACTGGAACATATAACACGCAAAGGGTTATCATGTGAAACAATCCTGGAAAAAGTAGGCTACAGCCAGACTGCAAAAGGCTTCAAATACCAAGGTGGGGAATTTTCATTTTATTCCAGAGGCAACAGGGAATTGCTGAAGGTTCTAGGGCAGGAGAGTGATATAATCAGATCTATCTTTGCTTTAGGAAAATTATTTTGGCAGTTGTGTGAATAATAGATTAGAAAGGGAAAGGTGGAATCAGGGACACTGACAGTGAGTCAAGTGAGAGGTTGCATTAGATCTATGGTGTCACTCAAATAGAAATGCAGTCCACTGGTGCCTTAGAACACCCCAAATTTATATCATCAGTCATACTGTATTTTGACTTTATTTCGTTAAATGTTTTCTAATTACATTTTAAGCAGGTTCTGCCAAACTCCTGAGCTTTGCAGGTAGCCACTGCTTGACCCCTCTGCACTAGGGCATTTCACTCTAAACAGTAATTTAGGGACCACAGGCTTTGAGAGAAAACACTCCAGTGATCCACTACAAAAACACCAGGCTTGGAAAGGGGCTCTCTTTTAACTCACATGGTCATTCTTAATAACATCAAATCAGCCCTCTACTTCTTTATATAGAATTTACCAAACCAATTTGGTCATGAAGGTAGGATTTAAAATATATTCTACAACATATAAATGCTGGTCTGGGGAAGGGGAAACTAAAGATATGGAACACAGGATACTGGATACAATGTAAAGAAAGTTGCCCCCAAAAAAAGTTGAAAAAATTCTCTGGTTATTATTTTTTTAATTTTTTTCCCGTTACATGTAAAGATAGTTCTCAACTTTTGTTTATACAGGCTTTCCAATTTCAGATTTTTCTCCCTCCCCCCTTCCCTAGACAGCAGGTAATCTGATATAGGTTTTATATGTGTGTGTGTGTGTGTGTGTGTGTGTATATGTATGTATGTATGTATATGTATATTTATATATATATAATAACATTAAACATTTCTGCATTAGTCATATTATAAGAGAAAAATCAGAGCAACGAGGAAAAACCTCAAAATAGAAAAACAACAGCACCAAAAACAAAAGAAATAGTATGGTTCATTCAGCATCTATACTCCACAGTTTTGTGGTTTTTTTCCTGGATTTGGAGATCCTCCTTCATCATGAGTTCCCTGGAACTCTTCTGTATCACTGCATTGGTGAGAAGAATATAGTCCATCACAGTAGGTCAACACACAATGTTGATGATACTGTGTACAATGTTCTTCTGGTTCTGCTCATCTCACTCATCATCAGTCCATGCAAGACCTTCCAGGTTTCTCTGAACTCCTCCTGTTCATCGTTTCTTACAGCACAATAGTATTCCATTACATTCATATACTACAACTTGTCCAGCCATTCCCCAATTGATGGGCATCCCCTCAACTTCCAATTCCTTGCCACAACATAAAGAGCAGCTATAAATATCTTTGTACGTGTGGGTCCTTCTCCCCTTTCCATGATCTCTTTGGGAAAAAGACCCAAAAGTGGTATTGCTGGGTCAAAGGGTATGCACAGCTTCACAGTCCTTTGGGCTCTATGTTTAATATTTTAGCAAGGAGAAAATTGCGTATCAAAATTCTCACAGAACCCTTTGTTCAAACAGACAAAATGCAATTTAGGAAAGGTGATATGAAGGAACTTTTATGACATCTAGAGTTCATATAATCATGAAGCTGATGAATCTTTAAGGGAAATCAGGGAAGAACCTATTCAACAAAATATCCAAGATTTTATCTTATTGCCATATCTGACATTTGGTAGAAAAATGTGAAAACAGAGGTACAAGTTTAAGTATTCAACAGGCTGAGTTAAGATATTGATTGGGGGGCAGCTAGATGGCACAGTGGATAGAGCACTGGCCTTGGAGTCAGGAGTACCTGAGTTCAAATCCGGCCTCAGACACTTAACACTTGCTAGCTGTGTGACGCTGGGCAAGTCACTTAACCCCAATTGCCTCACTAAAAAAAACAAAAAAAAAGATATTGATTGGGCAGTAAAGGTCCCAGTTCTTCTCAGAAGCAGGAAATATCAGTAAGTCAATCAAGCATAAGAATCTGAGGGACGCCACTCACGGCCTGCTCAGACTTCACTGGGGAAAGGATTAGGATTAATTTGCTGTGGAGTGATGGAGAAAAAGGGATGTGTTGAAACTATACCGTGGCTTGGCTATATCTCATTCTGTTCTGACCCTTTCCCTCCTTACTCCCAAACACCTATACATACAAGTAGCAGTTTTCCCACTAGTTCTAAGAACTACCCTTTAAATATATTCTGGAATCCATAAATAACTAGTCTAGGAGGACCTGAAGGAATAAAATGCCATGAGTATAAAGAAAAAATAAAAGAAATTTGAAAACAAAATAAAATTGAAAAAATGCTGCATATATTTTTAGAAAGAAAAAAATTGTTCTCACCTCTTCTGCATCATTTGTATTCTTCCCTCTACAATCCTATCTGTTCAGAAAAAGTTAACATCTGGGAAAGCTAGGTGGCACAGTTGATAAAGCGCTGGCCCTGGATTCAGGAGGACCTGAGTTCAAATGTGACCTCAGACACTTGACACTAGTTATGTGACCCTGGGCAAGTCACTTAACCCTCACTGTCCCACCTGCCCCCAAAATATTTTTTAAAAAAAGAAAGAAAGAAAGAAAAAGAAAGTTATCATCTGTCCCAGAGTCCTCCCAAGAAATCTTTCACACTGGGAGGAAAATTATTGTCTTTTATGAGGTTCGACTTTGAATGTGGTTGCAATGTGGCCCTGAAGACTCTTTTTTTCTTCCTACTCTTTCCCTTTCATAGTTGGGGGGAGGGGGGAAGGGAGAGGTGGAAAGAAAAGGGGAAAAATACCAGGACAAGAAGATCAAAGCATATATGAACATTTGCAATTACTTTAAGGACAGATTGTACAACAACAAAGGAGATCCCAAAGATGATCCTAATAGCCTGAGGAATACCTCAAGATAGCATCATGAAAAGGCAGCCCCACAACATAGAAGAACCTGCTCCCAACTACTTCAAATCCCATGTTCCTGGAAAAACAGACATGTAGATGGCTAACAAGCAAAAACCAAGAGAACTCTGGAGCAAGGCAGGAAAACCAAATAAGCCTATCAAACAAATTTATGATTCCAGCAGGTTAAGTAATGCTGTCTATAAGGCATCTTTGTAGGACTACCATGATCATTTTATTTTAAATGTTAGCAAAGATTTGGCACAAAATATATGCAATTTAATATTTTTTCCTATTATAGTTATGACTGAGTATGAGGAGCATAGATTTTAGTTTTAAACAAGCAGTCTTACAGGAACATGACTCCTTTTAATATATATTTAAATTGTTAATAGCTGATATTTAAATTAGTAAAGTTTCCAAAACACTATACATAATCTCATTTCACCTTCATAACAACCCTATGAGTAAATACACTCAATATGAGTGAATATGGGTCTTATCCCATATTTTAGAAATAAGGAAACCGAGGATAAGGTTAAGTAACTTGCTCTTATAACACAACTAGTAAGTGTCAAAAGCAAGTTTCTCCAGATAAGTGCAGCACTCAACTTTTGTTCACACCGAGTAGAAAGTTAAAAGATAGCAATTAATCCTGGGACTGTTATCTGGCATGGGAGGTTCACTTTTTAAAAAAGAAATAAATCGGGGCAGCTAGGTGGTGCAGTGGATTAAACACCGGCCCTGGATTCAGGAGGACCTGAGTTCAAATCCAACCTCAGACACTTGACACTTACTAGCTGTGTGACCTTGGGCAAGTCACTTAACCCCAATTGCCTCACCAAAAAAAAAAAAGATTCAAATAGAAAGCCCAATGGAAGTTCCTGAAGCAATCCAGTTATCCAGTTGGTAACAATTTTATAGTAAATACAAATAGCAACAGAAATTGCTAGTGTTACCTTACCTTTTCATCCCTACCCTAGGACCATTTGCAAGGCAAAAACATGGTTTCACTCCCTAACTCTTTGAAGACTTCTAATTGCAAAGGGGGAAATAGGGCAAACAGGAAATAGAAAACCAGGAATGTTGCAATGTCAGCTGAACCCTCCCTTCCCACTCCTTTGCAAAACACAAGACAAAGAAATATCTACTCTCAAATACATGTGGCTAGTTTTCATGCAGTATCAAGAATCATGAAGGAGTACTTTATTAACTTCATCTGTCTCTCACACAAAATACTAGTTTATTACACCTACTCCCCCACACAAAAAATGTACATCAAACCAAGATCCCTGCCATACAAAGTAGCATTTCAATAACTCATACAGGAAACAATGACCCTCTTGTTGAAATAATCAGGCTCTGTTTTATTTGAGCCAAAAAGTCATGTTAAAAATGCAGGAACCTGACCAATGAGATAAAATTTGCTCAATAAGCCATAGAATAAAATCTTACTATTAATGGAAAAGATGGTCATTACTTTTTCAAAGAAAATCTCCACCCAATGGAACTTATTACCTTCAAATACTTGCCTATCTAGTAAACAATTTTAACATAAAGAGCTTAAGTGAAATTACAACCAAATATTTATTTTTAAATTTTTACTAGGAATCAAAAATGCCACTAATTCAAAGAGTAATGAATGGAAAAGATGCAGACTTCAGTAAACATTAGTAACATAAAAAAGTAATCATCAAGGACACATGACTAGAAGAGTAGGTGAACTGGTCATTAAGCAAGAATGAGAGGGGAGAGACTTTGTACCCAAGTTCCACATTATTTGGGGTATAGCCTCCAGGGCATGGGATTGATACTTCATGTAAATTTAAGGGAAGAAGGGGGGGAGCTTTAATCATATGCTAGTGGACTTCATATATATGAGTATTTTTGTCTTCTCAATGAGTGGGAGAGGTGAAGGGAGAAAATTTGGAACTGAAAACAAAAATTAAAATAAAACTTTAAAAATTGCTGACTAAAAAAAGTGTGCTAGTGGAATGATTACACATGTTGGCTAAAAAAAAAAATCTGATCCAAAATATCAAAGATGTTACATATTGCACTCACATACAACTGTCATACTTTTGTCTGGTGTAGGAGTAAAAGGGGTTGAAAGGAAGAGGGTATAGTTCACATTTCAAAAGTCTTTCAATAAACTTAAAAATTGGCTAGTATTATCCAGATTAAGTTCTTTCATAATTTTCAACATTTGTACAGAAAAAGGGAGTTAGTTTACATAATCCTTGACAATGGAAGATGTGAGCCCCATGCTCAACTAAAATGAACACTTGCAATGTTCAGGAGCGATGTACTAAAGTGTATGTAGTATGTAATTTTTCTTACATTTATTCGATTTCCCAACATGAGGGCCAAAGAAAGTTCTTCCCAGGAGAAATAAACTCGAGGACAAAACAATGTGAAGAACACAAGATCAAAGATCAATTCTTGTTTTTAACAAAATTGACAAATTCTCCACATTCATTCCATAGGGGAAAAAAAAACCCACCCCTGCTAGTTTTCTCATTAGCACAAAAACGCCACAAGGCAAAATTTCAAAAGACAATATTTAACCTATTTCATAGTCCCTTTATCGTATTCTCAATAAAATAGTCATAATCGCTCGTCTTTTCCATACAATCCGGGACTCAACTAGAGCTTGGAGGGAACCATCAAAGGAACAGTTCTAACAAGTAAGTACACACATCACAGTACTTATGCAGGGGAAAGCCAGGTTCAGAATACAATCAACCACACGATTTAATAAGCACCTACTCAGTGTAAGGAACTTTGATATAAAAGTGTCTGCTCTAACGCAGTTTGCAGTCTACTGGAAAGATGCAACAGCATTGCACAGTGCATCCAGGGCTAGATCCCCGTTCAAATCCTACCTAAAAACACAATACCAGCACGATGCCTACAAAGTCATTTAGTTTCTCTGGGCCTATTCTTTCACCTGTAAAATGAAAATATCCTATTTCACAGGATTTACTGAAAATATCAAATAAGTTGACCTAAGCAAACCTTTAATAAGCCCTAAATTGTTCTTTATCATTTCACTGAAAACGCACACAACCTTAAAGTACTAAAAAAAATATCATCATTCCACCGAGAACACACACATAACCTTAAAGTGCTTTAAAAAAATGTATTATTGTCATTCCACTGAGAAAACACAAACACATGCTCCACCGACAGGCTGTGGGGGGAGGTGGTATGATTTCCACTCACCCCTACAAAAAATTCATAGAGCAGCTCTGAAAAACAGCTTTCAAGAGTCAAGGGGAGTACGTAGGGAGTGTTGGGAGAAGGTATGCGGTGTGTTCATTTCAATCGGTTCGGCGGCGTGTCAATTATAAGGTGTCTGTAAGAGGGGGAGGTGTGTGTAAAGGAAGCGTGTCCATTTCAACGTACAGGCAAACGAGAGAAGAGGTGAGTGAAAGGGAAAGTAAAAGATGAGAAAGCCTGGAGCAACGAAGTGAGGGCGCGGGGACGGGTGACAGGTCAGAAAGGATGGGGAAATCGAAGCTAGAAGAAACGTGGCGGCAGAGAGCAAGAGACAAAGGATTAAAGGGACTTCTGGAGGGCTGCTCGCCCGAGACCGAGAGAAATAGGGCGGGTGAAGAGAGCAGGCAGTCAATCTATGTGGAACGGGCGGCTCCGCTCCACCTGTGCTCACCTTGCTCCGGTCATCCTCCTGCTTCAGCAGCTCAGGAACGGAGGCCATCGCGAAGAAGATAGCGAGTGGAAAAGAGAAGCTGCGACTGCGGCTCCTCTAGCCCCCGCCCCCGCTAAAGTACCTACACTCCGTCGGCCCGTGGCTCCGCCCCTGCCTCTCCAAGCCGCTGGACTCCTCCACCATCCCAGCAACGCCCTAGCGAACCGCACGTGGCAGCTTACAAGGCCAGGCCCGACTTCTGGCCCGCCGCCCGCCCACCATTTTGGAGCCGGGCAAAGGAACTCTAAATTTTGATCCCCTTTCTGCGCACCCTGCCCTAGGAGCTGGTCTCGTTTGAGGAGGAAGGGAGTGAAGAGAGGATGCTATCCGCCCTATCACTAGAAGTCTGGTCTTCCTGCAAGATGAGCCGCTGCGCAGGATTCACCGTCCACGCCAGAACCCTAACTCAAGATGGCGACTTGGAGGCTACGCTTGAAAGGAAAAGAAATCGAGAGCAGAGGCTGGCCACGTGACCACCCTTCCCGCGCCTCGCTCCGAGTCTCACAGTTTTAAGGGGGCCACTGCCCAAAGCGACGAGAGTGTGAGGGGGGCGGAGCGAGGGAAATGGAAGCCGCAGTGCATGACGGATACCGCCGCTCCGTCCCGCCAACCTTCGGCAAGGTCTGGTATGTGGGACGCGGTAAAACTACGAGTCGCGAGAAGCCTCGCGGGAGCTGCCGCCGGCCACATCGTGGCGCTGCAAGGACCTATCAATAGACTGCAGCCCGCGAAAGGTAAACAGCCTCCTGCCTCCCGTCCAACCCTCCCGTCAGCCTCCAGCGGCTGCGAGGACTTTAAACTGACTGCAATGTTGAAGCGCACGGCGTGACCCACTTCTTCCCAGTCTCCTTTTCCGCCCGCCGCCTGTCCCTGCCTCACACTTCTACGACGTCACGCGCATGCGCGCGGGTACGCGCACGTTCTCCCGCGGGGAGGCGGGGCCGCGGGCTCATTCTTTAAGCGCCAAATTCTTTCTTCCCGTTACCTCCTAGTCCATGGTTCTATAAATGCTCCCTGTTATTATTTTTTATAGTCATTAACACTGCCCTAGGGAGGTCGCCCGGGTACCGTCAGCGACTTGTCCTCAACCAGGATTGGGACCCATATCGGTAGCCGCCGCCGTAGCGGCGAGGGACGATGAGCCCCTTCGCAGGTGTGTTTAATAACAACAACGGCGTTCCGCCTCCCGCCTCCTTGTCTTTGTGTCTTTGTCCAGCGGTGTCCCGGGGTCTAGAATGTCCTTCCATCCCACCTTTCGGACTCTTGCGCCCTACAGGTGTCTTGTAAGCAAGAGACTTTTCTGACTCTTTTCCCTCTCCTCCCCCCACTCCATGCTCTCCCTCTTGGAATTACTCGGTAGAAATTTTGTATTGACTTAATTGTGTGCATGCATTCTCTGCGTAGAACGTAAAACCCTTTTGTCCACAAAGACTCCTTTTTGTCTGTTCTCAGGGCTTTGCACAGTTCCTCGTCTATGAATAATCGCTTTTTCTGATGATATCTTTTATATGACACTTTAAGGTCTGCAAAACGTGTTATAAATAATTGAATTTATCCTCACCACAGCCCTGGGAAGTAGGTGCTATTATCATCCCAAAGCGGAGGCTGAGAGATTTTAAGTGACTTGCCTAGGGTAAAATAGCTAGTAGGTGTCTGAGGCTGGATTTTAATTCATTTTGAACTGAGGTGTTTCTGATTCCCACGTCCGGATGGCTGATCCCCCTTCCTGCCTCCTAACTTATGTAACTAACATTAGAGCTTTAACATTTCCAAAATGCTTTATGTACTAGATGACGTGATTTGAGTCTCTGCAACAATCCTATGAGTTAGCTGCTATAGGCACTGTAATCCATGTTATAAATAAACTGAGGCTCAGGGAAATGGTCAGTACTGATGTGAAGTAGAATTTAAAACCATCTCTTCCCGATTCCAAGACCAGTGTGCCTTGCACATGGTAAGCACTATATAATTTTTAACTCGTTAGCTTTATCATTACTATTCCAAACTGGCTTTCTGGTATTGATATCTTCTTGCTGGTTAACTCTTTCACAGCTTACTGCCTTTCAGTTCAACAAAACATCAAGTACTTGCTTCGTACAAACTGAGTTTCTTTCTGTTCCTCATAAACTACACATCATTTCCTTTCTCCGTGCACGGTTTAGACTGCATTCCCTCCTCACCCATGCCCCTTCTTTTCACCAAATACTGCTCAAGTCACCACCTTATACTTGAATTATTTCCTTATTTCCCCAGCTCCTCTTGCCCTCTCTCCACCCCAAAAAATAATTATCTTCTATCTATTTTGTATATATATTTTAAATACTTTGTGTTGTCTCTCCCATTAAATGTAAGTTCCTTAAAAGGCCTGGAAGGGGAGTGTGTTTGTTTGAGGAGTAAGGGAAGAATGGTCTTTGTAGCCTCAGGTAAGTACAGTGCCTCAATAGAGTGGGCATTTAATAAATGGTTGTGGACTAATTGATAGATATTGTGCTAGGGCACTTGATAAAAGGATTAGCTAGCATTGCAGTTTAGAGCTCATTTAAACCAACTTCCCATCTTATAGTTACTACCGCTTAGTCTCTATTCAGATGTTATTTGTTTGCTTATACATAAAATGAAGAAAATAGATCACATAATCTATGATCCAACTTTGAAATTTTATGATTCTGTGAGTATCGGGAATGTCATGTCATACCCAAAGACTCAAGCAACAGCTGTTTACTAATTCTGAAACTTGCCCAGTGGTCAAAGAGTACACTCCAGGCAGGTATCTTGTCTTTTTGTATGATTTGCAGAGAGGCAAGATCAACTGGATAATCAACATAAATGGTTCAGTGCCCTGAAAAGCCAAGTACATGTTCTGCTAGATAAGAGTGTATCGTGGAAAATTGCTGGGGAGATGTTAAACTGCTTTGTTGAATCTTACTTTCTTTGACTTCTATTTCTAATTCTCAAAATATTGATCACTAAAACTGCCTTTTCTCTTTCATAGGATACCCCCCAAAAACCCATTGACGTTTGAAGTAAAAGAGGAAGAACTTTAGACCAAATTATAGTACTTGTAAATTTAGAGCCCAAAAAATGCATTCACTATCAAACATATGCAAGAAGCTTGGAAGATCAAGTAGGTTCTTCATAGAACTAGCTCCTTCTATAGGTTTCTCTACTTCATATTGCTTTTATAGTCAGAAGAAGAAAAAAAAGCCCTTATCAAGAAGTCGACCAAGACAAATACTCGAATTTAATTCATTCTATTGTGTCCACCAGAATTAGTTCTCAGACACCAGAATCATTGTTTCAAGAAGATGATTTATTATATGGACCTGTGAGTAAATACAAGGCCCAAGAGCAAGAATCAGGACCAAAAGTTACACAAAATACAAGCCTTCTCCTCAATCCAGAAAAAAGAAATGGATCAGACTCTCTAACTGACTCCTCAATTCCTTTGAAAATACCTTTGCAAAAGAATAAAATGCCTAGTGTAACTCGAATCCTTCAGCAGACCATGACAGCAAAACAACTCTTAAACCTAGAGAGGTGGAAACAGCGAATGATTCTGGAGCTGGGAGAGGATGGCTTTGCAGAATATACTTCAGGTAATTCTACTCTACTTCTGTACTAGATATATTCTCTAGAACATATAGGGCTATTACATAGTGAATATAAGAATTTTTTATTGTGATAGTGAGAAAGGAACCATTTTTTAAACGTTGCTCAAAATCCTATGCACCAAAAATTCTATCCACTGCAAATGTCCATATTAGAATTACTTGTAGGAACTGGACATGTGACTTCATTTTTACATGAAACTACGAAATAAAGAAACTGCTAATAATGCAATTTGGCTCTTCTTTTGCATATGTCATCTTAGAGCAAAGGTATCAAACACCCAGTCCCCAACACTCCCAAGTACTGCCCAAACCAGGTTAAAATGTAGTTCCTATCTGATTTTAATGTGCTGATGTAGTAATAAAAAAGAAATATATGAGCATATGTGGTTTTCTAGGTCAATATGCAGCCCACAGGTTCCTTATGTGGCCCTATTTCTATTTGAGTCTGACACCACTGTCTTAGAGAATTGTTTCTAGCACTCAGAAGTTAATTGACATCCTCAAGATCTGCCACTGTCAGAGGCAGAACCCTGTGCTTTCTATCCACTGTGCCATGGTGCCTTCCTATGATTAAAAGAGAAATTTTTCTCAATTATTCACAAAGCATGCTATTCAAGGTAATAAGAAATAAACCCTTTTTAATTCTAATTCAGTTGACTATAATAACATTGAAAACACTGTCAACAAACCATAACACATGATCTGAATTCAAGTCTTGGTAAACCGTGCAAACCTGTCAAATTAAATTTTGTTGAAAATTGAAAGTAGGGAGGCAGCTAGGTGGCGCAGTGGATAGAGCACAGGCCCTGGATTCAGGAGGACCTGAGTTCAAATCCAGCCTTAGACCCTTGACACTTACTAGCTGTGTGGCCCTGGGCAAGTCACTTAACCCCAGTTGCCTCACCAAAAAAAAGAAAGAAAAAATTGAAAGTAGGTAAACTAACTTAGAAGATGACTGTCTCAGTTCTTGGGGCATACTTTGAATGCTAAGTATCAAACTTAGCAGGATTTCGAAGGCAAAAGTATCTCTCAGTATCAGAAATTCTATTTGCATAAATGGATACCCCAGCAAATAATAACAGTGGAGGCAGAGAGAAAAAAACCACCAGGGATGCAGCTGTAAAATGAATTAAGAATCATTGAAATCGTCCAGATTTAGATCTCTAAGGTTTTAATGTGACTCTTAGAGTCACAAATCCAACCTTCTCCTTTAACAATTGAGGAAATGAAGCTGAGAACTTATGTATCTTGCATGAAGTCACATGAGTATTTCATAGTAGAGGCAGGATTTGCACACAAGTCCTCTGACTCTAAATCCAATGTTCTTTACACTTCACCATGCTAGCTTCCTACCTGAGCAGGAATGACCTCTTAAGTGGTCTTCATCCTTCTCTGGGTGGCACTGGTGAATCATCTATCTCCTTGGGACTTTCTCCACATGCCGATGCAACTCCTTCACCCTGAAAACTCACACCACCCTTGAACTAATTCTCACACTGGAAGTACTCTTCCCCTAAGACCTCACCTTCTGATTGGCTGGTTCCTTCCAGACCCTCTGATTTAAGGAGGAGGCCCAAGCTTCCTTAAAATGAACCCTTATCAAGAAGTCATCCAAGACAAATACTCTAACATTCTGTTGTGTCCATCAGAATTTGTTCGCAGACACCAGAATCATTGTTGTAAGATGATTTATTTTATGGACCTGTGAGCAAATGTATGGTCCAAGAGCAAGAATCAGGACCAAAAGTTGCACAAAATACAGTTCTAGGCTTCAATCCAGAAAAAAAGGAAATGAATCAAACTCTGACTCCTCAATTCTTTTGAAAATACCTTTGCAAAAGAGTAAAATGCCTAGTGTCGGGCAGCTAGGTGGCGCAGTGGATAAAGCACCGGCACTGGATTCAGGAGGACCTGAGTTCAAATCCGGCCTCAGACACTTAACACTTGCTAGCTGTGTGACCCTGGGCAAGTCGCTTAACCCCAATTGCCCCGCAAAAAAAAAAAAAAATGCCTAGTGTCACTCGAATCCTTCAGCAGACTATGACAGCAAAACAATGTCTTCATCCTTCTCTAGGCTGCCCTGCATAGTGCCTGGAACATAATAAGTGCTCAGTAAATGACTGTGACTGTCATCTTCTGCCTGGAGACCTCCAGTTTCTTCCTGAGGCATCCTGTTCCACTTTTGGTGCAGTTGTAACTGTTAAGGATTACAACTAGTAGAAATCTCTGTGCCTCTATAACTTTAACCTAGCCTTTCTGGGAATAACCAGAGTACATCCAGCCCCTCTTGCTTCTTTCTCTCTCTCTCTCTCTCTCTCTCTCTCTCTCTCTCTCTCTCTCTCTCTCTCTCTCTCTCTCGGAGGGGGGGGGGGGCTGGGCAATGAGGCTTCAGTGACTTGCCCAGGGTCACACAACTAGTAAGTGTCAAGTGTCTGAGGCAGATTTGAACTCAGGTCCTCCTAAATCCAGGGCCAGTGCTTTATCCACTGTGCCACCTAACTGTCCCCCATTATTTTCTAAATAGAAGAAAACTATGGTACTCCCTACCCCAAGTTCAGGTTAGTGTTGCAGACATTTACTAAGCAGCTCTATTTTATGCTAAGCACTGGAGCTACAAAGACAAAAATGTACCTGCTCACAATAAGTGGAGATTCTTTGGGGGGAAATACTATACGAACACAAACAGGTAAATGAAAGCTATTTTGAACATGAGTCTAATACCAGAAAATGTGGGGATTAGCAAAGACTTCCAGGAAGCCACATCTAAGATCAGCCTTGAAAAAGATGTTTAGGTAGTAAAGAGTATTAAGTATCCACTCTGTGCCTGGCACTGCTAAGCTCTGGGGATACAAAGAAAGGCAAAGGACCATGCCTGCCCTTCAAGAAGCTCACAATCTAATGGATTGAGAAAGGGGAAGTGAATTCCTCTACCTCATCCCCCAACCCCGCTCTGTAGAACCATAGGGACAGCCTGAGTTGGGAGATAAAATGTTCTATTCAGGGAAGAACTAACAGTCCAACTTAACTGAATATAGGATCACAGATTGAGAGTCATCTAGTACAATCCCCTCAAACAGATGGAAAAACTAGTACAAAAGGACTAGGGGCCCAGGGTCATAAAGCTTGCACGAGCCATAGGTGGTATTTGAGCAGAGGTTATCCAACTCCAAATTCTAGGCTCCTCCTGGGCAATAACAAGAAATTAAACTCTGTCCTGGGACTTTCTCTGTCCACACTCACTCTCGATCACATCTGCTCTCATGATTTCAATTATCTCTATGCATTTTGACTCTTAAATCTGTATATTCGGTCCTGTTCTCTCATAAACTCCAGGCATGCATAACTAAGTACATGCTGGACATTCCACATGTAAATTCCAAAGACATTTCAAACACATGGCCATAGTGGAGTGGAACTGATTTCCTAAAATATTCTTTTCCCAAACTTCTCTGTTTTGTCATGCAGGGTCGCAACCTCAAAGTTACCCTTCAACTGTCTCTTCAGACAAATGCTCATTCTTCAGCCCTGGCCAACTGTTTCCATGAGCTGTTAGCATGTGAAATTACAAAGACTGGCTCCCTCATGTGAAATAAATGATTGAAACATATTGGTGGATATAGTTAAGGAATAGGGTCTGGACTTGTTAATTCATTTGAACAGGGAATTCCTTTGGGGAGAAAACTCTCTTAACCAATGCAGGTCGATACTTTCTTTGCTACTTCCCTAGAGCACTGGTTAAATTAAATGACTTGCTTAGGGTAACACTACCAGTATGTGTCAAAGGTGGGACTAGAACCCATGTCTTCTTGATTAAAGTTGTCTTTATCCACTATGCATCTTTCATATCTCACTTTAAAGAAGGGATAATATGAAAATCTAAATGTAGTAAAAATATTTGCAAAAAGATTCATAATAGGGGGCAGCTAGGTGGCACAGTGGATAAAGCACTGGCCTTGGATTCAGGAGTACCTGAGTTCAAATCCAGCCTCAGACACTTGACAGTTACTAGCTGTGTGACCCTGGGCAAGTCACTTAACCCTCATTGCCTCTCCAAAAAAACAAACAACAAAAGAAGATTCATAATAGAATTCTTTGAAATGAGCATTTGTCTGAAGAGCAAAAGCAAAAAATTAACCACATTTACATAGATCATTGTTGAAACAAAAGTGCAAGATGCCTTTAACTATATTTATAGGTTCAGTATAGGTAAATATTCTGTGATGATTATGATATTCCTTGGAAATAATTTTTTTTATGTTTTTCCATATCCATCTCTGTATAAGTGTTTGGGTATTTCTGTCTCTCTTGGTTCCATCTTAGTGTATATAACTTTGGACCTCTCTGAGTCTTCTTCATCTGTGGTCATCTCTCTTTTTTCCTTTTGAAGTTTCCCTTTTTCTTCTTTTTCTCTTCTTATTCCCTTCTTAACCAAAATATTTTTAATTTGTTGTCTTTATTCATATCTTTATGTTCCCTGTTTTTTAACTTTTAAAAGTAGATGAGTGAGATGCTTTATATTCTCTCCAAAAATCCCTAAATTGTTACTTTTAATTTCTGTGGCTTTTGATTTCCAACTTTCCCCTCCTTTCCCCATGGATGATATTGTTAGAAAAAAGACTTCCGGGGCGGCTAGGTGGTGCAGTGGATAGAGCACTGGTCCTGGAGTCAGGAGTACCTGAGTTCAAATCAGGCCTCAGACACTTAACACTTACTAGCTGTGTGACCCTGGGCAAGTCACTTAACCCCCAATTGCCTCACTAAAAAGAAAAAAAAAAGGAAAAAAGGCTTCCCACTCCCTTATTAAACTTGCACAAACATTTATGCTTTAATAGAACTGCAAGGGGCAGCTAGGTGTCAAAGTGGATAGAGCACCAGCCCTGGAATTCAGGAGGACCTGAGTTCAAATCTGGCCTCCAACCCTTGACACTTACTAGCTGTGTGACCCTGGGCAAGTCACTTAACCCCAATTGCCTCACACACCCCCCAAAATAGAACTGCAAACAGAGGCATAATTCATTATTTTTTCTTCCTGTTTTAGCAGCCTGTATTTTAATTTTCCTTTGTATATGTAAATTCACATTATTACAAACTATAGGGATGATTCTGTAGTTTCATCTCTCTCTCTTTTTTTTTTTGAAAGGGCAGTGAGTGTTAAGTGACTTGCCCAGGGTCACACAGCTAGTAAATGTCAAGGGTCTGAGGTCAAATTTGAACTCAGGTCCTCCTGAATCCAGGGCTGGTGCTTTATCCACTGTACCACCTAGCTGCTCTGTTTCATCTCTTTCAAAAGATGTTTGCCACTAGCAGAGGCCTAGTTAGTTCTCGTGGGGGTTATTTAAATTCTTTTCATTATCTTAAAACAAATCAGAATGATTACAATTTTGAAAACATTCTTAATCCTTAATTTTCAGAAACTATTTTTTTTTTAAAAAGATTCACTGTGGGGGCAGCTAGATGGCGCAGTGGTTAAAGCACCGGCCCTGGATTCAGGAGTCCCTGAGTTCGAATCCGGCCTCAGACACTTGACACTTACTAGCTGTGTGACCCTGGGCAAGTCACTTAACCCCCATTGCCTGCAAAAAAAAAAAAAAAGATTCACTGTGATTCTCTTATTTTTTTTGTTTTGTTTGTTTTGTGGGGCAATGAGGGTTAAGTGACTTGCCCAGGGTCACACAGCTAGTAAGTGTCAAGTGTGTGAGGCCGGATTTGAACCCAGGTCCTCCTGAATCCAAGGCCGGTGCTTTATCCACTGTGCCACGTAGCTGCTCCCCAGAAACTATTTTGAAGAAAGTATTTCTGTAACAATTGTGGTTTTTAAATTGTTTTAATAAGGTACACTTATTAATTAGGGATTTTTCTTAATGCCAGTTTTGAAGTTTTATTTTTTCCTGTGTTTTTTTTTTCTCTTAGACATCTTTTTGCAAGGAAAACACTTCCATGAAGCATTAGAAGCCATGCTTTCATCCCAAGAGCAATTAAAGGAATTAGATGAAAAAACTATTAGCTCCGGCTATGTAGCAAGTGTCCAGCATGTCCTGAAAGACATAAGTGGAGTAAGAGCTCTAGAAAGTGCAGTTCATCATGAGACCCTTAAGTATCTGGGCCTAATGGACTGTGTAGCTGAATATAGGTAAGTGCTACATATATATATTCATAGCAGCTGGAGAAAAATTAAGCAATATGGATAGCATCATCTCTGCCAAATATTACCTTTTGTTTTGTTCATTGCTCCAAGGCCCAACTCCTCTTCTCCAGGCTTGTCTCTACCATGCCTGAAAGCACTGCTTATTTAAGGTAGAAATGAGAATGATCCATAACAGAATGTTAGTTTGTGTTGACCTCTCCTTTGTTCAATGCCAAATTTTTTTTTAATCAAGGTGATACCTCAGTAGCCCTGGGAGTAATCCAATCCCTAGCCCTTTCCTCCTGTCTGCCAAGCAGAATACCATATCTGAGGTAGTCTACTATTCCCAATAGAGCCCTGAACTTAGAACTAATTTTCTAGTAAGTGTTAAGTGTCTGAGGTCACATTTGAACTCAGGTCCTCCTGACCTCCAGGGCCGGTGCTCTATCCACTGCGCCACCTAGCTGCCTGTAGAGATAGTTTTCAACAATTGTTTATATAAGATTTCCAATTTCAAATTTTTCTCCCTCCCCCCTCCCCTAGACAGCAGGTAATCTGATATAGGTTATGTATATATATGTATATATAAAATAACATTAAACTTTCTGCATTAGTCATGTTATAAGAGAAGAATCAGAGCAAAAAAGGAAAACCTCAAAAAAAGAAAAACAACAGCACCAAAAACAAAAGTATGGTTCAATGGGCATCCATACTCCACAACTCTTTATTTTTTCCCCTGGATTTGGAGAACCTTTTCCATCATGAGTCCTTTGGAAGTATCTTGTAACGTTGTATTGCTGAGAAGAATCCAGTCTATCACAGTGGATCACACATAATGTTGATGATACTGCACAGTGTTCTCCTGGTTCTGCTCGTCTCACTCAGCACCAGTTCGTGCAAGTCCTTCCAGGTTTTAGAACTACTTTTGACTCCCCTCAGACATCTGTGTGATTGAGAAAATCATGTAATCTTTCTAAACCTCAGTTTCTTCATCTGCAAAATAGGTGTAACAGCACCTAATCCAGGGTTCTCGTCAGGATCAAATGCAGGTACGGGGCTGCACAGACTTTTTTTTTTTTAAGTGAGGCAATTGGGGTTAAGTGACTTGCCCAGGGTCACACAGCTAGTGAGTGTTAAGTGTCTGAGGCCAGATTTGAACCCAGTACTCCTGACTCCAGGGCCGGTGCTCTATCTGCTGCGCCACCTAGCCGCCCCTGCACAGACTTTAAAGTGCTTGTATTCATGTCAGTTATTACTCTTGTTATCATCATCGACTATTAAAGCTTGTTAGGAGACTTCAAGTACAAATGGTTGGTTTTGCCCGGTGCTAAGAGTGCAAATATTTGGTTTTCAATGAAGGAACAGACAGCAAAACCTATTTTCTCATGTCTCTCCTGTTTTCCTAAGGATAACACTATGATGTGTGACTAAAAATCGTCTGTTCTGGCTCTTCCCTCATTTGTGACATAGGCAAAAACCCTGAGCACTGTAAAGATTTCCTCTGCCGAATTTTTCACCATCTCCAGATTCCAGAGATAACCATCAAAGATCCCTTCTACGACCTGACAAAACTGCAATCACTCTTCTTTCAGTAAAAGGTATTTAGAGCAGGGGAGAGGAGGCAAAGTAGCACATACTAGGGTATAACCTTATGATAACAAATCTCAAAGTATGGTTTAGTGCCTGTTATAAAAGATTTGAGACGGTATGGTGAGTTGGGTTATTCAGCAGCTTAAAGAGAAACACTAGCTCCTACTCCCTTAGATTGGCTAGTTTCACCCACTTAACAGGTTTGCTTCAGTTGATTCATCTGTAAAAATAACCATTGTTGTTCATTCATTTTCAGTCATGTTTGACTCTTCATGACCCATTTGAAGTTTTCTTGGGCAAAGATACTGGAATGATTTGCCATTTCCTTCTCCAGCTCATTTTACAGGTGAGGAACTGAGGCAAACAGGGTTAAGTGATTTGCCCAGGGTCACACAGCTAGTAGGTTATCTGAGACCAGATTTGAACTCAGGAAGATGAGTCTTCCGGACTCCAGATGCTTTACTCTACCACCTAGCTGCCCATATCTTTTTTTTTTTTTTTTGGTAAGGCAATTGGGGTTAAGTGACTTGCCCAGGGTCAACACAGGCTAGTAAGTGTCAAGGGTCTGAGGACAGATTTGAACTCAGGTACTCCTGAATCCAGGGTCAGTGCTTTATAGTGCTTTAATCCACTGTGCCACCTAGCTGCCCTGCCCATACATTCTTTTTTTTTTCTTTTTCTTTTTTTGACAGTCTGTCAAATTTTATTGTATGAGCCAAATAAAAGGGTACTGTATACAGAGGAGATAGGAGAGAATCATTTCTTGGTCTCCTCCTCCTCCTTAGGACAAAATCTTGATGATCTCCTCCTTCTTAGCCTGTAGACGCTCTTTTCCCAACGCTTTTGTGCTTCCTTAGTCTTGGACTGGCGAGCTTCAAGCCTGGTCAGCCAGGAGCTTCTTCCTGGCCTTGTCTGCCTTCAGTTATGAATGTGCTCCATGAGGATCCACTTATTCTTGAACATATTACCCTTCACCTTCAAGTACAGGCTGTGGTACATATGGCGGTCAATCTTTTTGGATTCACGGTATCTTCAGAGTAGCCACCATAGAATCCTCATTTGCCTCATCCAGGTCACCTTCTCAGGCATACAAGTATTGGCAGTACCCTTTCTCTTACCAATGCCCTGTGCCCGCCCTTCCGTCAAGCCAGAGTATTTTTCCAGCATCTGGCACGGGAGTGCACAGTAACAGGCTTCCGGATGATCAGCCCATCTTTAATCAGCTTCCGTATCTGCTGACAGGAATTGGCATTGGCAATTTCACTGGTCTCATTGGGGTCAAGCCATACCTTCTTTTTTCCACATCAAAGGACACTAGAGGCAAGCCTCTTCTGAAGCATGAACATACTCATGGCTGCAGCCGCAGTGCGGAAAAGGAAGGGAGACTGCCCATACGTTCTTTTTTTTTTTCCCTTTTCTTTTTTGAATAGAATTTTATTTTCCAAAATATATATAAAAACAAATTTTAACATCAGTTTTTTAAAAAAATTGTTCCAACTTCTCTTCCTCCTCCATTCCCACCCCCCACCCACTAGAACTCAAGCATTTCAAAATAAATTATACATGAGTAGTCATGGAAAACATTCCCACATTAGCTAGGTTGTGAGAGAAAACAGTCAAAAAACTCCCAAAACTTCAGACTGAGGAATTGTCAAAGAGAAAAAAAAATTTTTTTAAAAATGTGTTTCCAGGGGCAGCTAGGTGGCACAGTGGACAGAGCACCGGCCTGGAACCAGGAGTACCAGAGCCCAAATCCGGCCCCAGACACCCAACACCCACCAGCCGTGTGACCCCGGGCAAGCCACCCAACCCCAATTGCCTCACCAAAAAAGAAAAAAAAAAAGAAAAGAAAAAAAAATGTGTTTCCATCTATTTTCAGATACTATCACTTCTTTTCTCTGTAGATGGGTTGCCATTTTCATAAGTCCTTCAGGGTTATATTGGACCATGGCCTTGCTGAAAATAACCACATGCTTCCCAGCAGATCATCTTACACTATTGCTGTTATTTTGTATACAGTACATTTCACTCTGCTTCAGTTCATGTAGGTTCTTTTCAGGTTTTTCTGATAGTATCCTGTTCATCATAACCTAAATAAGTACCTTAAACTTGACAGAGAATTTTCTTCATATTAGCCCAGCAAAGTCATCATAACTATTTCCCTCCATCCTATTCCCTTCCCATGCTATTTTTTTTTTTTTTTTTTTTTTGTTTTTTCTGCAGGGCAATGAGGATTAAGTGACTTGCCCAGGGTCACACAGCTAGTTAAGTGTCAAGTGTCTGAGGCCAGATTTGAACTCAGGTACTCCTGAATCCAGGGCCGGTGCTTTACCACTGCGCCATCTAGCTGCCCCCTTCCCATGCTATTTACTCTATTTTCCATCTTCTTTTAAACTATTCCTCCTCCAAAGTGTTTTACTTCTGACTGTCCCCTCCCTACTCTGCACTCCCTTTTTTTTTTCACCCTTCCTTCCTTATCCTCTTCCCCTCATACTTTCCTTTAGGGTTAAATAGATTACTCCTCCCAACTGTGTGTGAATGTTATTCCCTCCATGAGCCAACTCTGATGAGTTTAAGGTCTTGAGCTAATTCTGTGTTCCAAATTTCTTCCTCCCTCTCTCCTCAACCCTCCCTATGAAATCAAGCAATTCAATATTTCATACTTGTGCCGTTATGCAGAACATCTTCACCTCCTTGAAAGTATTTTGCTTTTTACTACTCTCTCCCAGAATCTGCCTTTCCCTCCCCTCCCTCCCCCCCCTTATCTCCCTCCCCTCCCTCAGGGCAAAATATATTACTATACCCACTTGAGTATGTATGTTAGTCCTTCTTTGAGTCAATTCTGATGATATTAAGGTTCACTCACTCCCCAATTCCTTCCCCCTCTTCCCTCCCTCCATAAGCTTTTTCTTGTTTCCTTTATGTGAACAACCTCTCCCCAGACTATCTCTCCCCTTCCCCCTCCCCCAGTCTATTTCTCCTACACCTCAACCCTATTTTAAGGATGTCATTATGGGTTAGTTAGGTGGCACAGTGGACAATGCACCAGCCATGGACCCAGAAGGCCCCAAGCCCAAATCCGGCCCCAGACGTAAGACACCCCACACAGAACAAAACATAACATCCCTTCGTATTCAGTTCAGACCTGTGTCCTCTATTAAATCCTTACTGATATAGTTCTTATGAGTTTGAAGTATTATCTTCCCATGTAGGAATATAAATAGTTTGATCTTTTAATATCCCTCATGAAGTCTTTTTCCTGTTTATCTTTTTATGCTTCTCCAGGGTCTTGTATTTGAAAGTCAAATTTTCTATTCAGTTCAGGTCTTTTCATAACAAATGCCTGAAAGTCTTCTTTCTCCTTGAAGTTCCATGTTTGCCTCTGAAAGATGATGCTTAGTTTTGCTGGTACGTGATTTTTGGCTGTAGTCCCAGTTCCTTTGCCCTCTGGAATATCATATTCCATGCCTCCTGTCCTTTAATGTAGAAGCTGCTAGATCTTGCTTTATCCTTATTGGAGCTCCACAGTATTTAAATTCCTTTTTTCTAGCTGCTTGCAATATTTCTCCTTGACACTGGGAGTTCTGGAATTTGGCTATAATATTCCTGGAGGTTTTCCTTTTGGGATCTCTTTCAGGAAGTGATCGGTGGATTCTTTCAACTTCTATTTTAGCTTCTGCTTCTAGAATATCCGGGCAATTTTCCCTCACAATCTCTTGGAGGATGGTGTCTAAGCTCTTGTTTTGGTCATGGTTTTCAGGTAGTCCAGTGATTTCAAATTATCTCTCCTGGATTTATTTTCTAGGTCAGCTGGTTTTTCCAAGGAGATATTTCACATTGCCCTCTATTTTTTCATTCAATTGGATTTGCTTTCCTGTGTCTTGGTTTCTCAAAAGGTCACTAGCTTCCATTTGTTCAATCCTAATTCTTAGGCAATTATTTTCAGCAGAGACAGTTTTTTAATCTCCTTTTCCATTTGGCTTTTCAAACTGTTGACTTTTTCTCATGACTCTCCTGCATCGCTCTCATTTCTCTTTCCATTCCTTCCTCTCTTTCTCTACATCTTCGTTCTATCTCTCCTACTTTCTCTTCAAAGTCCCTTTTGAGAGCTTCCATGGCCTGAGACCAGTTCATATTTTTCTTGGAAGCTTTGGATGTTGGAGCTTTGACCCTATTAATTATCTCTTCTTCTGAGGATGTATTGTGGTCTACCTTTCCCCCAAAGAAGTTTTCGATGGTCTTCTGCTTCTCTGCCTGACTCATCCTGGCTTACTATTTCTTGGCTTTTTACTCCTTCTTAAAGTGTAGCGCTGCTTCCAGGACACACTGTTGGTGCTACATCTTGGCCCAGGGGGTGATTGGGCTTCTTCTCAGCCTGCCTGGCTTGTGAGTAATCACAGCCGCTTTCTCTTTGACCAGGAAACAGAGGTCTGATTGAACTCTGATTCTCTATGGTCAGAAGCTTGGCGTGCTTTTACCCCTCCCCCACTGGGCCACCACCACTCAATTCAGCCCACTGGTCAGACCCAGGGCGCTTTGCCCCAACTCCAGTAGATACTGCTTCCACTTCACCCTGGCCTACCACTGAACCCCCTCACCAGTCCGTGGTCGGAGCCTCAGAAACTGCTGGTGCTGAAGAACTCTGACATGCGCTGGAAGCAGTGGTCCGTGGCTGGGTCCGGACCGCACGCTGAGCTGTTCAGCCTGATCAGTAGGTGATCAGAATTGCCCTCTTTTGCGGAGAAACAGTCTCACTCTGTTCTTATGTGCATTAGGCTGTTCTGGGTTTTGATTTTTACCACATTATTTGGGCGTGAATGGACGAGTTTATCTGGAGCTTGTGGGAGTCACAGCCTCTCCTCTGCCATCTTGGCTCCGCCCCTCGCCCATACATTCTTAATTGTTTCAGTGGGATATTAAGAGAATTAAATAATAAAACTTGGCAAAAAAAAAAAAAAACCTATGCAACTTATCACAAACCCAAGGCCAAAATCTTATAAAGTTTTAATATGTTCACATACTATATGTGTATTTTAATTTTTTTTACTCTATCATCATTGTGAATTGTGAAATAGAGCAATTTTTATTTGGTAAGGCAGTATATTTCTTTTTTTTTCTTTTTTCTTTTTTTAATTTTATTTTTTTAAGTGAGGCAATTGGGGTTAAGTGACTTGCCCAGGGTCACACAGCTAGTAAGTGTTAAGTGTCTGAGGCCAGATTTGAACTCAGGTCCTCCTGAATCCAGGGCCGGTGCTCTAATCCACTGCGCCACCTAGCTGCCCAGGCAGTATATTTCAATGTCATGGCAGTGTTATTTCTGAAAAGTGGCTTTATAAAGCTCTACAGTCCAAATATTATTCATCAAACTACAGTACTGACAAAAAAATACCCTTATTATAGCAGCCAACAACCTTTTAAAGGTGGACATGTTCAATTTTTATCCATTCCCCCCCCTCTCCATCTTGAGAAACAATTGCAGTATGATGTAGGAACTTTGAGGAACCCCCCCCCCCCAAGAGAAAGCTCCTCTAACTTCACGATTACATGATTGGGAAAAGAAGAGTGTAGTAAGATGCCTCAATCCAAAAACAGTTTCTTATTTCAGTACCCTTTAAGTTTACAAAGAGCTTTCTTCAAAAAACTATGAGGTGGGGGGGGGGCGAGCTAGGTGGCGCAGTGGATAGAGCACTGGCCCTGGAGTTCAGGAGGACCTGAGTTCAAATTTGGCCTCAAACACTTGACACTTACTAGCTGTGTGATCCTGGGCAAGTCACTTAACCCCTATTGCCCTGCAAAAACAAACAAACCAAAAAAAACCTATGTAGGTAAGTAGTACATGTATTATACCCAATCTATAGACTATGAAACTGAGGCTCAGAAAAGTTGAATGATTTACTCAAGATCGCAGTTCATGAGTGGCAGAGCTGCTGTTTCAGCTAGCCCTCTGATTCCAAAATCTAATGTTCTTTCCTGATAGCATGCTGCCTCGATGCATATACCTATATTTTACTCTAAAATTCTGGTCACTATGCCTAGGACCACCCTTAGGGAAGGAAGCAAAGTGCCCCAAAATAAATCCTATCATGTTCCCATTAAAATGTCATTTTTCTGTATTTTAAAAGCTTTTCTGTCTCCAAGCAATCCCTTTAAAAATACAAACATCCTTAGGAATAGATAGCTTTTAAAACCTTGGTTAGAAGTCAGGAATGGAAGAAGATGGAGAAAACTAGACATTTTCTCTGATTCTCATGACTTCTACTTAAGTGTAAGGGGCAAATAATATCAGCTATCTCCATGGTCCAGGATACCAAGGACCTTAACAAGGTAAAAACCTGATGAACTAACAGCAGAGAAGGCTGATGCATTCATTCACTCAGCAACCTCTTCCCCCACTGCCCACCTCTTTGAGGCAGCACTATACAACCTCATAGGCTTTCAAGAGCACACAGTTCTACCCTCCTCTCAGTGCTGTGGAAAACCAAAAAGCAAAAGCTTCCTCTAGCTGGGACAACAGCTTGGCAGCTCAAGCAGAAAATTAAGATCAAGATATTGGATACATGTGTGGCATTTCACTAAGTAAGCCAGCTGGGGCTAATTCTTTCTCCCCAGAAAGTACTTAGGACAGAAACTGAGGCAGTGAAATGCCCAATATGGTAGGAGACTGAGATGGCTTTTGAGATCCGCCCATAGGAAAACCACCATCAAAGGGGAAAGAGTCAAAAAGTGGACAAGAGGAGAAAAAACAACACTGAAATTGCCAAAGATCTCAGGAGGAAGAAAACTCAGTTAAACATTTTGAGCATAATTAGATAAATCAACAGGGAGGATATTAGTAACAGAAAGTCAAATGACCTCCAGATCAGGGAAAGAGTACAGGCATTTGTGAATAAATATTTCAAGGCAAAGAAAAAATAAATCAGTACCTGAAGAAGTAAAGGAACCTCCAAATCAACAAGCAGAATGTTCTTGGATGACTTAAAAGAGAAACAAGAATCATGAAAGCACAATTTAGGGCCTGTACATAGCAGAAATATTTAGCAGAACAAAACACTTTAATGCATGATGGTGAGTCTCACTAAAGAAAACAGAACTGAATGCACAAAAGCACAGTCCAGAAGAAGAGAAGCAAAAAAGTTTAAATTTAAAGGAAAACATGATCTCTATACAAACAAAATATATTGATCTGTAAGATAAATAGAGACAATTTGGAGATGATGGGCAGCTAGGTGGCACAGTGGATAGAGCACTGGCCTTGGAGTCAGGAGTACCTGAGTTCAAATCCAGCCTCAGGCACTTAACACTTACTAGCTGTGTGACCCTGGGCAAGTCATTTAACCCCAATTGCCTCACTTAAAAAAAAAAAAGAGAGAGAGATGATGGGTCTCCCAGAAGATCGCAAGTCAAAAAACATAAACGCTATAATGCAAGAAATAATACAGGGGGGGGGCGGCTAGGTGGCGCAGTGGGTGAAGCACCAGCCCTGAATTCAGGAGTACCTGAGTCCGGGTCCGGCCTCAGACACTTGACACTTACTGTGTGACTCTGAGCAAGTCACTTAACCCCCATTGCCCTGCAAAAAAAAAAAAAAAAAAGAAAGAAAGAATACAAGAAGGCCGTCCAGAACTTATGAACACAGAAAACAAAGTGCCAATTGAAAGAATCCACAGATTGCCTCCACAAAAAAAACCTGTGCAGCAAGTTCTAACTCACATAGTTAAACTTAATTCCAATGAGAAGCAAAAATTCTTCAAGCAACCCGAGAAAGGCCTTCAAATATTGAAAGAAAGGAAAGAGGGGCAGCCAGATGGCGCAGTGGTTAAAGCACCGGCCCTGGATTCAGGAGTACCTGAGTTTAAATCCAGCCTTAGACACTTGACAGTTACTAGCTGTGTGACCCTGGGGCAAGTCACTTAACCCCTACTGCCTGCAAAAAAAAAAAAAAAAAGAAAGAAAGGAAACTGGAATAACATAAGACTATTCCTCACCCACCAGAAGCCATAGGAGAAAATGGAGTAACAGAGTTTTTAAGAACTTTAGTAGGGGCAGCTAGGTGGCACAGTGGACAGAGCACTGGCCCTGGATTCAGGAGGACCTGAGTTCAAATCTGACCTCAGACACTTGCACTTACCAGCTATGTGATCCTGGGCAAGTCATTTAACCCTCATTGCCCTGCAAAAAAAAAAAAAAAAGTTGAGTGCATAAGAACTGAAAACAAAGGAGATACCCATTCATTAGGGAATGGCTAACAAATTGTGATGCACAAATGTAATGAAGTATTACTGCCCCATAAGAAACAGTGATGAGGAATCTAGAGACACATGGTAAAACTTACTTGAATTAATGAAGAACGAAGGAAGCAGAACCAGGAAAACAATATACCCACATCCTACAACAATGTAAATGGAAAGAACAGAACTAAATGCTAAGTGATCTAAATTTAATGATCAAGTTTGACCTAGAAAGGGGAGAGGAGAAAATGCACTGCCTTTTCTTTGCAGAGTTTGGGGATTTGGGGAATGGGACAATACATGTGTTGTCAAACTCACTTGACATCTTAGTTTGGATGTACTGCTTTTTCCCTCTTTATTCTTCAATTCTGTTGCAAGGACTGGCTCTCCATGTAAAGGAGTAGGGGAGGAATATGTTTGGAAATGAAGGTGATGTAAAGAGAAAAGATGGCAATAAAAAATTTTAGTGCACTATAAGTGTGTAGGGTATTTTGAATTTTTTTTCTATTTATTTTTTATTTTGAACTTCACAAATACCAAATAAAATAGGCATTTCCATATCTGTAATCGAATAGACAGAGAACTATACTAGAAACTACAATCTCAATTATTATGTACAGCTTGCTTTTCTTTTTAAATATATAATAAATTCATCATGTAACTTCCAAGCTGTCTTGCTTGTCATTGATTTTATCTGACCTTCCTTCTATTCTTTCCTGCGCATTTTTTCAAATGCTTCTATTTTCTTTCTATTCTTGTTGTTGTTATTTGTTTACAATGGCTCCAGCAACATAAATAAAAAGAAAAAAAAGTCAAAATTAAATACTGTGTAATTAAAATGACAAAGCTTTACCCAGAAGAAAAGAATTGAGAATGTACTTCCCTTCCATCTTTTTGCAGAGGTGGAGGGGTATATACTGTCAGATATAGTCAAAGTATTTACTTTTGCAGAAATTGTCTTTTTTCCCTTTTTCATTTCTATTCTTTTGAGTTTGAAAAATATATTTAAAACATTTGTTCTCTCTCCCTTTACTTCCCCCCATTTCAAAAAATAATAATAAAATAAACATGACAACCATCATAACAAATATGCATTGTCCAGCAAGACAAATTTCCCATTGGTAATGTTTTTCACATCAGGGAATTCACTTTGCACATAGTGCTCAGAAAGTTTGCAAAGTGCTTTACAAAAATCTCATTTTATCCTCAAAACAACCCTGGGAATTAGTTACTATTGTTATTCTCATTTTACAGATGAGGAAACTGAGGTATGTAGAGGTCGAGTGACCTGCCCAGGGTCACACAGTTAGGAAGTGTCAGAGGAAGGATTTGCAAAGATGTCTTCTTGACTCCAGACCCAGCACTCCACTGCATCCCCAGCTGTGTCTGTAATGTGGATAATGATGGACTTTTTCTCTAGTTTCAAACAAGTACTTGTTGGTCATCATTTTTAGTATGTAATAATAGAAGTGGTGGTTTTTAATTATTCCTTCTAATAGACACCTGAAGTAAAATATAATAACTGGGCTAGAGTTGGTACTTTACTGTTTATCAAGTCCTTTACATACCTTATCTCACTTGATCTTAAAGACAACCCTGTGAGGCAGATATCATCCCCATTTTACAGATGAGAAAACTGAAGGCCAGGATACAACATACCCATCAGTCACACAGTTATTAAATACACAGGGAACAAGTCAAGCTTGTATGTATGCTGTCCTTTTCCACTCACCCTTTTGGGTGAAAATGAGGTCACAGAAAAAGAAAAAGTGTGAAGGAAAGAGTACAGAAGCCAGAATTAAGAGAATGAGGACTTAAGTGAGCAGATGCTGTTACTGTAGCTAGTACTCACATAGGCCCCCCTGCCTGAGGTATTCACCATTGCACCACAGGAAGCAAATTACATTGTATGCCCTGAAAGGCAGCAGCTAATAATTACTTTGAGTTAGCATGTCAAAGGAAAGGTTAAAGAGCTGCTCACTGGGAAAAAGGAGCTAACAAAGTTATTATTAGGCAGTGGTTGTCTTTCTTCTAAAAGGATTAAAAACCAAGGGGGGAGAGAGTCTTTTAAAATGGAATGCACCTTACTGTGAAAGAATGGAGATAGACTGCTAGAATGTCGTGAGTAATATATAGCAAAGGGTGTGTGGTAAGGGCCTTCACTCCAGTATTGTTCAAAGTTAGCAGCCTAACCTGAAAGTCAGGCTTTTGTCATTGTTTTCATTGTAGGGGTAAGCTGTGTGTGATTGATTGGAAAGACATCAGAGAAACCAAAACCATTCATCCGGAACACATTTGACAACCCTTTACAAGTGGTAGCATATGTTGGAGCCATTACCACGATGCCAACTATAACTTTGAGGTCAGTCTTTTGCCATGAATTGTAAACTTTGCTTGGTGTTTGTTTAAGGACCTTGCTCATTTGGGCTTTATTTCTTGCATCTTTGTGGTCCCTTATGCTAATCTCTTTCTTGCCCCATAGTCAATCAGAAAAGGATTTTCTTTCATTTCCTTTTCTTCTCTGGACTTCTCAACTTATTATCTTCCATTCTAGTCCATCAAGCATTTACTTACTGCTTTCTAACCCATGATATTCCAAAGGCGTACCATTGTCCTTTAATAATAGATGTGTAGCTTGGGCCAGGCTCGTGCCAAATACACCTTGGTGAACACGAAAACAACTTGTAGATTGTTTTATTCTGAGCTTAGGGGGGTTGTTGGGTTTTTTTTTTGTTTTTGTTTTTTTTTTGCGGGGCAGTCAGGGTTAAGTGACTTGCCCAGGGTCACACAAATAGTGTCAAGTGTCTGAGGCCGGATTCAAACTCGGGTCCTCCTGAATCCAGGGCCTGTCCTTTATCCACTGTGCCACCTAGCTGCCCCAGGGTTGTTGTTTTTTAACCTGGAAGATGAAGAAAATGTACCAGAACTCTAGGCCTATTTTAGAACTTACTGAAAATATTATGTGTTTTTTCTCAGGTTCAATGTGGTTTAATTGTGGTGGCCTACAAAGATGGATCCCCTGCTCACACACATTTCATGGACTTCGGATCTCTGTTCCCAATACTGTCTAAGTGGGCTGCTTCGACTAGAAAAATATACAGAAAAAGAAAAGAAACCAAACTACTCAAATCCAGACTAGGATGGAGGATACTGTTCAAGGCCATTTTACCCTTTCTCATGGTTTGGGAAAAGGATGCTTCAGTATTTAGTGAATCCGTGGTATCACCGATCAGGGTACTCCCTCAACTTATTCACCCCTTTGTGATCTAATGAAATCTAAAAGTGGTAATGTTAAATGTTGGATTTTCAAAATGTTGGTAGTGACTACCATATTATCACCAGCAAAGGTATTGTTGTGAAAACATGACACTCCAGTCTGAAATGAATGAAAATCTAGATGACTTTTCAGTTCAAAAGCTATCAATACAAGTAAAACCAGCTATATCACTTTGTCTTATGTTTATGGTGGCGATCATTATTTCTCTGAAAGGAGAGAAATATATTGAGCAAAGACTCTAGTTAATCTTGGATATGTGTTGTAAAACTTTTTGTGTCGTTTCATCCTGAGCATTAAAGGACTACATTCTAATGTGCCCAAAATGTAAGAGGTGAAGAAGTCTTTGTTGATGGACTTTAGTGAACAGAGCCTGTGCCCAGGTAACATTTGTATTTTTCCCAACTACAAATGACCATAATAAAACTAGTAATTGTGGCCAATGTGTGTGTGAATGTGTATGTGTAAATGTGTATATATACTATATATGTGTATAATGTATATACATTTGTGTTTATATAAAGGTAACATATACTTCATCGTATTTACTAATAAATCACTGGAGCAGAGCACAACCCATACATACCTATGTAACTCTTGTCTACCAATCAATCAGTCAATAAACATTTATCAAGTACTAACCATATACCATATGCCAAGCACTGTGCTAAGTCCCAGCCCTCAAGGAGCTTATAATCAAATGAGGAAGAAAACATGCAAACAAATACAAAGCAAGCTATGTATAGGATAAACAGGAAATAATTAACAGGGAGACACCAGGTCAAGAAGGGTTGGGAAAGGCTTCCTGTAAAAGATGGGATTTAATGTTGGGACTTAAGGAAAGTCAGTAGGGGGGAGTTGAGGAGAGCATTCCAGACATGGGGGAAAGCCAGAGAAAATACCTGGATCCAAAAGATGGAGTGTCTTGTTCATAGAACAACCAGGAGGCCCATGTCATTGCTTCACTGATGATTCCTCCATAGAATTTAAAGAATATCCACCCAGTGCACTAGAGGCCTTTCTCTAGATTTTTAAAAAACTTTCTGTAAGACAATACATCCTGGAAAAATTATCTAAAAGGCTACTGGTTCAAGTACATATTTAACAAAGCAGTATGTATTCACTTTAAAAAATTTTGTGTGTGTCAAAACAATACCAAGAAGTAGATGGAGTTGCTATTAACTGTATTATCTATCCCACTAGTATATGTATCTTATACACATTCTGAAACCTTTCTTTTGGCAATAGGCAAGGACCTGTTCTAAGAAATGCTGCTGGTGCTTAGAGGAACAAAATCACTGTAGTTACGGCTGGAAAGCTTGAGAAACTTCGACCTTCAACCCTTAATATTACAAAACCAAAAGAAAAAAGTCTAGTGCTTTGTTTTGTGTTCAGTTTACATACAGAAAAGTTTGGGTCTGCATTTTTGAAGATGGTTTTGTTTGGAACAGTATCTGCAATTTGACTTTACGGTGATAGAAGTTTAAAAATCTCAGTTTATGATACTTGTAAATACATCTTTTTTGACATACAATTCCAAAGTAAGAGCTTCATAATAAAACTTTGGCAATTAAAAAAAAAAAGGTTACAAAAAAAAACAAAAAATTAAAAACAAAAAAAAGGGGGCAGCTAGGTGGCACAGTGGATAAAGCACTGGCCTTGGGATTTAGGAGGACCTGAGTTCAAATTCTGCCTCAGACATTGACACTTAACTAGCTGTGTGACCCTGAGCAAGTCACTTAACCCATATTGCCCTGCAAAAATTTTTTTTTAAAAGGTTACTAGTCTCAAAGTAATCTAGATAGCAACAATGGCCCTAGGAGCTCATCCTTTTGGGGCAAATCGATCGTTTTTGTTTATGTCATTTTTGCAAACATTTTAATAGGTGTACAATCAGAAAGCATATAAACATTCACCTACCTGAATGACTTCAATGACCGAAATTGATTTGCCAATTAAAGGGAGATTACCAAAGAAATATGAGCAGACTGTTCTACGATCCAATGAAAACCTTGCTTCTTAGAGTTCTCAAACTACACCCAGAAGGAAATAAATTGTTCTGTGGGTTTCATCATAAACTCACCCTTAGACGCCAGCATTTAATGCCAGGATATAGTCCTGTAAACTATTAACCTGACAATTCTCTGAAGCTTAATGGTGACAAACTGAGTTTTTTGAAATATGAGAACTTCATAGAATAATAACCTCCTGGCCAAAAAAGTCCTAGGGAGAAGATAAATGTCTATTTCTAAAGCTGTTGGGAAACCCTTCCCAATAGAAATTCTATCTACGATTATTTATATAAATGGAATCTCTATATAGATAAATTCACAGCTTTTTTTGGATTTGGCATACTTGTGTCCCTTGCTTCGGAATGTGGCCATCTCTATTAGCATAGAATGTGAATTTTACAAAAGCTCATGAATTGATCATTTGTGGCAATAGGACATCTATTTCCTTTTTTTTTTTTTTTTAGGCGGGGCAATGGGGGTTAAGTGACTTGCCAGGTCACACAGCTAGTAAGTGTCAAAGTGTCTGAGGCCGGATTTGAACTCAGGTACTCCTAATCCAGGGCCGGTGCTTTATCCACTGGGCCACCTAGCTACCCCTATTTTCCATTTTTAAAACAGACTTTCCCATGTTATTTTGCATGGCTTTATTTAACTCATGCTTCACATCCCATCCAGTCACCTATCCTGTCGGTAGCCTGCTTCTCCCCACTTTAGAATAGCACATTGACACTAAACATCCCTGAGGGAGTTACCCATTCCTCTTTGAGCCTCATACCAAGTTGTCTTGTTTTATGACTAGCCTACTTTTATCTAGCCATTCCAGATCAGACTGCCTGCATATTCATCAATCAATGCCGGCCATCTTGCCATCCACCCTATCATCTCCTCCTCCCCTCTTTTTCTGGCCTTAGTCATCAAATTAATTCTACTTTGTTATCATTGTTCTTCATATGATTTTACTGTGGATCAACTCACAGTTGGTGTACCTCCCAGTCAATTCTCTGCCTGCCCCAACATTCCCCAAGATAGAATAGAGGATCCTTGAGGGCAGAAATTGTCTCCTTCTTCTTCTCCTTCTCCTTCCAGCAATTAGGGTAAAGTGATTTGCCCAAGGTCACACAGCTAGTAAATGCCAAGGGTCTGAGGCCAGATTTGAACTCAGGTCCTCCTGAATCCAGAGCCAATGCTTTATCCACTGTGCCACCCAACTGTCCCCCAATTAGGTCTTATTTCCTTAGAGTTTTTTTTTTTGGGGGGGGCAGGACAATGAGGGTTAAGTGACTTACCCAGGGTCACACAGCTAGTAAGTTGTCAAGTGTCTGAGGCCAAATTTGAATTCAGGTCTTCCTAAATCCAGGACCAGTGCTTTATCCACTGCACCACCTAGCTACCCCAAAATTGTTTCACTCTTACATTAGTATCCCTAGTGCTTGGCATATAGTAAGGACTTAATCGATAATTCCATTCATTTATTAGGACCTGAAGGATGCTTCTATAAGCATATTATTATGCAGAAAAAATTATGCTATTTATGTGTTCCCAGGTAACTAATTTGCCTGTCAGATTCACAAGTGTCAGAGATTCATAAATTCCTGCATTATTTTGTAGCAGAGTAGCTGCAGTTTATGGGACAGGTCAGTGTCACAGTAGGGGGCAGCTAGGTATCGAAGTGGATAGAGCGCCATCCCTGGATTCAGGAGGACCTGAGTTAAAATCTGATTTCAGATACTTGACACTTAATAGCTGTGTGACCTTTGGCAAGTCACTTAACCCTCATTGCCCCTGAAAAAAAGGAAACAAACAAAAAAAAACAGTGTCACAGTGGATGGAGTGCCTGAAGTCAAGAAGACTCATCTTCTTGTGTGACCCTGGGCAAGTCACTTAACACTGTTTGCCTCGATTTCCTCATCTGTAAAATGAGCTGGAAAAAGAAGTGGCAAACCACTTCACTATCTGCCAAGAAAACCCAAATAAGGTCACAAAAAGTCAGACACAACAAAACAAGATGAACAAAGCTGCAGTTTGCCAAGGCATGCCCTTGGCAGTCCAGGTCTCCTATCTTCAGTCCCTCTTCATTAGGCAGGAGCCCCACGAGGCTGAGGGGAAGTCAGGGGAATAACCATGTTCTACAATTGCTTCAAGATGGGATTCTGAGAAGATAAAAGTGAAAACTACAACTGCCTTATGCAAATGAGATGGCAACAGCAGGGGTTTTAAGAGAAAAGACCAATTAGCTAAATGAAATTTAAAATCTAATTCTTACTATACTTCTTTAGGCCTAAACCATGAAGCTCAGAGGGCAAAGAAGTTGGGCAAGGAGAGGTACAATCAAAAAGCTCACCTGCAGAAGCCAATCATCATACATAAATGATGGCATGTCAGAGAATGTATTTTTGGTACCCAATATCAGAGGGCACAAAAGAGCTCAGAAGGCTAGTTTAAATCCTACCCCAACTTATTACTAGAAAAAGTAGGTCCCAGCTTTCCTCTTGGGGTGGGGATGGGGGGAGAGTATTAGATCAGCTACCATCTTAGTCTCTAAAGCTATGCTTTGCAGGCAGTTCTCACACCAAGTATCCAAGGTCTCACACAAGTAGACAGTGACAAAAAAAAAAAGACATTGTCTTATTCTACTTTTTGGCTGTTTTTTTTTTCCTTTTTGAGGTTTTTCCCTTGTGTTCTGATTCTTCTTTCACGATATGAATAATGCAGAAATATGTTTAATATGATTGTACTACGATTGTATATAACCTATATCAGATTGATTTCTGTCTTGGAGAGGGGGGAGGGAAAGAAGGGATGGAGAAAAATTTGGAACTATAAATCTTATGAAAACAAATGTTGAGGGTCAGCTATGTGGCACAGTGGATAAAGCACCGGCCTTGGATTCAGGAAGACCTGAGTTCAAATCTGATCTCAGACACTTGACACTTACTAGCTGTGTGACCTTGGGCAAGTCACTTAACCCTCATTGCCCCACACAAAAAAAAGAAAAGAAAAACAAATGTTGAAAACTATCTTTACATGTAACAGGAAAACAATAAAATAGTTTTATGATAATAAAAAAACAAAAACAACAAGTAGGCAGTGGCAGAGGGAGGACATTTGAATTTGGGTCTTCTGAATCCACGTCCCTTGCTTTTTTTTACTGACTTCTCAGAGTGGGCATTCAAACAGTTTGTCAAAATAAAGATATTTGTCTGAGCATACAATCATCCAAAATGTGTTTAAGTCAGTCAATTAACATTACAACCCTACTAGGATGGGGCAGCTAGGTGGTACAGTGGATAAAGCACTGGCCCTGGATTCAGGAGGACCTGAGTTCAAAGCCAGCCTCAGACACTTGACATTTACTAGCTGTGTGACCCTGGGCAAGTCACTTAACCCCCATTGCCCCGGCAAAAAAAAAAAAAAAAAAAAGACCCTACCAGGTGCCAGACACCCTGATAAGCACTAGGGATACAAAAAAAGATAAAAGACAGTGTCTGCCTTGAGGAGCTGACAGTCTATTGGGGGAAACAACATACAAGAATGATATACAATCTATGTGCAAGATCAATAGGGAACAACAGGGAAGGCACTACAATTAAGAGGGATTGGGAAAGACTTCCTGTAGAAGATGGGATTTGAGTTGGGACTTAAAGGAGGCCAGGAAAGCCAGAAGGCACGTATGAGAAGGGGGAGAATTCCAGAATTGGGGGCGGGGGGGGGGGGGGGGGGGGGGGGGGCGGCGAGCAGCGAGAGAAAATGCCCAGATACAAGAGACAGAATGCCTTGTTTGAGGAACAGCAAAGAAGCCAGTATCACTGAATTGAAGAGTGCCTGATTTGAGTCGATTGCTTTAGCAAAAATGATAAACTTCTTAAATTCTCTATAAATACCCACTTTCTAAAACGAATAATCCTTTATAAAAACTTCAAAGACTCGTGTGTGCCATCTAGTGGCAAAAGAAGCACATTGTAGATTGAAGGATGGTTACTCCAAATAACAATCAGTACCTTGTAGGTCATTCAAACATTTAAATTGCAGTAGTCATTTTTCTTAAGGTACGGATTTATGAACTAGGCTGATTAGTTGTAAGACTTATATTATCTATTTCCCATCTTCAATAAGCAGTTTCTAGGTTTGTTCCATCCTGATATGGTAATATACCTGGCTAATTTATCAAAGAAAAAGATCATCGTTAAAACTATAAGAAACCTTCAAAGTCATTTAGTACACATACCTTTTTTTAAAAAAATTAATAGGGACAGGGAAGCTAGGTGGCACAGTGGATAGAGCACCGGCCCTGGAGTCAGGAGTACCTGAGTTCAAATCTGGCCTCAGACACTTAACACTTACTAGTTGTGTGACCCTGGGAAAGTCACTTAACCCCAATTGCCTCACCAAAAAAAAATTAATAGGGACAGCTAGGTGGCACAGTGAATAGAGCACCAGCCCTGGATTGAGGGGGACCTGAGTTCAAACCTGGCCTCAGACACTTAACACTTACTAGTTGTGTGACCCTGGGCAAGTCACTTAACCCCAATTGCCTCACCAAAAAAAAAAAAAAAATTAATAAGGAAATCAAAGTACAGAAAATGAAAGGTATAGTGGAAAGAGCACTGGATTTGGAATTAAAGGATGTGGCTCTATCATTTATTATCTGAGTGACCTTGGACAGATCACTTAATCTCTCTGGGCCTAAATTTCTTCATCTGTAAAACAGAAGAGGTATAGGAGGAAGTGAATGAACTCCAAGGTCCTTTTAGCACGAAATCTATAATCCAATGAACTAACTAGTAAGTGACTGCTAGGACTAGAACCTAGCTCTTTCTTAAAAACTGTTTTTACTATCATGAACTTAATAAATATCAACCAACATGGACATATCTCTCTCTGAAAGAAGAACAGAAAAAGAAGACTGAACATGAAGCTGTGAATCTATACTACATACATCTCTCATGTTTGGCTTTTTTGGATATATTTCCAATTTGACCAGCCTCTTGACTCAGTTGGGAAATTTTCCTTCACACCAGAGGTATCAAACACCCTGCCTGCATACAAGCCCTAGCTTTGAGTTACAGCCCAAGCCAGACTAAAATTTAATTAGGAAATATTTAACAAAATTTAAAAATACAATAAAACAAAGAACATGTTAATTTGTGACTTTCTAAGTCAATATTTAGCATCCTTATGTACAATTTAGTGACCTTTATTTCTATCTGAGTGTGACACCACTGCTCTACAGTAATGCTACATTGCCTCTTCTGAAAGGAAAGTCTCCTGCAAGGAAAACTTAGCCCTTAGAATCCCAATCATTGCAAGTTGTACAGTTTCATGTATAATCATCTTTTTTATTGTACTACATTATGGAAATGCTTGTTTCATTCCATACATTTAAAAAATATTTTTAAATGATAGGGAAGAGAAAGTAGGGGTTAAAACCAATCTAGACCAACAAATACTTATTAAGCATCTACTGGGTATTAGGCACAGGATACCCAAAGAAAGTGAAAACCTGGCCTCAATGGGCTTACATTCTACTGCAGGGATGACTGGGACCAGATGGGAGGAAACTCTCCCAATGCACTCTCTTTCAGAGTT
This sequence comes from Dromiciops gliroides, assembly GCF_019393635.1. Classification (NCBI taxonomy): domain Eukaryota; kingdom Metazoa; phylum Chordata; class Mammalia; order Microbiotheria; family Microbiotheriidae; genus Dromiciops; species Dromiciops gliroides. The sequence continues at coordinate 561,127,264 of NC_057862.1, read as the reverse complement.
GTCTGTAGTGATAAGCAGGGTCACATAGCCAAGATTGGTCAATCCCCCTTCCTAACTCCAACTCTGGCTCTCTATGCTGTCTTCACTGAGCCTGGACTCCCTCCCTGTAAATAAGAAATTATGTACATGATAATTTGAGGAAGATTGAGAACACTAACCATTAAGGACATTAAGAAGATCTTCCCGGGGCAGCTAGATGGCAAAGTGGATAGAGCACCAGCACTGGAGTCAGGAGTACCTGAGTTCAAATCCAGCCTCAGACACTTAACACTTACTAGCTGTGTGACTCTGGGCAAGTCACTTAACCCCAATCGCCTCACTTTAAAAAAAAAAAAAAAAACATCTTCCCACCAGAGATGACTGTTGAGCTTAACCTTGAAGGAGATAAGAAATTCTAGGAGGTAGAAGTGAAAAGGGAGTGCATTCCAGGTATGGAGGACATTTTCTACACCTAGTTTCTGCCATACTATCTTCCAGTTTTCCCAGCAGTTTTGTCAAATAGTGCGTTCTTATCCCAGAAGCTGGGGTCTTTGGGTTTATCAAACAGTAGATTACTATAGTCATATATTACTACTGTGTCTCCTGTACCTAACCTATTCCACTGATCTACCACTCTATTTCTTAGCAAGTACCAAATAGTTTTGATGACCACTGCTTTATAGTATAGCTTCAGATTTGGTACGGCTAGCCCACCTTCCTGTGCATTTTTGTTCATTAATTACTTTGATATTCTTGACTTTTTGTTCTTCCAGATGAATATTGTTATTATTTTTTCTAGCTCTATAAAATAATTTTAGGTAGTTTGATTGTTATGGCATTGAATAAGTAAATTAATTTAGGTAGAATTGTCATTTTTATTTTATTAGCTTGGCTTATCCATGAGCAATTTATATTTTTCCAATTATTTAGATCTGATTTTATTTGTGTGAAAAGTGTTTTGTAATTGTGTTCATATAGTTCCTGGATTTGTCTTAGCAGGTAAACTGCCAAATATTTTTATACTGTTTACAGTTGTTTTATTTTATTTTTTGTTTACAGTTATTTTAAATGGAATTTCTCTATCTCTTGCTGCTGGGCTTTGTTGGTCATATATAGAAATGCTGATGATTTATGGGGATTTATTTTTTATCCTGCAAGTTTGCTAAAGTTGTTAATTGTTTCAAGTAGTTTTTTAGTTGATTCCATGAAGGACATTTTCAAAGACACCAAGGTGAAATATGGAATGTTGAGTATTGACAACAGCAGATAAGACAGTTTGGGCAGATTACAGGTTGTATGAAGGGAGATAATGTGCAATAATCCTAAAGCAGGCTGGAGCCAAGTTGTAAAAAGACTTTAAACAGGGGCAGCCAGATGGTGCAATGGTTAAAGCGCTGGCCCTGGATTCAGGAGTACCTGAGTTCAAATCCAGCCTCAGACACTTAACACTTACTAGCTGTGTGACCCTGGGCAAGTCACTTAACCCCCATTGCCCCACAAAAAAAAAAAAAAGACTTTAAACATCAAGCTTTGTTTTTCATCCTAGATGTAACAGGCAGCAACTAGTAGCTAACAAACATTACTAAGCACTTAGTGAGTACTAGGTACCCTGCTAGGCCTGGAGATACAAAGGCAAACACAAGGTCACTGCCCTCAAGGAGTCCGAAAAAAAACCTACCTTCTTCCCTACCTTTCTTGCCTAAAATGTGCCTGGCACTGTGATAAGTGCCATAAAGAAAGGCAAAAATAGTACTTCTCGAAGAACTCCTAATGAGAGAGGTGATATACATATAAATGACATACTTATATGCAAATACAAGATATATACAGAGTAAATATGAGGTGGTTGTTGCTGTTTTAGTTTGGCCTTCCTTGAGGAGGAGAAGCACCACATCAGGAAGGCGATGTCATAACTTGCATTTGAACTGGACTTAAGTGAGGCAGGTCCCTGCAAAGTCACCAGCCCCACTCTCTCTTGCAGAGCCATCTGGGTCCAGTGGCAAGATATAGATCAGCATATCAGCATGACTGAAGATGATCCCCATGAAGTGTGAGACCTTGGCCTTTTTATGCTAAAGTCTTTCCCAGGACTCAGTTTGTCTGAGGCAACACCCATTCATTTATTAGAGCTAGGTAAAAATGAGGCAAAGAATGGCCTCTTTTACCTAGTCGAAAAAAAAAAAAATCAATCCGGGAGGGGCAGCTAGATGGCACAGTGGATAGAGCACTGGCCCTGGATTCAGGAGTACCTGAGTTCAAATTCGGCCTCAGACACTTAACACTTACTAGCTGTGTGACCATGGGCAAGTCATTTAACCCCCATTGCCATACAAAAAAAAAGAAGAAGAAGAAAAGAAAAATCAATCCAGGAGGGTAAAACTCTCAGGGTTTCTGTCCAAAACAGAAACAATTGGTATTTACACTCACTCTGAGCTGTCACAACCTGGTTGGCCTGGGACCTATTGTTGGCCAATCAATGAAAGCCAGAGTGATTTGGTTTTAAGACATATTCCTTAAAAAAGGAAGCTGGGGGGCAGCTAGGTGGTGCAGTGAATTAAAGCACTGGTCCTGCATTCAGGAAGACCTGAATTCAAATCTGCCCTCAGACACTTGACACTTACTAGCTGTGTGACCCTGGGCAAGTCACTTAACCCTCATTGCCCTGTAAAAGCAAAACCAAACAAACAAAAAGGAATCTAGCCTGAAAACCCCCAAGATATCTTTTGTGTGTGTGTGTGTGTGTGTGTGCGTGGTTTTTTTTGGGGGGGATGAGGCAATTGGGGTTCAGAAGGCATGTTTCAAAAGACCAAGCAATCAGGAACAGGGCCAGAAGGAAAGTAAAGAGAGGAAGAGTAGGGAAGACCTGGTCAGATTTGTGTTTTAGGGAGATCAGTTGAATGGAAGATGGACTACAGGAGGGAGAGACAAGGTAGGGAGACCAAACAGAAGGTTACTGTAAAATGTCCAGGTGTCAGGTGATGAGGGCTTGCACCAGGGTGGTCCCAGTGTGAATGGAGAGAAGGGGATGTATACAAGAGATATAGAAATGGCAGGACTTGGCAAGGGGCTGAATGTCAGGGGTGAGAGTAAGTGAGAAGTCAAGGATGACACCTACGATGTGATCCTGGGTCATTGGGAGGATGATGGTGCTTTGGACAATAATAGGGAAATTCAGAAAAGCAGAGAGTTTGGAGGGAAAGATAATGAGTTTTAAACATGTTGAGTTTAAGATGTTTACAGAATATCCCATTCAAAATGTCTAATAGGCAGCTGGTGATGCAAAACTGGAGGCCTGAGAAAGCTTAAGCCTGGACAAATAGATCTGAGAATCACCTACATAGATATGACAATTGAATTCATGGGTGCTAATGAGATGGCCAAAAGAAATAAGGTAAAGCTGGATTCAGGAGGACCTGAGTTTAAATCCGGCCTCAAACACTTGACATACTAGCTGTGACCCTGGGCAAGTTACTTAACCCTCATTGCCCGCAAAAAGAAAGAAAGAAAGAAAGAAAGAAAGAAAGAAAGAAAGAAAGAAAGAAAGAAAGAAAGAAAGAAAGAAAGAAAGAAAGAAAGAAAGAAAGAAGGAAGGAAGGAAGGAAGGAAGGAAGGAAGGAAGGAAGGAAGGAAGGAAGGAAGGAAGGAAGGAAGGAAGGAAGGAAGGAAGGAAAGAAAAGAAAAGAAAAGAAAAGAAAGAAGAGGGAGAAAGAAAAGTGACAAAGATGGACACAAAGTGGTGATAACCTGGAACAAGATCCAGTGAAGGAAACTGAGAAAGAGTAGTCAGAGAGATAGGAGGAAAACCAGGAGAGCTCAGAGTTACACAAAAAGAGAGGAGGGAGTATCCAAAAGAGGTGATTGATAGGCAAAGGTTACTGAGAGATCAATAAGGATGAGGACTGGGAAAGGCCATTAGATGAGGCATTGAAGACAGCATGGTTAACTTTAAAAAGAACAATTTCAGTTGAATAATTTGGTTTGAAGCCAGATTACAGGGAGCTTAGAAGAGGTTGAGTAGGAGAGAAAGTGGAGGCAGCAAATCTAGATGATTTCTTATGGAGTTTATCCACGAAAAGGAGAAATATAGAATGATAGCTACCAGGGAAAGATCAAATGAGGATTTTTGAGGGTGGGAGAGATACAAGCATGTCTGCAGGCAGCAAGAAACCAGCCAGTAGACCAATTGAAGATTAATGAGAAAGTGGTAATGACAGAGGGGGCAATCTTGTGGAGAAGATGAGATGTAATGGAATCAAGAAGTCATGTAGAGAAGGCAGCTAGGTGTCACAGTGGATAAAGCACCAGCCCTGGATTCAGGAGGACCTGAGTTCAAATCCAGTCTCAGATACTTGACACTTACTAGCTGTGTGACACTGGGCAAGTCACTTAATCCTCATTGCCCCACAAACAACAACAACAACAAAAGAGTTCATGTAGAAAAAAATAAATGAATGAATGAAAATAAAATAAAAATAAAAAAGAGTTCATGTAGAGGGGTTTGCCTTGGCAAGGAGAAAGGATACCTTTTTATGTGAGATGAGGGTGAAGGAGGAGATAAAGGGTGGGGGGGGGGTATCTGAGTGACATAAGATGAGGAAAAAACAGGGAGCTTGTGGCCTCAATTATTTCTGTGAAGTATGGGGCAAAGTTTTCAGCTGAGACAATAGATCAAATATAAGATCTTCTAAAGGCTTTCATAACCTGGTCTCTTCCCATGTTTTTAGTCTTCTGGCACACAATGCTCCCTCTCCTGACTCTAAAGTGTTTTTACTGGACATCCCTCATGTCTAGAACACTCCCTCTCCTTCAACCTCCTGGCTTCTGTGGTAAAAAGTGAAAGCTTTTAACTAAGATCTAATAGTTGGTTAGCGATAACTGAAGGACGCCAGTTTTGGAAGGACTGCCCTTTCAGGGAGGAGACCATGAGAAACAGCCATGTGCCTGCTGATACCGAGCACTCCACTTCCGGGGTACGAGCTTAAAGGCAAGGAGAGAACGGAAGTGGTGCCTTTTTTCTCTCGCTCACTCACTCGCTCTCTTGCCTTTCGACGGTGTGGTCCTTGGTGATTGGCCTGGTCCTCTGTAATAGCACGTGCTTGATGCGGTTCTCAGCCTCAGAGGTGGCTTTGGGATTTGGTGAGTTCTATACGGAATATAGATTAAGCTTAGATCTAAGACTATTTATTTGTATTTCTACTTTCCTATTTCTCTAATCAGCATCACCTTGTTTGTTGGCTAATTAATTCCCAAACAATAAACGCTAAGTAATCCATTTCTAACCAAAGCTCAGAGGTTTCTTTCTCTTACTGGTCTGGGAGATATATAAGGGAAAGGTTAAAAGGGAGTTTAATGCTCTTATATCCAATTTTAAATCTCACACTATTCTCAATATTGTGTGAAGGTTTCCTTCAATTCTCCACTAAAATCCTCCCTCAGATACTCGGTAGCTGTGTGACCCTGGCCAAGTCACTTAACCCCCATTGCCTTAAAAACATCTGGGGCGGGGCAGCTAGGTGGCGCAGTGGATAGAGCACCGGCCCTGGACTCAGGAGTACCTGAGTTCAAATCCAGCCTCAGACACTGGACACTTGACACTAGCTGTGTGACCCTGGGCAAGTCACTTAACCCTCATTGCCCTGCAAAACAAACAAACAAACTATAAAACTTTAAAAAGAAAAAAGTAAACTGCAAAGGGGCAGCTAGGTGGTGCAGTGGATACTTAACCCTCATTGCCCCACCAAAAAAGACAAAAAAAAAGAAGAAAGAAAAGTAAATTGCCATGCCTATTATATTTTCAAAAAATAATCTGCCTGAGTGAGATGAGCAGAACCAGAAGAACATTGTACACAGTATCATCAACATTGTGTGTAGATCTACTGTGATGGACTATATTCTTCTCACCAATGCAATGGTACAGAAGAATTCCAGGGGACTCATGATGGAAGAGGATCTCCAAATCCAAGGGAAAAAAAAAAAAGAACCGTGGAGTATAAATGCTGAATGAACCATACTATTTCTTTTGTTTTTGGTGCTGTTGTTTTTCTATTTTGAGGTTTCTCATCATTGCTCTGATTTTTCTCTTATAACATGACTAATGCAGAGATATGTTTAATGTTATTATATATATATATATATATAAAACCTATATCAGATTACCTGCTGTCTAGGGGAGGGGGGAGGGAGGAAGAAAAATCTGAAATTGGAAAGCTTGTATAAACAAAAGTTGAGAACTATCTTTTCATGTAACTGGAAAAAAATAAAATACTTTATTAAAAAAAATAATAATCTGCCTACTTAGGATTGCTATGCCAGTGGTCCTGATTTAAGTCCTGTTACTAGAACTAATTAATGCCCTGTAGTCAGAGGACTTGGGTTCAAATTCTGACTGGGACTTCCTACTTGACTGACCTTGGGTAGATGGCCCAGTCATCCATCCATCCATCCATCCATTCATCTATCAATGGTCTTTGATCAGCTCTAGATCTCTGACCCTACAGCTGAACAGCTGTGATTAAAGCCCTCACTCTTCAGATAAGCTTGGCACCTCACTGTCCAAAAAACCAGATTCATTGGGTTGTTTTTTTCCAGGGCAATGAGAGTTAAGTGACTTGCCCAGGGTCGCACAGCTAGTAAGTGTCATGTGTCTGAGATCAAATTTAAATTCAGGTCCTCCTGAATCCAGGGGTGGTGCTTTATCCACTGCACCACCTAGCTGCCCCCAGATTCATTGAGTCCAAAGCTCTGCTTATACTCTCCCTTCTTCCTTCTTATCATTTCAACCTACCCATTGTTTTGTTTTGTTTTGTTTTTTGCGAGGCAATGGGGGTTAAGTGACTTGCCCATGATCACACAGCTAGTAAGTGTCAAGTGTCTGAGGCTGGATTTGAACTCAGGACCTCCTGAATCCAGTGCTGGTGCTTTATCCACTGCGCCACCTAGCTGTCCTCTCAACCTACCCATTCTTAAAGACTCAGCCCAAGCCCAGTCCAGATCTTCTTCATCTCTGGACACTTTTGTCCATTCCAGGGCTTCTTGAACTTTTTCCACCCACAACCCCTTTTCGCCCAAGAAATTTTTATGTGACCCCCAGGTATATAGGTATATAAAACAGGTATATATAACCTTTCACTGTTGCCAAAATTTTCACAATCTCCACACTTAGTTACACAATCCCACAGTTTAAGAAGTTTTGGTCTACACCATTCATTTTGGCAGTTGATCATATTTCATAGGCTCAAATATATAGAACTAGAAGGCACTTTAATGTCCATCCAGTCTGATCCTCATTTTACAGAGGAAGAAACTGAAGCCCAGAGAACTTAAAGAGCTGCCTGAAGTAACTGGAAGAGCCAAGGTTCAAACAAAAGTTCTTGGACACCATGATTATTTTCTACTGGACCACACTTCCATTACTTATATTTCATAGGTGGATATGATAACTCTCCAAATGAATTAAAAATACTGGAAAAATGTCTTAGTTCTGTGTATCCCTCCAACTCTTCTAGAATAGTACTGTATACAAAGGATCACTCAGTAAACATGACAGTTATTGATTGAATTATCAAAGATTTTCATAATTAATTTCCCTAAACCCCAATACCATTGATAATCAAGACCTGCTAGATTTTTATTCATGACCTTGATAGTAATAACAAGGCACACTTATCAAGTTTATCAAAAAATGCTTTAGCATCATTATAGTTTAGAGTTTAATCCAAATGCCCTCATTTTACAAATGAGAAAACTTAGGTCTAGAGAAAGTAGACTTAAAACTAGTTCTTAAATGATTTACTCAAGGTCACCCAGATAGTAAGTGAAAGAACTGGAATTTGAACCCAAGTACTCTGGCCTCAGTTTTAGTGCTTTCTCCTGTATCCTGCCGCCTATTTGGATTAGAATCCAAAGGCTATGAAAAGTGGAAAAAAATCACATAAAAAGAATGAGGTTTCAGATGGGTTAAAGTATAGTAATACAACAAAATGGGAAGGGAAAGGGTGTGGTTCTTGATCAGAATGTCCTGGGAATCATGTACTGGGCTGTCACTGGGTAGGACCTTTAATTTCCCTGGCATAAATGAGGAAAAACAGGAGAGCTGTGTGAGATTGTATAATGAACATAGAATCTAGTCCTCTTAATTCACTGTGTGATCAGAGTTCCCAATCTTCAAAGCGATGAGACTGGATTTGTTATATTTCAAGTCATTTCCATCTCCGGCATGCTGTGACTAACACCCAGCTAGGCACATTCTCCTAATTTCACAGAACTCGCCTGAAACTGCGGTTAGAACACGTGGACGTATGGCCACCACATAAGTCTCCCCATGGTACAGGAAAAAGCAGTTCTCAGCTCTAACCACCATCCTGCTATTTGTCATCCCATCCATCTGCTGCCCCCATGAAATGCTCACCCACGTCAACTAAAATGGTAAGTAAGCAGTACCGGGAATCTGCCTGGTAAATGTCAGGCCAGCCAACTAACAAGATGTGTACAATGAAGAAAACCAAAATAGCAACTGGCCAGAAGTATGGGTCTACAGATCTGTCCGTTCATGGGAAAGCCAGAGAGCCTCTGTTTATTGAATCATTCATTATCAGGCCAAGTCCTTATTATTAGGAGTTTAGTCAGGGAATCCCACATGTTGATTTCCATTTCCTCTCTGTAGCTGAGTCCTCTTGGTTTATGATGCCCATTTGCTTCTCCTACCTCTAATTGACTTTAAATCAAGCTATAGTTAACAACTCTGGCCTACAGGGTACAAGGATGTAAGCAGTGTTTTTCTTTTGTTTTTTAGTGAGGCAATTGGGGTTAAGTGACTTGCCCAGGGTCACACAGCTAGTAAGTGTTAAGTGTCTGAGGCCAGATTTGAACTCAGGTACTCCTGACTCCAGGGCCGGTGCTCTATCCACTGTGCCACCTAGCAGCTCCTAAGCAGTGTTTTTCTAAGAAGATTTGGACCCCCTGGCTTCCCAACAATATTTTACACATGGTAGAAAGGCAACTTGATAGAGGTTTTCAGTACTTCATGCTGGACCTGGAGTCAAATTTAAATCTTACCCTAATTGTGAAACCTTAGTTAAAGTCACTTAATCTCTAAATCTCACTTTCCCCAGCTGAAATATGGATATCCTTTAAAAGGTGGTTGTGACAATCAAGGGTATTTGCAAACCAAATATTCAAAAGGCCTAAGTCTGACCATGTCACTCCTCTATTCAGAACGCTAACCTGAAGATACACAATATGGCTCTAACCTGTCTTTCCAGACAGATTTCACCCACTCTTTCTAGCCAAATTTGCAGTTAATTGTCCGTGGCATTACATTCTCTGCCTCTACCTTTGCTCAGCACTATAACGGGTTCTCTCCTCACCTTTACCTCTTCTTACCCCAAACTCCCTTCAAGACTCAGCTCAAGTCTGGACTCCTACAAGAGGCCATTGCTCATGCCCACCACCTTACCCCATATTACTTTGCAAACATTTCATATTTAGTAAGACAGCATGGGGGCAGCTAGGTGGTGCAGTGGATAATGCACCAGCCCTGGATTCAGGAGGACTTGAGTTCAAATCCAGTCTCAGACACTTAACACTTACTAGATGTGTGACCCTGGGCAAGTCACTTAATCCTCATTGCCCCACAAAACAAACAAAAAACCAACAACAAAGACAGCATGGTTGAGTGGTTGAGAGCTAGCTCTAAGTCAGGAAAACCCAGGTTCAAATCTTGTCTCTAAGTACACTGGATATGTGACCAGAGGTAAGTTATTTGACTCCTCAGTGCCCCAAGCAACTCTCCAAGACCATACATTGAAAATACTTGGTGACCTACTAGGTCTGTATCCCAAAGAGATCATAAAAAAAGGGGAAAAGGACCCACATGTACAAAAACATTTCTAGCAGCTCTCTTTGTGGTAGCAAAGAATTAGACATTGAGGGGATGACCACCAATTGGGAAATGGCTGAACAAGTTGTGGTATATGAATGTAATGGAATACTATTATGCTGTAAGAAATGATGAGCAGGCAGATTTCAGAAAAACCTGGAAAGACGTAAGTGGACTGAGGCTGAGTGAAGTGAGCAGAACCAAGAGAACATTGTACACAGTAACAGCAATATTGTGTGATGATCAACTGTGATAGACTGGGCTCTTCTCAGCAATACAATGATCCAAGACAATTCCAAAGGACTCATGATGGAAAATGTTCTCACATCCAGAAAAAGAACTGTGGAATCTGAATGCACATTGAACCATACTATTTTTACAGGTTTTTTTTTTTTTTCCTTCTTGAGGTTTTTCCCTTTTGTTCTGATTCTTCTTTCACAACATGAGTAATGTGGAAATATGTTTAATGTGATTGTACATATATAACCTATATCATATTGCTTGCTTGGGGAGGGGAGACAGGAGGGGGGGAGAAATATTTGGAACTCAAAATCTTATGAAGATGAATGTTGAAAACTATTTTTATATGTAACTGGAAAAAAATGAAATACTATTAAGATTGGAAAAAATGAGAAAAGAATTGGTGATCTGCATTGGTAGAGAATTTTCTCCCTGGGAACTTCCTATACCAGTGGTAAGGGATTGACAATGATGGGCCAAGGGATTAGCCCTAAATATTCCTTAATGGTGATTAAAGGAAAAAATAATTAGATTATTATGAGTAGTATATGAAATTACAGGGGCAGGCCCCCCTCCTTTCCCCTCCAGTCACAACATGTTTTTGTTATAGTTGTTGTAAAGGGTTCAAGAAACAAAAAATATTGAGAACCAATGTAAGTTACAGCAAGGAAATCATTGGTCTGAAACAACATTTTCAGATAACTCCAGGTGAAGTATCTCATCCACCTTCTGAAAAATGATGGACTCAGGAAGCAGATTGAGGCATATATTTTTTGGACTTGACTGACACAGAAATTGGTTTTACTTAATATGAATATTACAAGAGTTTCATTTTTCTTTTTTTTAATGGGGCGGGAAGGTAGACAGAGAAAATAAATTTCTGTTCATTGACAACAAATGAAAGTTTGAAAAAAGAAATCACAAGTCTGAAAAAATATATTTTTTTGGTATTGAATTTACCTACCTACATGTAGTTTCCACTCAGTTGAGCTTAACATCCTTTAAGGCAGAGGCTGTTTAACCTGTCTTTGTATGCCCAGCACTGAGCATTGAAGACACTTATTTCAATTGTCAGCTATTGTTTTAAGTGCTTCATGAATATTTTTGTTGTTTTTTGTTTTTTTGTCTTTATTTTGGCGGGGCAATGGGGGTTAAGTGACTTGCCCAGGGTCACACAGCTAGTAAGTGTCAAGTGTCTGAGGCCGGATTTGAACTCAGGTACTCCTGAATCCAGGGCCGGTGCTTTAACCACTGCGCCGTCTAGCTGCCCCCCATGAATATTTTTAATTTGACTTCCTGCGAGTATCTTCAGGATGAATTTTTTAGTAGACAAGGACCCAGAAGGTCTTCCTCTTATAAATTTTGAAGCAGATACTCTTTCTACTGATGCAGTTTACAAAGCTGTAACCAGGGATTTAAAAGCTATTATGGCAGGGGCAGCTAGGTGGCAGTAGATAAAGCTTGGGCCCTGGATTCAGGAGGACCTGAGTTCAAATCCAGCCTCAGACACTTGACACTTACTAGCTGTGTGACCCTGGGCAAGTCACTTAACTCTCACTGCCCTGCAAAAAATAAAATAAAAGTTTTTATGGCTCAAAAACTTTATTTCCCTGAAGCTAACCTAATACTGAGCTCCTGAATTTAGCCCATCATCTCCATTTCATGTTCTGAGTCTTAAGTCCTTCTGGCTCAGTCTAGGATGTCTGCTCCAAAGCTTATGCTCTGGGAGGCCAGGTTCCCCTCCACACCATGATGAGGCTTCAGAGTGATGGCTTCAGTAAAATGAAGATAAGACAATGTTGCTCCTTGGCAGGTGTTCAAGATGGTTTGGGTATGGAAAGTCATTTAAAAACCATGAGTTACTCCTTCATTTTCCCAAGGTCACAAATTTAGAACTTGGAAGGGGCCTCAGAGAACCCCTGGTCCAACCTCCCCTTTTTTCAGATGAGGGAATTGGTCACTGATTACTCAATTATTGAGTCCCAGGGAGATTGATGGAGTGATTTGTCCAATGTCACAGTGTTTAAATCCAGGTCCTCTGAGCCTCACAATTCCTCCTTTCCATGACTATTCCACTTTTTAAGGGGTCTTGGCTCCATAGGACCAAGTCCCATCAGTGGGCATGGTGATTCCCAACAGTGTGTCTTTTGTATATCTTTCTTCTCACTTTACCCTGTGATAAATCTAAGGTGACCCTTCTCTCCCAAGTGCTACAATTACCATCGAACCTTTTGCCTCTGTGTTTTACTAAGTGCTCTCTTTACTTCTCAAATGTGTCACTGGGGCTGAGGCAACCCCCAATGTTACCAATCCCCCACGGCCAGGGGGTCCCAAACAGGAGAGGGTGGCTTGGGCTGAATGAAACCTAAGTAACTGGCTAAAGGTTCCACAAGCCAAAAGGACAACCCTCTCACCCCCAAACCAACTATAGTGATTGTCTCAGTCCTATTCAGCTCAGTCTGATGCCTTTCTAAGAAAGAATGAAGGGAAATAAGCGTGTATTAAGTGCCTACTATATACTAGGCACTATGCTACACACTCTACAAATATTATCTCCTTTAATCCTCACAGGTAGGTGCAGTTGTTATCCACATTTTACAATTGAGGAAACTGAGACAAACAACAGTCAGGTGACTTGCCCAGGTTTACACAGCTAGTGTGTCTGGGGCTGGATTTGAACTCAGGTCTTACTGATCCCAGGTTCAGTAATTGATGTGCCTGTCACCTAGCTGCCTCTGTAGCTCCTCAGGAATTTTTGTTTTGTTTTAGCAGGGAGGTAGGGGGGGGAAAAAGAACAGGGAGTAGAAAGACTTTATCTAGCTAAGATTCCTGGAATAAGGCCAGGATAGAAGAAAATGCACATTAAAACCAAAGGAAGAGGAGGGGGCGGCTAGGTGGTGCAGTGGATAAAGCACTGGCCCTGGATTCAGGAGGACCTGAGTTCAAATCCGGATCAGACACTTGACACTTACTAGCTGTGTGACCCTGGGCAAGTCACTTAACCCCCATTGTCCCGTGCAAAAAAAAAAAAAACAAAAAAAAAAACCAAAGGAAGAGAGGCAGCTAGGTGGCACAGTGGATAAAGCACCAGCCCTGGATTCAAGAGGATCTGAGTTCAAATCTGGCCTCAGATACTTGACATTAGCTCTGTGACCCTGGGCAAATCACTTAACCCTCATTGTCCTGCAGAAACAAAACAAAACAAAAAAACCAGAAGACCTCAAGAAGCAGAAAAAAAATCTGGGGATATTTTGTAGAGGCAAGCTACAGGGCACAATAATCAGAGGACATTCCTCCTGGCTTTGGAGTCAGGAGCCCGGGGTTCTGCTGTTCCCTTATAGACTGTGACCATGGGTAAGTCACTTAACCTCTTTTTGCCTGTTTCCACATCTGTGAAAACGGGATCACTATGGCACTTACCTAACAAGGTACCTGTGAAAATCAAATGAAATTTAATTATGTGAAGTATGTAAAGTGCTTTGCAAGTCTGCTATCTTTATGCAAAATCCTGGTATTCATAATTGAGGCCCTAAGCCATAAGGAGGTAGGGTTTGGACTCAGGCTTTGAGTCCAGAACCAGCAGTCATCATCTTAGCTCACATTTCTTATAGTGCTTTAAGGTTTACAAAGGCCATAAAGAGGTTAAATTATAACTGAATTGTTTGGAGTATAACTTCATTTTTGTTGATGGTTGTTAACAATTATTTTATTTAAAAGAAAAGGTCAGATTCTGTTCAGTACACTGTGTCAGAAGGGAAGGGAGGGACTAACACAGTTTAGAATGATTTCCATTTTCTGGAGAAGCAGGGTGTGGTAGATTGAGCTGGCCCTGGAGCCATTTTGAGGAAGGGCCCAGACCAGCCATGCTCACTCTCTGGACTTTGACATGTGTTCCTGCTGCCTTCTCCCTCCTCTGCCACCCTCCTTGTCATCCCATTTTGAGGAAGGGCCCAGATTAGCCATCCTTTGTTCTCTGGACTTTGCCACTAGGCTCCAGAAAGCTTCTCCTTCCCTGCCCCACCCTCAAAACTCCCTTGTATTTGGATGTCCCTTCAAATGTAAGGCCTTTGAGGATAAGGGTTGTCTTTCTTTTTGCTTAGCACAGTGCCTGGTACATAATAAGTGCTTAATAAATGCTTAACTTGATTTGGAGCCAGGAAAACCTGGATGCATCTGGGCCATACCCAATCACAACCTTTCAGTGTCCTAAACCAGTGCAGTCAAACTCAAGTAGAAACCCAAGGTCATCGATCTGTACAGGATTCCTCTGGGGCACATATTAATTTTAGTTTTAAAATATAATATTAGCTATATTTTATTGAATTTTCATGTATTTTATAAAATATTTCCTAATGAGATTTTAATGACTCCCAGGGTTGGCAGCCTCATCTCTGATACTAAAGTTGCCTCTAGGCAGCTCTTTGAGATTATCCTTTGGAAAGGTGTTATGGGTTCCTCAGGAGAAATCACTTCACGGGTCCAGTCTCTCTCCTTCCATCCAAAAAGGTGTGTTCTTTTGAAAGCTGCTGAGACTGCTAGTGTCAAGTGTCTGAGGTTGGATTTGAACTCAGGTCCTCCTGAATCCAGGGCTGGTACTTTATCTACTGCGCCACCTAGCTGACAAGTCACTTAACCCTCATTGGCCTGCCCCCCCCCCCAAAAAAAAAAGCTAATCCTTGAAAGTAACTCTAGGGACCTCAGAAGCTTCCAATGTGAGGTAAGATGAATACACCAAAAGACAATGAATGACATTGAGACAAAATTAAGATGCCTCCAGAGAAATCTCCCTAAGGCTAAAGGGAAAAAAAAATGGTGTTATTGACACTAAAATTCAATAGCAGCTTCTGATCAACAATGATCAACAAAGCAGCAAGAGCGAGTAGAAAGAGAAATGGTTTTAGAGTCAATCTCTAGTCTAGAACCACTTGGTGGTACAATGGAGACAGTGCTAGGTCTGGAGTTCTGGAGTCAGGAAGATCCAAGTTTAAATCCAGCCTCAGATACTTACCAGCTGTCAGTCAGTAAACCACTGAAGGGGTCAGACTCTACATCTGATGTTTCTCTTCTGGTTGTCTGTCCCCCTCCCTCCCCAAAGACAGTGAATTCCAGAGATTCCCAAATATTTGTATCCTGGTTCACTGCCCTGGTCCAACAAGTATTGATGGAGCTTGAGACCACACAGCCTGAGGCCATTAGCACCTCTCATTTTGTCTTGGTTAAGAAATGCTTATTTTGGGCAGCTAGGTGGCACAGTGGATAGAGCGCCGCCGGCCCTGGACTCAGGAGGACCTGAGTTCAAATCCAACCTCAGACATGTAACACTTACTAGCTGGGTGACCCTGGGCAAGTCACTTAACACCAATTGCCTCACCAAAAAAAAAAAATGCTTATTTTGCTTTTCCTCTCTAAGTAGGTTGGCCTCATTTCAGGTACAGAAAAAGATGTAGACAAAGGTGAATTAACACCAGCACTCCAGGTAAGATTCTTAACCTGTGGATTTCTCCCCCTCATTTGTTTAGTCCTAGAAAATAGGCTTTAAAATAGAATTTCATGAGAACACTGGCTTTTGAGCTGAAGGGAACCTCAAGAGATCATAAAGTCCACAGGGATCCCAGAGGGCCCAGCCCCAGCCCTCTCCCCCAACCCTCCTGCCAATACTCTCTGTCCCTCCCTCAGGGGAAGGGAACCCAAAGACTCCTTTCCCTCTGAAGTTCAGGGGCACTCCTTTCCTCCCAGGAGCGGTGAGCTGGGCCCCTCCAAGTCCCCCCTACCTGCTGGCCAGGGAAAGCCTCTCATATCTGTCTTATCAACAAGAAGTTCCTATCTACCATCCCTCAGGATCTAACCATCTGCCCAGACCTCCAGAGCCTGTCTCCACCAATAAAAATATTAATTCCAGAGGGACAGTCCCAATTTTTTTTTGTATCCCTGGAACTTCGCATGTATTAAGCACTTAAACATTCGTGCCTTTCCAGACGAAGAAACCAAGGCTTCGGGAGAATAAAAGTCAGTTATCCAAGTCACATAGGGAGTAAATAGACTTTAATCATTAGGGATCAGGACTTAGGGAGCTTGAGTAATACAGTGTAATGGAAAGAGCTCTGGATTTTAGATTATAATTCTGGCTCTGCTGGGCATCCTGAGTTCTTGGGTATTTGCCTCTAGGAGCCTCAGTTTCTTCATCTGTAAAGTGAGAGTTGGACTACATGGTGCCTAAGGTCCATTCCAACTCTGGATCAAGGAACTCTGAGACATCCTGGTCTCCGTAATAATTAGGACCCATCCTGTGTACCTGTGGGATTGTGTTGGTAGTACAACTGTTCAGTCTTAACATCGTCTTATGCACTTTGTGGAGCTGCCTCCTTGGTAATAAAGCAAAATGAAGGGTTTGTGAATTTGCCTTCCTTTATTTTATTTTTGATTTTTACAGTTGCAACAGCAACAGCACCCAACCAGTGTGCCAACAAGGTGCCAACACAACTGCCAAGGGAAGGTGGGGGATCTTGAAGATCTGAATTTTGGACGCTGCTCGGCTTTCGCTCTGATTTTTTTCACCCCAGCTCTCGACTTCCTCCATTTTTTAAAAAAAAAGTACCTTCCCAACCAATCATAAAAACAATCAAAAACACACAGTCTAAAGTCAAAGTTCACACCATAAAGCCTGACATGAAAATATAGTTGGTCTCTTCTTAGAAAAAAAGGTTCATAGGGCCATTTCATTTATTAAAATAATTTCTGTAAACTTGGTTAGAAAGGAAATAATCCCATTCTCATTTTAACAACATTTGAGTGAGGCTACTTTCCTTAAAGGCACCAGCAACCCAGGATCTCGTAGAATAAAAAACAGTACCATCTTCAAGAAGACCTTTACCCCTTTTAACAGAGTCCTAACAATGATTTGTACAAAACACAACAGTGGCCCCCGTTTAAAAAAAAACACAAAACAACCTTTTTGCAAGTCTTGCTTCAATTTCTCTCAGTTTCCAGACTAGACACCAACATTACAAGTGGTGGCGTCAGAACAGATCAAAGGTGAATGAGGCCACTGTCTTGAGGAAACCAGAAGGGATAGAGAAGATCTCTGAACTTTTCTTAATTTAAAAAAAAAAAATCTAAAGAGAGAAGGGGACAAAACCAGCACATGAACTTATCAAAACATGTAAACTTCATAACATCGGCCCCTCTCTTTTTCTCCTTTCCCATCATTTGTCCTCCTCGTTCAGTTTAGCATTCCTCTGGAGAACAGAAGTCAGCTTCGGTCTGTAAAATGGCAGCCAGTTTTTCGATGTCTTTTTGAGGAAAGCACATTCCTGGTGGGCATTGTTTACATGCAGGTACAAGTCCTCTTGTGTAGGGCCTGTGTAGCCGCAGTCCTCACAGACGTACAGCTTGTCCCGACGTTGCTTGTAGGCATACTGCTGCTGCACCCCATGGATCTTCTTCAGGTGAGACTCCAAAGAGCAGCGCTGGGTGAAGGCCTTGTTGCAGATCTCACATTTGTAGGGGCGGATACCTGGAAGAGAGAAACCAGAAAGAGATGAAACCCATTAGCCATTGATCAGGAAGCAGCCAACTGCTCAGCTGATTGGTCATCTTTAAGGAAACCAAGCCTGGCTGAATAGCTGAGTACCTGCATACACACATTTTAAAAAATCACTTTTTTCATCTATTATTTATTTCATTAAATATTTCCCAATCAAAATTTTTTTTTTTTGCGGGGCAATGGGGGTTAAGTGACTTGCCCAGGGTCACACAGCTAGTAAGGTCAAGTGTCTGAGGGTCGGGATTTGAACTCAGGTACTCCTGAATCCAGGGCCGGTGCTTTATCCACCTTCGCCACCTAGCCGCCCCCCCAATCAAAATTTAAAAGAACAGGGGGCAGCTAGGTGGTGCACGTGGATAAAGGCACTGGCCCTGGATTCAGGAGGACCTGAGTTCAAATCTAGCCTCAGACACTTGACCCTTACTAGCTGTGTGACCCTGGACAAGTCACTTAACCCTGTTTGCCTCAATTTCCTCATCTGTACAATGGGCTGGAGAAGGAATGACAAACCACTCCAGAACCTTTGCCAAGAAAACCCAGATGGGGTCACAGAGAGTTGGACACAATTGAAACAACTTAAGAACAACAATATCCTTAACAATAATCAGAAAGTTGGAAGAGGAAAAGGTTTGCAGGAAATTAGAGAAAGGGAGAAGATAATGAGAGTTTTATCCTAAGGTACCTATGATGCCTCTGAGACTCCCAGTTCAAGATGAAAAAGGGCATTTGCAAATATGGGACTAAAACTCAGGAGAGATTAGGACTGAATGTATAGATTTGGGTATCATTAGCATAGAAATGATAGCTGAACTCATCAAAACTGATGAAATCACCAAGTGATAGAATATATAAGGAAAAGACGAGAGGCCCAGTACAGAACCTTGGGGGGACATGCATTAGAGGAATATTCAACCACAAAGAGGATAGAGAAGGAACAGAGAGAAAGGTAGGAGGTAGGAGGACACAAAAACACAGAGAGGAGAGGGTGATGGGTGGTGTCAAAGTGTTTCAGAAAGGGTCAAGAAGGATGAAGACTTAGAAAAGGCCAATGGGGACACTAATTGCATTGTTGGTGGAGTTGTGAACCATCCAGCCTTTCTGGAGAGCAATTTAGGATCTATGCCCATAGAGGTTAATGGGGGCTGTGCATATCCTTTGACTAGCAGTACCACTACTAGTCTGTATCCCAGAGAGATCATAAAAAAGGGGGAAAGACCCACATGTACAAAACTACTTATAGCAGCTCTCTGTGGTGGCAAAGAATTGGAAATCAAGGGGGATGCCCATCAATTGGGGAATGGCTGAACAATTTGTGGTATATGAATACATGGAATACTATTGTGATATAAGAAATGATGAGCAGGAAGATTTCAGACAAACCTAAAAAGACTTAGAGTGGACTGATGCTGAGTGAAGTGAGCAGAACCAGGAGAACACTGTACACAGTAACATCAACATTATGTGATGATCAATTGTGATAGACTTAGCTCTTCTCAGCAAGACAGTTTCCAAAGGACTCATGATGGAAAGATGCTCTCCAGAAAAAAGAACTGTGCAATCTGAATACAGATTGAACCATACTGTTTCTACTTTTTGGTTTTTGTTTTCCTCTTTTTTAAGTTTTTTCCCTTGTGTTCTGATTCTTCTTTCACAAAATGACTAATGCAGAAATAGGTTTAATGTGGATGTGTACTTATATAGAACCTATATCAGATTGCCTTTCTGTCTTGGGAGTGGAGAGGGAAGGGGAAGGAGAGACAAAAACTTGGAACACACACAATCCCTATGAAAACATGCTAAAACTATATTTACATGAGGGGGTGGCTAGGTGGCGCAGTGGATAAAGCACGGGCCTTGGATTCAGGAGGACCGAGTTCAGATCTGGCTTTGAACACTTGACACTTAGTAGCACCGGCCCTGGATTCAGGAATACCTGAGTTCAAATCCAGCCTCAGACACTTGACACTTACTAGCTGTGTGACCCTGGGCAAGTCACTTAACCCTCACTGCCCCGAAAAAACAAACAAAAACAAAACAAAACCTATATTTACATGTAACTGAAAAATAAAATACTTTCATGATTTTTTTAAAAAGGCGATTTGGATCAGGTAATTAAAAGATCATTGGTAACTCTGAAGAGAGCTTTCTCAGTTCAATGATGAGGATGGAAACCAGACTGCTTAAGGTTTAGAAGAGTAAGAGAAGAGGAAGTATAGGCACTGATTACAGATAACTATAGATTATAGATAACCTTCCTAATGAGTTTACTAGAGAAGGGAAGGAGAGCTATACCAATGACAACCTGTGGACGTGACAGAATCAAGAGAGGGATTTTTAAGGATAGGGGAGACACAGGAATGTTTGTAGGAAGCAAAGAAGGAACCAAAAGATAGGAGACTGAAGATTAGAGACAGAGTAAAGATGATGGTGAGGGTAATCTGTCAGAGAAGATGGAAGGTAGGGATCACTAGTACCTGTAGAGGGGAGTAGAGGAGAGTTCGCTCTGGAAAAGAAAAGACTCATGTCGGGTCCTTGTCCCCACTGAGGTTTCTTCTTCTAAACATACCCAATTCCTTCAACCAATCATCAGCATGATTTTGAGGCCTTTGACCCCTCATCATCCTCCTTTATATGCTCCCCAATTTATTCAATATTTTTCCTAATATGTAGCACTGAGAACTGAATATGGTACTGCAAATGTGGTCTGACTAAGAATGAGGCGAGAATGAGAGAGGACACAGTACAGTAGAAAGAGAATTTAATCTGGAGTCAGGGGAACTCTTCTTAGCCCATCTCTTCCACTAACGATCTGTACAATCTTAGGAAAGATCTTAGGTCCGCCCCAAGGCCCTTCTGTTTCCTCATCTTTCCAGCCCTCAGACTTTCTGATGCTATGAATTATCACCTGCTTATTCCTAAGAGCTATGTCTCTCTTAGTTTTTGTGGCTTCCAGATTATATTGGTGATTTGAAGTGAGCCTGCAGTGCACTCATTCCCTCTGCATCTTTTTCAGCTGAAGGGTCATTTGACCACATCTCCCCAACCCTGTATGTGTGAAGTTGTTTCTTTTTTTTTTTAACCCAACTGTAAGACTTTACACCTACTTATATTATTAAATTGTCTTAGTAGATTCAACCCCAAGAACACCAGTCAACCAAACCAGCTCAGAGTTCTTGGGCTGCAGGGAAGGGTCCAAAGGACTAAAGAGAAAATGATCATTAGAAATGGTGTCTCCCTGTTCCCTGTTTCTGCAGCCACCCTAGCTCAGTGGCTGGTCAGATTCTAGATATGAAATAGGGGGGGTGGAGTTGCAAAGGAGAGAAAAGGAGCCAACTCAGTGGAAAATAACTTGAACTCAGGTAAGTCAATAGCCTGGAAAACATGGGCTTTGCATAGAGCAGACAATACTAACAGGACAAAACCTGAAAAATAACTTCAAGGATCAAGCAGATTTTTGCATCATTAGTCCTTCCACTGGCCCACTGACTTCCCCTGACCTCTTCCGGCCAACACCCCATTTCTTTACTTGATCCCAGGGCTTATCTTCTATTCCCAGCTGCCTCGGAGGAACAAACGCACAGAGGGAGGAAGCAACCTTGTCCCTTCCTCCACACTGGAACCTGGGACAAAGCCACAGCAACTTCATCTCCACTGAAGTGACCCAGTGGGCCTCATCTCACTTCCTCAATGCATTTTTTTTTGGTTATTTGTTTTTGGGGGGGAAGGCAATTGGGGTTAAGGGACTTGCCCAAGGTCACACAGCTAGTACATGTCAAGTATCTGAGGCCGGATTTGAACTCAGGTCTTCCTGACTCCAGGGTCAGTGCTCTATCCACTGTACCACCTAGCTGCCCCTCAATGCATTTTTAAGATGGGGGGGAGGGGGGCAGAGACTCTTATCTTTATCTTCTTATCTTCTAACTGCTTAGCATAATCCTGGGCACAGTTATATAACAGACCCTACATACTGAATTAGACTGAAGGGAATTTGTGTTTCTGCCCAAAAGCCAGAATCCTAGCAGACTTCACTGAAGTAGGAGTCCTTCATTCCAGACACAAATCCTTTCAGATCACTGGCCAACCGTCTGAAAGGTGGGAACCACTGAGCCAAACCCCCAGCTGGTGGCTACAGCTTCCCAACACTAGTCTGTGTGAAGTACGTGGCTTCCTCAGTTGCTTCAGGTAATTCATGAAACTTTCTGCCGCCTTCTAGTCTATGAAAGGAACTAGAGGAGGTTAGAAAGGAGGTCACAATATCCCCTTTCACTAAATATGAAATATAAAATGGAAACGCGTGGGAAAATTAGGCAACAAAGGGGCAGCTAGGTGGCACAGTGGATAAAGCACTGGCCCTGGATTCAGGAGTTCCTGAGTTCAAATCTGGCCTCAGACACTTGACACTTACTAGCTGTGTGATCCTGGGCAAGTAAATTAACCCCCATTGCCACGCAAAATAAATAAATAAATAGATAGATAGATAGAGCACTGGCCCTGAATTCAGGAGGACATGAGTTCAAATCTGGCCTCAGACCCTTGACATTAGCTGTGTGACCCTGGGCAAGTCACTTAACCCCAATTGCCTCACACGGAGGAGAAAAAAAAAAAAAGAACAACAACAAAAAAAAGAAAATTAGGCAACCAAGGGTCAAATGCTTGGCATACTCTGACAGAAAAGGTACAATTTTGGCTGTAGTTTCCTGCTCATCTACTGAGGGACTATTACATAAGCTAGTTTATCACAGTTAAGGAACCTGAGACCACAACCCAGATCTCCAGACAGCTTAAACTGTTAGAAAGGTCTACTATATAATGAGGAGCCAAAATTTGCAACAGCCTTCATCCAAGCTCTCTGGACTCAGAGGCAAGGCAAACTCACACTCTAATTGGAGAGACAACATACGAGCAACTCTCTTTTCATTCATGCACATGTGTGTGCACACACACACAAAGACATATAGATTGATTCTCTCTCTCTCATAAATTAGAGATAATTACAAAGAGAAGTCCCTAGCATTAACCAGGATTGGTAAAAACTTCTTTTCCTCCAGTTTCAGGATCATATGAATCATAACCAAATTACCTCTTCCACTGTTCCTTTATGTTATTGTTGTTCAGTTGTTTCAGTTGTGTCCAACTCTTTGTGATCTCATATGGGGTTTTCTTAGCAAAGATATTGAAGCGGTTTGCCATTTCCTTCTCTATCACATTTCACAGATAAGGGAATTGAGGCAAACACCATTAAGTGACTTGTCCAGGGTCACCCAGCTAGTGTCTAAAAGCACAGAACTCAGAAGATGTGTCTTCCTGACTCCAAGCCCAGTGCCCTACCCACTGCAACAGCTAGCTTTTCCGAGATAGGACAAATTAATCTACTACACTAGGTCCCCCCACTCACCACTCCTCCTCCAGCTCTGTGGGTCTGTCCCTTTAGAATCTAAACTCCTCAGGGGCAAGGGCAGTCTTTGTTTTTGTATTTGTGTCCCTAGAGCTTCTAAGTAGGAATTGATTAACATTTATATATACTTTTTCATTCATTTTTACAAATTCATTATTACAAAAACATGTCAGATTCCCCCACTGAATAATTCAATCTTCTTCATGTTTCTACTCCTCCTTTTGTTTTTTCCACCCATAGCTAATATTTCCTATTGATGTAATAAAGAATGAAACTATTATGACATGTTAAAAATCCAACAGTTAAGAAATGGGAACTGGGACAGAGATCTGAGAAGGCATCACAATCCTAATTAGCTGATTTAAGATGCTACTGTAAAACCTAGATTTGATAACCTTACAAAACTCGCTTTTTTGGGGGGGAGAGGGGTAATGGGGGTGAAGCGACTTGCCCAGGGTCACACAGCTACTAAGTGTCAAGTGTCCGAAGCCAGATCTGAACTCAGGTCCACCTGAATCCAAGGCCAGTGCTTTATCCACTGTGCCACCTAGCTGCCCCACAAAACTAGCTTTTTAAGGCCTTTTGGAGGTGTTATCTAGTCCCCATTGAGATGCTAGTACTATTCCCTCTAAGGTTACTTTCTATTTTGTATTTAATTTATATATTCTGATACGTTATATACATTCTCATAGTTTTCTCAAATTAGATTGTAAGATCTTTGAGGTTAAGGTGTATTTTTGTCTTTTTCTTTGTATCCTCAGCATTTATCATAGTACCAGTCACACAGGAAATGCTTAAGAAATGCTTGCTGGGGCATCTGGGTGGCACAGTGGATAAAGTAGCAGCCCTGGATTCAGGAAGACCTGAGTTCAAATCTGACCTCAGACCCTTAACACTTACAAGCTGTATGACCCTGAGCATGTCACTTAACCCTCATTGCCCTGGGGAAAAAGGGGGTGGGGGTGGGAGAGAAGTGCTTGCTGGTTAACTGGGGCTGATGGTGTGAATTGAGCACTGGGCCTGGAGTCAATAAGACCTGAGTTCAAATCTGGATGCAGATATTTACTAGCTATGTGACCCTGAACAAGACATTTAACCTGCTTGCTTCAGTCTCCTCAACTGTAAAAAGGATATAATAACAGCAACAAAATTTGTAAAAAAGCACTTATCATAGTGCCTGGCACACAGTAGGGGGCTATATAAATGCTTCATTCCATTACCCTTCTCTCTCTCAGACACTTAACACTTACTAGCTGTGTGACCCTGGGCAAGTCACCTAATCCCAATTGCCTCACTTAAAAAAAACAATTGAGGGGATGCCCAACTTGGGGATTGGCTGAACAAGTTGTGGCATATGATCATGATGGAGTACTATCTACTGTGCTGTGGGAAACAGTGAGGGGGATGTTTCAGAAAAACATAGCAAGACCTAGAGACCTATGTGAACTGATGCAAATTGAAGTAAGAAGAACCAGGAGATTATTGTGCACAGTAACAACAATGTTGTAATGATGATCTTACTGTGAAGCTGCTCTGATCAAGACAATGATCCAAGACAATTCCAAAGGACTCATTAAAAAAAATGCTATTTACCTCCAGAGAGAAGTGATAAACTGAAGTATAATTTTCTCACTTTATTTTTTGTGGCTAATGTAGAATATGTTTTGTATGATTTCACATATAGAATTTATATATCACTTGCCTTCTCAGTGGGTGAGGAAGGGATAGGAAAGGGAACTCAAAATTTAAAAATAAAAGAATGCTAAAAACAATAAGATGTTTTGTTTTGTTTTGTTTTGAGGAAGGCCTATTGGATTATAAAATGGAAAATTTACACCTTATTTCCACCAGATTTTGTTTATGCTATCAATAGTTTAAAACCCTCTTTTTAAAAAAAGGCTAACATTTAAACACGCAACACTTTAAAGTTTGCAAACTGCTTTATATATATTATCTTATTAGAGTCTCACAATAACATATTCATTCTCTCATATATATAATTCCTATTTGAATTTGAGGCTCAGAGAGGTTGACTAGCATTTTTAGTCAATCAGCATTTAAAGAGCACCTACTGCTTGCCTGACAATCTAAGCACTGGAGATACAAAGATAGGAGCTAACAGTCTAAATAAAGGATGGGACAACATGCTATTGATGTAGGAGGCAAAAAGGGGTTAACAGAAAAACCTAAGACCCAAGCTTTAATTCAGATATTAGCTCCAAAAGGGAGTTAGACCCCAGTTAATGGAAAACTTACAAGTCAGGATGCTAGGTTCTCTTACCCACAGAAATCAGTGCCCATAACAGAACAGAGGGAAAGAAGCCATGAAGACCTGAAACTATAACAATTAAGGAAATGACAGGCTAAAGAAACTTAGACTAGAAATAAATGGAAAATGAAGATGCTTTGAAATTAGCCATGGGAACCAGAAAGAGACATGCACAGAAAAGGCCAAATTTGTCCCCAGATTCACCTTATGACATGTAAACCCCCAAAATACACCTCCACTGAAAAAGGTACCTGCCTCGGGGGTTGGCTTAGGACCCCAGGAACTCCAAATTAGGATAAGCCCTCCCCTGTACCTCCCCAAGGTGGAGATTATTATAAAGAGACTGATAATCAATTTATCCATACTATAAATATAACTGTCTTTCCTTATTCGAGAGATACTTTTCCACTTTTCTGGTTCTCTCCCTGTAGCCACTCACAGTATTGCAATAAAACTTGAGAAACTGAGTCACTGAGTCTTGTAATTCTTTTGGGAGGACTCCCGATCAATTTGACCCTAATTCAGGGCAGCTAGGTGGCGCAGTGGATAGAGCACTGGCTCTGGATTCGGGAGGACCTGAGTTCAAATCAGGCCTCAGACACTTAACACTTACTAGCTGTGTGACCCTGGGCAAGTCACTTAACCCCAATTGCCTCACCAAAAAAATTAAAAAATAAAAATAAATAAATAAATTTGACCCTAATTCCATCCCGCATCACTATGTATAAATGAGATATGTAGGAGTAGTTGCAGGTAGTCTCAGAGGGAAGACATTAAGATTAAGTAGGACTGAGAAGGGTTCTTGTTTTACATGGGACTTGAAAGAAGCTGGGAGAGCTGGACTTCCCACACTGGCCTCTCTTGCCTTTCCTCTTACCTCAAAACATTACTAAGAAAACAAGAGACCCTTCCCTGTGGAGTTTGCTCCTGCTCCCTTCACTTCATCTTAACATCATCATCCTTCCAATAGGTCTATCAATGAACATTTATTGAGCGCTATGTGGCCAAATAAGAGATAAATTGATTAATTCCTTCCACCTTTCACAAGGGGGCAGCTGGATGGCTCAGTGGATAGAGTGCTGGGCCTGAAGGAAGGAAGACTCTACCTTCCTGAATTCAAATCTGACCTCAGATGCATACTAGTTGTGTGGCCCTGGCCTAGTCACTTAACCCTGTTTGCCTCAATATTTGGGGCAAGAAAACAACTCAAAAACTACTAAATACCCTTCACGCACAAAACTTCACTTACTCCTCCCAAAACTCATTTGGAACTACCAGGGAACTCAGGTCATCTAATCATTCTCCTCTCATTTTGTAAAGGAGACTTTCCTCAATACTCTCAATTATATATTTTTCACAATACCCCAAAATATACTTAAATAGACTTACTCTGACCTTTACAGGAAATAAAAGTTTTATCTGGTTTCAACCAACTATTTTATTTTATTTCCAGAAGGTCTTTGAAGGTTTATAGGGTGTGTCTTAAGATTCATTTAGAAAGCAGAGACTGGGTAGAAGATTTAAGACAATTATGCATTTGGTAATCACTTTTTTATGAGCCTCATGAAGATAGACTTAGAGGGCAGAAGACACCCTCGGAGGTGATCTAGTGACCAGAGGCACAATCTACCTTTATTTAACAGATAAGGAATCAGATAATAAGGCCAGAGAAGTTAAGTTATTTGCCTAAAAGGTCATAAAAGTATTCAGTAATAGAGATAGGATTTGAGGCAGCTAGGTGGTGCAATGCATAGAACATAGAGTACCGGCCCTGGAGTCAGGAGGACCTGAGTTCAAATCAGACACTTAACACTTACTAGCTGTATGACCCTAGGCAAGTCACTTAACTCCAATTGCCTCAAGGAAAAAAAAAAACCAAAACCCTAATAATAATAATAATAGAGACAGGATTTGAACTAAGGTCCTTAGATTCCAACTCTTTCTACAGGGGGGGTTTAAAAAAAGTTATCGATGTCTTGATTTTTTACATCACCTCTCCTTTCCCAGACTGCCATTTAATGGAGTCAGGAAGATCTGAGTTCAAATTCCCTCAGACAATTTAGCCAGTTACATGACCTTGGACAAGTCACTTATTGTTTATCTGCCTCAGTTTCTTCATATGTAAAATGAAGATAACAACAGTACTTAAGTTTTAAGATAAAATGGGATATTTATAAAGAGGTTTGCAAACCTTAAAACACTGTATAAATGCTAGCTAGTATTATTATATAACAAATAGTATTTTGGAAAAGAAAAAGAGGAAAAACATCAATTGATCATTACATTTTAAAAGTCTGAAAACGCATGCAATATGTAACACTCATGGCCTCTCC
Organism: Dromiciops gliroides; assembly: GCF_019393635.1. Classification (NCBI taxonomy): domain Eukaryota; kingdom Metazoa; phylum Chordata; class Mammalia; order Microbiotheria; family Microbiotheriidae; genus Dromiciops; species Dromiciops gliroides. Next base: position 561,099,628 of record NC_057862.1, on the reverse strand, counting down.
ATCTCAGCAAAGGGGTGGGGTGGAAGTGTCTTCTTCCTCACCATGTTTGTTCTTTTAAAATTTCACAACACTCAAAAAAACAAATGAATGGGGGCAGCTAGGTGGCGCAGTGGATAGAGCACCGGCCCTGGAGTCAGGAGGACCTGAGTTCAAATCTGACCTAAGACACTTAACACTTACTAGCTGTGTGACCCTGGGCAAGTCACTTAACCCCAATTGCCTCACTAAAAAAAAATATATATATATATATATAAAAACAAATGAATGAATGAATGAACAGATGATTGGACAAATAAATTTTAAAGTTTTCACTTTTGATTTTTTTGGTGGTGGCTCTTTTTTTTGGACTGTTGTACTTGCTGTATATAGTTTTCTTGGTTCTTCTCCACCTTTCATCAGTTCACACAGATGTGGGGAGTGCTTCCCTATGTTCATCACATTTCTCATTTCTTATAGCACAATAATATTCCAATATATTCATTTACCAAAATTTGTTTAGCCATTCCCCAACTGATGGGCATCTACTTTGTTTCCAAATCTTTGCTTATAAAAAAAGTGTTGCTATGAATATATTTTGGTGTATATGGGGGCTTTCCTCTTTTTTTTTTTTTTTGAGGGGCAATGAGGATTAAGTGACTTGCCCAGGGTCACACAGCTAGTATTTCCTCTTTTTTTGTTGTTGTTTTTTTTTTTTTAAGTGAGGCAATTGGGGCTAAGTGACTTGCCCAGGGTCACACAGCTGGTAAGTGTTAAGTGTCTGATGCTGGATTTGAACTCAGGTCCTCCTGACTCCAGGGCTGGTGCTCTATCCACTAAGCCACCTAGCTGCCCCTTAGTGTTTCCTCTTAACAATGGCTTCTTTAGGGTATGTCCAGTATTACAATAGGGGTCAATGCATTTTACATTTTAATCACTTTAGTACATAACTGCAAAGTGCTGTCCAAAATGATTCAACTAATTTATAGCTCCACCAACAATGCAATAGTATGACTATCTTCACATAACCCCTCCTGCACTGACTACGACTCATCTTTTGTCAATCTTGCTTCTTGTCCTCCCCTTTTCTGTCGGGCCTCACTCTTAAGAATAAAAATTCCTGCAGGAGATAGGAAAGATATTTTCCTATGTCCCTGATCGTGCAGTTCATTATTAACCTTTGCCATCCCCATGGTCATTTTTATGCCATTTACCATGAAATAGCTTCTCTAAGTTTGTGCCCTCCGACCTTTCTGGCTGTCTGTTGGCTCCAAGAAGGCTTGGCCTGCTCTTCTGAGACAAGCCAAGTGTTCTCTCTAGGCACCAAATCCCCGAAGATCACACCCATTGTAAGGTCCACATCTCCCTTTATAGAATACCTATCCATTCTCCCTATAGGCTCTCTTCTTCTTGAGAAACTACTGGAATTATTTTTCCTTCATCGTTAATCTTTGACTTGATAAAGGTATATTATGTATTCCCACCTCTCTTCTTCTCCTCTCTCCTTTTATGCTCCTTACCATTCTACAATTCTTTCCTACAAAAATAATGCTTCACCTATAGGGGAGGTATTGTAAGGGTTAGTCCATGACATCATGTTTTGGGCTTGTTTCTCCACCATCATTTCTATTTGCCATTTGCTTTTATCCTTGTCTCCTTGTGTACTCTCCCCACTCCCACCCCAGGGCAATGAGGGTTAAATGACTTGTCCAGGATCACACAGCTAGTAAGTGTGTGAGGCCAAATTTGAACTCAGGGCTTCCTAAATCCAGGACTGGTGCTTTATCCACTCTGCCACGTAGCTGCCCCTCCTTGTGTATTTTTGAAAAGAAATTTCTTAGTTTGTTTGTTTGTTTTTTAGTGAGGCAATTGGGGTTAAGTGACTTGCCCAGGGTCACACAGCTAGTAAGTGTTAAGTGTCTGAGGCCACATTTGAACTCGGGTACTCCTGACTCCAGGGCCTGTGCTCTATCCACTGCGCCACCTAGCTGCCCCTGAAAAGAAATTTCTTAATGGTCTCCCTGTCATTATTTTGTTATTGTCTTTGGATGCTATATTTGTTTACCTTTCTTGCCTTTCTGTTTTCTTTCTGGGGCATCTGCAAAGAAATTTGTTTAGATCTCATTTTGTTTCTAAAGATGCTTCAACGGACTCTTTTTTATTGAACACTTCACTTTTTCCATTAAAGGTTAGGTTCAGGTCCGCAGGGTAGATCATTCTGCGTGGCATTCTTTGCTCTTTGAAACACAGTATTTCATCCTCTCTGGAATGGGTACAGAATAGTTTTGTTATTCAAATTCACTTTCTAGGGGCAGCTAGGTGGCGCAATGGATAGAGCACCAGCCCTGGAGTCAGGAGTACCTGAGTTCAAATCAGGCCTCAGACACTTAACACTTACTGGCTGTGTGACCCTGGGCAAGTCACTTAACCCCAATTGCCTCACTACTAAAAAACAAACAAACAAACAACAAATTCACTTTCTATTATATTCTCCAGATAGCTGGCAGAATTTGTTATTAGGCATTAGCATTGTTAAATTTAACCACAGTGGGTCTTGGAGTTTGTAGCACAAGGTTTTTTCCTGGAGGTGATCTGTGGATTCCAATGGAATTTTGCTTTCTGTGTTCATAAGGCCTGAGCAGTTTTCTTGTATGATTCATGTTTATTTAATGCATACAGTAATATGCTTTCTTTCTCATGAAATTTAGGTTTTCTTTTAACATTATTGCTTTTTGTTTCTTTTCCCCCAGACTGTCCTTCACTTCTGTGTATTTGCATTCTTAATCCATTATTCTCTCTTTGAGACTTGCGACCATGGATTCAAATTTTTCTAATCTGTCAACTATTTTAGTTGTGTAATGCATAACTTCTGTCTTCACAATTCTTATTTCTCTTTTAAACCAGACTTCTAAGGGTGGAGCCAAGACGGCAGAGTAGAGGAAGCACTCAGCTGAACTCTCCTACCATTCCCCTCCAAACAACTTTAAAGAGACAGTAAGAGGACCTAGCAACTTGTCAGAAAGAGATCCCCTTCTCCCCCCCCCCCCATACCAGCACTGGATGCATGACTAGAATCTGTCCATCAGTTCCACTGCCTGTTCTCACTTGTGGGTCACAATTCAAAGGCAGAGAGGAGCACTTTTGGTCAAGAGGGAACTGGGGCCCCAAAAAGCAGTAGCATCTGAAATCCCAAGAGATCAGGGACCTTTCCTGAATAAGGATCAGAGCACAGAGCAGAATAGCAGTGACCATACCTCTCCCTAGATCACACTACCTTGGAAGCACTGAAAACTTTCAAACCCCCAGAACTAGCTCTGAAAACAGCAAGACAAAAACAAACAAACAAACAACAACAACAACAAAACGGAGAAACTTAGGATAGTGCCCCTTCTGCCTCTCATGCCAGAAACAAGGCCCAACATTAACATTAATTCAAAGTCAGGAAATAGACAACAACTAAAAAGAACATAGCCATAAAAAGCTACTATGGGGGGCAGCTAGGTGGCGCAATGGATAAGGCACTAGCCTTGGATTCAGGAGGACCTGAGTTCAAACCCAGCCTCAGACACTTACTAGCTGTGTGACCCTGGGTAAGTCACTTAAACCCCATTGCCCTGCAAAAAACAAACAAACAAACAAACAAAAAAAGCTACTATGGCAAAACAAAAGATCAAGACACAAACTCAAAAGAAGAAAATGAAGTAAAAACAGCTACAAGCAAAGCCTCAAAGAAAAAATATATAAACTAGACACAAGCCCAACAAGATTTCTTGCAAGAGCAAAAAAAAAAAAATTGGTTTTCAAAATCAAATAAGATAGAGGAAAAATGCAGTAAAGAAATGAGAATGAGGGAAGAAAATTATGAAAAGACAATTAAAAGTTTAATTAAGGGGCAGCTAGGTGGCAGAGTGGATAGAGCCCCGGCCCTGGATTCAGGAGGACCTGAGATCAAATCCAGCCTCAGACACTTGACACTTACTAGCTGTGTGGCTCTGGGCAAGTCACTTAACCATCACTGCCCCACCAAAACAAAACAAAAAACCTGGCAGAGATACTGGAATGATCTGCTGTTTCCTTCTCCGGCTCATTTCACAGATGAAAAAACTGAGATAAATAGGGTTAAGTGGCTTGCCTAGTCACATAGTTAGTAAGTGTGAGGCCAGATTTGAAATCAGATCTTCCCAACTCTAAGTCTGGCATTCTATTCACTGTGCCACCTGGCTGCCAGTCCTTAAAAACAGAACTGGCCAAATCAAAAGAGGTACAAAACTTTACGATGAAAATAACTCCTTAAAAAATAGAATTAGCCAAATGGAAAAAGAGGTACAAAAGCTTACTATAGAAAATAATTCCTTAAAAATCAGAATTGGGGGCAGCTAGATGGTGCAGTGGATTGAGCACTGGCCCTGGATTCAGGAGTACCTGAGTTCAAATCTGGCCTCAGACACTTAACACTTACTAGCTGTGTGACCCTGGGCAAGTTACTTAACCCCAACTGCCTCACAAAAAATAAAAATAAAAATAAAAATATCAGAATTGGGCAGCTAGAAGCTGCTAATGATGCCAATGAGATATCAAGAAACAATAAAACAAAATCAAAAGAATGAGGGAAAAAGGAAGAAAATGTGAAATATCTCATTGGAAAAACAACTCACCTGGAAAATAGATAAAGGAAAGATAACTTAAGAAAATTGGACTAGGGCAGGTAGGTGGCACAGTGGATAAAGCACTGGCCCTGGATTCAGGAGGACCTGAGTTCAAATCAAGCCTCAGACACTTGACACTAGCTGTGTGACCCTGGGCGAGTCATTTACCCTCATTGCCCCCCCCCACACACAAAAAAAACCCACCAAAAAAACCAAAACCAAAACAAAAGAATAATTGGACTGAAGGTCATGATCAAAGAAAGAGCCTAGACATTGCATTTCAAGAAATTATAGAGGAAAACTACCCCAAAAACTTAGATCCTAGAGAGTAGAATGGAAACTGAAAAAATCTACCCATCACCACCTGAAAGAGATTCCAAAATGAAAACTCCCAAGAATATTATAACCAGATTCCAGAGCTCCCAGGTCAAGAAAATATTATAAGCAGACACAAAGAAACCATTCAAATATTGTTAAAAGCTACAGTCAAAATCACACAAGATTTAGCAGTTTCCATGTTAAAGAAGCAAAAATATGGAATATGATATCCTAGAAGACAAAAGAGATAAGATTAGAACCAAGAATAAACTACCCAGCAAGAATTTGAATATATAGGGGCAGCTAGGTGGCGCAGTGGATAGAGCACCGGCCTTGAATTCAGGAGGACCTGAGTTCAAATCCAGCCTCAGACACTTGACATTTAACTAGCTGTGTGACCCTGGGCAAGTCACTTAACCCTCATTGCCCTGCACAAAAAAAAAAAAAAAATTTGAATATAATCCTTCAAGGGAAGAAATAGATATTTAATGAAATACAGAACTTGCAAGCATTTCTGATGAAAAGACCAGAGCAGAATAGAAAATTTTATTTTCAAATAAAAAAACTTAAGAGAAGTATAAAAAAGTATATATTAGGGGGCAGCTAGGTGGTGCAGTGGATAGAGCACTGGCCCTGGATTCAGGAGGACCTGAGTTCAAATCTGGCCTCAGACCCTTGATACTTACTAGCTGTGTAACCCTGGGCAAGTCACTGAACCCCAATTGCCTCAAAAAAAAAGTATATATTAAAGAAAAATCTTAAGGATCTCAATAAGGTTCAATTGTTCACATCTCTTTTAAACCATTCAGGAAAATCCTGCTGTGATTTTATGCTTTCTTGGGAATCATACAGAGTACTCTGATTCATCAGGTGTTTTTTTCCTTTGTCCTGCAACATTTGATTCCTGAATAAATCTTTTTTCCTGACCTGGAGGTTTTTTTCCCTTTTGCTATTAATATACTCCCTATTATTACTTATGCTCATACTTTCTGAGTTTTCTTCCTCCTGACATCTTTTCAGATTTTTTCCCCATATATATATTCCCTATTGCTCACTTTCTGACTCTTTCTCCTTTTATGGTGGTTTCCCTTGGGGCTGGACCTCAAAGTCATCTTGGCCTCCTCCTATGCTGAGCAATTCACATTTTACCAGCCTGCCTCAGTCCTCAAGTGACTTCTGAGGGCACAGAACTGTCCCCAGCTGGATTCTGGGATTTTCCCTCATACTTAGTGGAATGCCACACGTGTGGACTGACAGTTCCCTTTGTCAATTCTCTGCTCCTGTGGCAGCCAGGATAAGTACCTGCCTTTTGGATTTCTATAGCACTGGTAAGGTGGTTAAGGGGGGGAAGGAAGGGATTGGGGGGAGGCAGAGAAGAGATAGTTGAATTCTGTTTGAAGCTGAGGGTTGGTTTGTGCAACCTTACTGGAGAGGGTGCTGAGTAATAATTAATTATGTTAGGGATTAGCTTTCTCTTATGTTGGTACAGTAGACTGTTACTTCATTATAGTTCTTGGTGACCCAGACCAGAGATTGTAAACTTGTGGCCTACAAAACTCCCCAGTGCAGCCCAAATGAGATCAAAATGTAATTGAGAAATGTTTAACAAAATTAATAAAGATAATGCGAATTTTTTTTTCTTTTCTTTTCTTTTTTTTAATGAGGCAATTGGGGTTAAGTGACTTGCCCAGGGTCACACAGCTAGTAAGTGTTAAGTGTCTGAGGCCAGATTTGAACTCAGGTACTCCTGACTCCAGGGCCAGTGCTCTCTCCACTGTGCCACCTAGCTGCCCCTAATTTTTTGTCTTCTAAGGGATCAGTATCTATTTGAGTTTGACATCACAGAGTTCTGGACCACTGAGAACACTAATATTGCCTTTTCTCTCTTCTTTTCATTTATTTTATTCAATATTTACCCATTACATTTTTTTTAAGTGAGGCAATTGGGGTTAAGTGACTTGCCCAGGGCCACACAGTTAGTAAGTGTTAAGTGTCTGAGGCCGCATTTGAACTCAGGTCCTCCTGATTCCAGGGCCAGTGCTCTATCCACTGCACCACCTCGCTGCCCCGCCTTTTCTCTCTTAAACATAATTGTTATTTTGGAGAAGTATATGAGAGATCATGACAATCTGAGAAAATGGCAAATCCTTCATCTTGCTGACATGGGAGATAGAGTACCAGGCGTAGAGTCAGTACGTAGGGAAGCCAAGGAAATCCTGGAAATGAAAATTTGAAGTGAGACCAGTCAAAAACAGTTAGAATTTGTGACTATCAGCTCCTAGTCTCCTTTGTTTATGCAATTCTCACCCTTCTCTCTGTAGTCCACGAATGAGAAACACAGGTCTTTCCAGAAAGATGAACAAGTTATAATTGTGCCTCCCTTTCTTTCTTTTTCTTAGGGAAGCTAAAAGATGTGCCTTCTTCCTCATTTCTAGGGTTTCCTTAACTTCCCTACTTCCTCCCCTTCCTCAGCACTGTAAACAAGTTATTGATCACCTTCCCCTTTCTGTTCTGATCCTTTGAGGAGAAATTTGGTCTCTCAGGATAAAAAGATATTACCAAGATTCTATGCTTTGGTGGGGTGCACTAAAGATGGGGAGTGGCAGTGCTTCAGGGAAGAATCAATCACAAGGAAAAAGACTGAAGATAAGACAAATTTTGCAAATCTTCTGTTGTTGTTCGGTCTTATTCAACTCTTTGTGACCTCGTTTGGGGTTTTCTTGGCAGAAATACTGGAGTGTTTTGCCATTTCTTCCTCCAGCTCATTTTTCAGATGAGGGAACAGAGACAAACAGGATTAAGTGACTTGCCCAGGGTCACGCAGTTAGTAAGTAACTGTCTGAGGCCATATTTGAATTAAGGTCTTCCTGACTCTAGGCCCAACACTCTATCCACTGCACTAACTAGCTACCCAGAGAATCCTAGGCATAAGCCAATTACAGTTGTCACTCTCCCTCCCTCAGTATTACTAAATAAACATCACTTGAGGCTAGGCATTGAAAGGAAAATGGAACTGAAAATGCGTCAGCTAAATTAGTTAAGCTACTGAGCAAGTTGTTGGGAGGAAAGATTATGGAGTACTCTAATAGGGTGAGTTATTATGATTATAAAAACAAAGGCAGTATAGGGGTATTATAACAGTGAACTGGGAAGCAGTGGCATTCATCCACTTTACCTCTCCTACTCAGGTCTTTGACTCATCTGCAAAATGGAGATTAAAAACTAGCCTCACCTAGCTCAAGGTTAGTGTGAGGGTTAAATGAAATATTTGATGACTTTTAAAAAAATGAATAACATATAGAAAAAAGCACTCAAAAGCCTTAAATTCTATTACATGTGAGTGTGAAACATATCAGTGATATGAACTATAGCCCAGTTTAAGAGCTAGAAGGAATCTCAATAGTTGACTAATCCAATCCTCTCATTTTGCAAATGAGCAAAAGAGAGGTTAAGTGATTAGCCCAAGGTCAAGAAGTAGTCAAGTAACAGATGCTTTAATTCCAAAACCTGCATTCTTTTGACTATATCACAGCACACTTCCCCCAACCTAAAGTGGAGTTCTTAAAGCTATTTTAGAAATGGGGTACAGAAGGAAAGTCTTTCTTAATTACTTTTGTTCCAGCTGTTACCAAATCTAGATGTTCTCTGAGTTACACATCACCTACCCAAAAAGAGGGGAGGGGGAAAAATCTGTGGTTTAATAAACTTTCTGCTCGATCTTTTTCCCCCTCCTTTTTTACAGGTAAGAAAATTAGAGGAATCAAGTAATTTGCCAAAATTTCACTGGTAATAAGTAAGTGTGCAGATAGGAGGTACAGTGGATAGAGTGGGTCAGGTTGACATAGGAGGTGAAAAAAGGGTTAATAGAAAAACCTAAGACCCAAGCTCTAATTCAGGTATGAGCTCTAAGAGGGATTCATATCCCAGTTAATGGATAACTTACAAGTCAGGATGCTAGGTTATCATACCCACAAAAATCAGTACCCATAACGGGACCATAAAGGGTCAGGTCATATAACAATAAGACACAAGACAGGGTATAGAAATTCTAACAAAAAATGAAGATGTTTTGAAACTATGCATGGGAATCAGAAAGAGACAAGCACAGAAAAGGCCAAATTTGTCCCCAGATTCACCTTATAACATATAAACCTCCAAAACACACCTCCACAGAAAAAGGTACCCGCCTCAGGAGTTGTCTTAGGACCCCACAAACTCCAAATTAGGATGGGCCCTCCCCTGTACCTCCCCAAGGTGGAGATTATTATAATGAGACTGATAATCAATTTATCCATACTATAAATATAACTGTCTTTTCTTTCCCTATTCGAGAGATACCTTTCCACTTTTCTGGTTCTCTCCCTGTGGTCACCCACAGTATTGCAATAAAACTTGGGAAACTGAGTCACTGAGTCTTTTGGGATGACTCCCGATCAATCTGACCCTAATTCCATCCCACATCAAGGCCTGGAGTCAGGAAGACCTGAGTTCATATCTGCCTTCACACAATTTACTGGCTGTGTGACTCTGAGCAAGTCAGTTAACCTTATTTGCCTCAGGTTCCTTACATGTCAAATGAGCTAGAGAAGGAAATGGCAAATCACTCCAGTATCTTTGCCAAGAAAATCCCAAATGGGGTTACCCAGAGTGGGAGATGACTGAACAACAGAAAATAACTGGGCAGAGCCAGGCCCTGAACTTAGGTCCAAGTCTCCAAATCTAACATACTAAGTAGCTACCTCTCCTCAGTTTGAATACTTCTTTTTTCCATTTTAAAACTGAGCTTTTGTTACTCCCTTGTTATGGGCCAGGTGGTAAATAAAGGCAGTCATCCTCTCAACTGATGTGTTTTGTTTTTCTCATTTGCTTCCCCCCCTCCCCTTTTAAAAAAAGAATCTATTGGGGAAGCTAGGTGGCACAGTAGATAGAGTACCAGACCTGGATTCAGGAGGACCTGAATTCAAATCCGACCTCAGACACTTGACACTTACTAGCTGTGTGATCCTGGGCAAGTCACTTAACCCCAACTGCCTCACCAAAAAAAAAAATAATAATAATAATCTATTACAAGTCAGGGAAAAGAAAAGGGTATATTCAGAAAGGAAAGTGATTAAAAACAAAAGGCTTCATTAAAATAAGACTTTAATCATCAACATTATGTGTTGATCAACTGTGATAGACTAGATTCTTCTCACCAATACATAGATACAAGAAAGTTCCAAAGGACTCATGATGGAAAAGGCTCTCCAAATCCAGAAAAAAAAAAAAAAAGACTGTGGATGCTGATTGAACCATACTATTTCTTTTGGTTTTGGTGCTGTTGTTTTTCTATTTTGAGGTTTTTCCTTATTGCTCTGATTCTTCTCTTATAACATGACTAATACTTAATGTTATTTTATTTATATATATATATATATATATATATATATATAACCTCTATCAGATTACCTACCTGCTGTCTAAGGGGAGGGAGGGAGAAAATTTTGAAATTGGAAATCTTATATAAACAAATGTTGAAAACTATCTCCACATGTAACTGGAAAATAACAAAATACTTTTATTTAAAAAAAGAAAAAAATAAGACTTTAAAGAATTTTTAGAAGAAATGAAATGAGAATAACTTTTTTTTAATTGTCATTATAAGCTCGTTAAGTGGGGGGAAGAGGACAACCAGGGAAGATTAACATTTTATTTTTCTCCATTGGCAGCATGCGGTTAATTCCATTGCTTTCTCTCACCCCAACCTTTCCTTTTCACAGCTTCTCTACACAGGTTCAGTATCTAGGATCTCATCCCTACCTTTCTAGGGAGGGAGTCTCTGGCAAACACAGTTTACAGCCATCAGTTTTTCAGTGACTATTTACCTTTTAGCAATCCCATTGTTTCTAGACCCCCAAACCCAAACAAGATAAGCTTGGAGCACCACCAGCATCAAAGCAGAAGAGTCCACATTTCTGAATCCACCAACCCCACCTGACTCTTCCCAGAGGGAGCCTCGGCAGCTACATCCTCTGCAGTCTAGGAGAGACTGCCCCATTTCAGAAGCTCTGAAGTGAAGAGGAGAGAGCTGGGTTTATGTTATCTAGGCTAGGGTTTGAAGGTTAGATCCTCCTGGCCTCCAGCTCCTTAATTGTCAGGAGGGATAGTTTGCTTTTAGGCTTGAAAACAGTCCTTATTCTCACAGCTCAACCTCCCACAAATGAATGTCCTGGAGTAAAAACGGAACTGGGTGAACCAAGCAAGCATTTCTATCAAGCTGCAACCCCTCAAAGAACCTACTTTGCTGGGGATGAGGAGAGTTCACCATTAAAATGAGTAAGAATACACATGTTAATGAGAGAAGGAAAAGAACACTGAGGCAGCAGGAAAAGCTGGAGCCTCCAGGGGAGGCAGAAACACACAGGGGAGGGAATCGCTGGGGAAATAAATGACCTTCGATCATCAAGAGTTTTTGCATCTGGTGTAGTCCTAGGCTCCAGCTTTGGATGTGCCCTGCTCTGCCGCTCCCCCCCACCTTCTGTTTATTTTTTAAATCTTTTTAAATAGTACTTATATTTTTTCCAATTACATGTAAAGACAATTTTCAACATTCTTTTTTTGTTGTTGTTTTGTTTTTGTTTTGTTTGCGGGGCAATAGGGGTTAAGTGACTTGCCCAGGGTCACATAGCTAGTAAGTTTCAAGTGTCTGAGGTCGGATTTGAACTCAGGTACTCCTGAATCCAGGGTCAGTGCTTTATCCACTGCACCACCTAGCTGCCCCAACATTCATTTTTTAAGAGATTTGAGCCCATTTTTCTCCCTCTCCCCTCCCCAAGATGGCAAGCAATTTGATATAGGTTGCACATGTGCAACAATGTAAAACATTTCACAATGTATTAGTCACGATGTGAAAGAAGAAACAATAAAAGGAAAAGAAAAACCACAGAAAAAAGTGAAAGTAGTATGCTTCGATCTTCATTTAGTTCTTCCTTTGGAAGTGGAGAGCATTTTCCATCAGGAGTCTTTTAGAATCATCCTAGATCAGGGGGCAGCTAGGTGGTGCAGTAGATAAAGCACCGGCCCTGGATTCAGGAAGACCTGAGTTCAAATCTAGCCTCAGACACTTTGACACTTACTGGCTGTGTGACCCTGGGCAAGTCACTTAACCCTCAGTGCCCCACAAAAAAACCCCAACATTATTCTGAGATAGGGTACATGAGTGTCACCAGACTGTCAAAGGGGTCCATAACACAAAAAAAGCTTGGACTTCTTGCTCTAAGAGCTAGGCCTGGTCTCTTACAATCAACCTTCACTGCTCCCCTGGTTATCACATCTGCCAGTCTGATTCCCACCCCTAACCCCAATCTACATTGTTGAAGACTCCCCAGTTATCTTGACCTTGAAGCAGGATCTTCGGTATCAGTTCTGTTTTTCCTGTGACTCTAACCTGGCCTTATCTCTGGGTCATGCCTACCCAAAAGATGACACCCCCTGTCTCAGGGCCTTTATTCCTCTGCACAGTAGTTAAGGCTCTGGCCTCGCAGAGCTGGAGTTCAGGTTCAGGCTGCCATAGCAATAATCTTTTCTTGGTAAGAACACAATGCTTTAGGGAAGGCTTTCACCCGGAGGAGTGTGGTAACAGATGGTTGATGCCAATTCAACCCTTGTTAGTGTGATGAGTTCCCAGGTTAAGTCCTCCAGCCAATCCAAGCTCCTGGGTCTTTTAACGCAAACAAAATGCCTCATGGACCCATGTGTGCCCATTATGACCTAACCCAAGGAATTCCTTTCCGAGTGGACAAAGGCAGCCAATGTTCCAACATGATCCCCAGGGCAGGTTGCTTGCTCCTTGGCTCATACTGTATCTGAGAACAGTGCCCTTTTGAGCTGTTTTAAGGATTTCATCCAAAAGTTCCAGACTTTTGATGACCTCTTGTAATCAATCAACAGCAATTTATTAAGCACTTACTATGTGCTGGGCACTGTGGTAAACAGTAGGGAGACAAAAAAGCCAGGTGGGGAGGGAGGTCTACCTTGGAGGAGAGCCCCTAAGGAGGGAAGCAACTTAGGTCAATCAGCATATGCAAGATAAACAGAAAATAAGTGCAGATTGCCAAGAGTCTTTGGGACTTTGGGAGTCAGTCACTGACTTCCAAAGCCTGCAGGAGTCAGTTCTGATGGAAAAAAAAAATCCCTGATCTATTAGTTCCTGGAAGATCTAACAGAATTCTCATGGAGATGACTAATAACCCGACTATGATCATCGAAGAGTGCATACTCCAAGAATAACTGAGTTTAAATACAACCTCAGACATTTACTAGTTGGGTGACCCTGGGCAAGTCATTTACCCTTGTTTGTCTCAGTTTCCTCATCTGTAAAATGAACTAGAGAAGGAAATGGCAAGCCACGCCAGTATCTTTGCCAAGAAAACCCCAAATAGGGTCACAGGGAGTCAGACACTACTGAGAAAAAACAAATGAACAACAACAAATCTGAGATACAAGAGAGAGAATGTGTCACAATAAATTGAAAATTGACCTCAATGTCAGGAAGATGTGGGTTCAAGTCTTGTCTCAAAGCAAATTGGGCTCCGCAACCCTGGGCAGATCACTTAATGCTCAGCTCTAAGTTACAGAGAAGGTGCCAGCCTCATTCTCAAGCTCAGTCCTTATCCCTATCCCTATGGATAAGGTGGAGTATTTGGAGCAAGACAACCAAGACAGTGGACACTGAAGGGCTCTGAGTCCACGACATGGAAAGAGAAGTTAAAGGAACTGGACATATTTAGCCTGAAGGAAAGAAGACTGGTGTAAGGACATGATAGTCATCTTCAAATATTTGAACAGTTGTCACATGGACAAGATAGGGCTTTTTTGTTTGTTTGTTTGACCTGAGAACAGGACTAGGAGCTATGGGTATAAGTTGCAAAGGGGAAAATTTAGTCTAGAAAGTCTTCTTAACCAGTAGAGGTATCCAAAAGTAGAAGGTCCAACCTTTGGAGGTCTTTAAGCAAAGGCTGAGGGGCAGATAGGTGGCACAGTGGATAGAGCACCGGCCCTGGATTCAGGAGGACCTGAGTTCAAATCTGGTCTCAGACATGTGACACTTACTAGCTGTGTGACCCCGGGCAAGTCACTTAACCCCAACTCACACACACACACACACACAAAGCAGAGGCTGAATGACCAATTGTCATATGTGATCATGAGGATTCTCTTCATGTAGGTAAAGCTGATTGGTAACAATAAATAAAGCTAATCAATAAATGTTTATTAAGGACCTACTAGGTGCCAGGCCCTGTGCTAAGTACTGGGCATACAAAAAGAGATAAAAGACAGTCCTTGCTTACAATCCAACAGGGGAGACAAAATGCAAACAAATACATACTGAGCAAGCCAGATACAGGATAAATAGGAACTGATTAACAGAAAGCAAGCACTGGAATTAAAAGGGGTTAGGGAAGGCTTCCTATAGATGGTAAGATTTTAATTGGGACCTAAAGGAAACCAGGGAGGTTAGGAGTCAGAGTAGGGGAGGGAGAGCATTCCAGGCATGGGGGACAGCCAGAGAAAAAGACTGGAACTAAGAGATGGAATGTCTTGCTCTCGGATAAATGGGTAGTTTCTCCATTTAGCACATAGCTCCAATAGCAGCAGGAGACCCAGGAGTCCTTGGCAGATGGAGTAGGGAAACCAAGGACACTGTATGTTCCCTCATTCCTGGCTGGGTTCTGGCCCTCCCTAAATGACCTCTGGTTTTATGAATTACCACTTCTTTCACAAATTCTCTCTGTGACAGAGCCCCTCCCCAACCAACTGAAGAACCAAAAGGATTCTTCGTGGGCTAAGGCCAGTTTTTGGAACTTTTATGTAGCTCCTGTCTCCTCCCCCCCCCCACCCCCTCCCCTCACTTACTCACTCTCTTTCTCTCTCTAATTTATGAAAAACTTTTCATGGTACAAAATGGCCCCTTCAAGGTTGTGGTAGGCACTGTCCTTGTGCCAACATGCCCTTGGACCTCTCTGGTCCTGTGTCTATTTTTTTTTTTTAAAGCAGGGCAACGAGGGTTAAGTGACTTGCCCAGGGTCACACAGCTAGTGTCAAGTGTCTGAGGCCAGATTTGAACTCAGGTACTTCTGAAACCATGGCCAGTGCCACCCCCCCCTATGTCTATTTTTCCTGAAAGTTAACCACTAAAAAGAAGTATCATACCTTAAGGGATTGGGCGGGGGGTGGGGGGGGGTGGGGGGGGGGGGAAGGAAGAGAGAATCAGGGAAAGAAGAAAGTACCTCACAGTCAATGCTACATTTTAGAGGTAGAAACAGCATTTCACTGTGTGACCCTGGGCAAGTCACTTAACCCTCATGAATGAAAGAAAGAAGGGCATTTCACATGCCCACACAAACCTTATCATCTTATGGATCTACCACACAAATCTTGAATAGTTCAGACTGCCCACCACCTCAATGAGCAGTAGATCACTGATGGGGCATTATTCTTTAGTTGCTTCCAGTTTTTTCATACAACAAGGAAATCAATCAATGTTTATCAACCACCTGCTATATGCCAGACAGTGCTACAAAATGGGGAGAAATATTAAAACTAAATAAACCAAAACGGCAGCTGCCCTTAAGGATTTTATGTTCTACTGAAGTGAATACATCCTGTACACGATGAGTAAACACAATGTGTATACAAACTAAAGAGGTAAAGAGAGCACTGACCTCTTGAATCAAAAGGATGATGGGGGTGGGGCTAAGGGGGAATCAAAGAAGGTCTCATTTAGGAGGCTCTGTACCTAAGCTAGAGGGATCCTACTGTTGGCTGTGTCTGGTTGTTTCAGTTGTGTCTGACTCTTTGTGACCCCATCTGGGGTTTTCTTGGCAAAGATCCTGGAAAGATTTTCCATTTCCATTCTCCAGCTCATTTGACATATGACAACTGAGGCATCGGGGCGGCTAGGTGGCGCAGTGGATAGAGCACCGGCCTTGGAGTCAGGAGTACCTGAGTTCAAATCCGGAATCAGACACTTAACCACTTACTAGCTGTGTAACCCTGGGCAAGTCACTTAACCCCAATTGCCTCACTTAAAAAAAAAAAGAAGAACTGAGGCATCATAAGAGATGGAAATTAGTTAATATGCATTCTATACTTGAGGAATAGACTGCAAAGCCCCACAGGTGGGAAATGGAATGCTATGGGTGAGAAAACAGCAAATAGGTTCATTTTCTTCCCTCCACTGACACTGGACTGGGAATATGTGAAAGGGAATACTATACTATAAAACTAAAAGATTGTGGCAACCAGCATGTAATTACCTTAGCCTGGAAATTAAAATACAGGTTCTCCATGACAGCAAGGATGGCTGGGCAGTAGACTTAAAGTTCTATCAATTTTATAGCAATTTCTGGGCCTAACTCTCAGTAAATAACATCCTAGGCCTCAAATAGCCATTGTTGCTCAGTTGTGTCTGCACTCTGTGACCTCATGGACTATTACTGTCCATGGAGTTTTCTCTTTCTCTCTTTCTTCATTTTTTTCTTCAGGGCAATGTGCCCAAGTGAGTCACACAACTAGTAAGCGGTTCAAAAGCGTCTCGAGGCTAGGTTTGAACTCAGGTCCTCCTGAATCCAAGGGCCAGTGCTTTATCCACTGTGGCACCCGGCTGCCTCCAACACATGGAGTTTTCTTGGTAGATACTGGAGTGGTATTGTATTTCCTTCTCCAGTGATAATGGGAAACAGAGGTAAGTGACTTGCCCAGGGTCACACACCTAGTACGTCTCAAGTGTCTGAGGCTTAGGTTTGAATTCAGGTCATCCTGACTCAGGCTTGAGCCACCAAATGCCTTCCTAACAAGTTGGTCTACCTAGCTGCCTCACATGGCCATGCTCTGAGCCAATACAACCTTCCCACCAAAAGTGAGGTAGGGTGCTATTTCCAAAGGGTTCTGTACCCTGTTCCCAGTATGTAATAGGAAGGATTCATTGAGAGGTACTCCAGCATTCTAGTCCCAGGCTCCATTAGGCTTTGTAGGTTGTGCCTGAATGTTTCTGGTGGTTATATGTTAAGTATAACATTAGGTACTATGTACACTCAAACCAAGGTGTAGGCTTATTACTAAGGTTAAGTCAGGGAAGAAAGCAGGATTTCATGATTACTACCAACACCCCATCTCCCTGGGCAAGAATGAGCTAGACAATAACCATGAAAATCAAAAGCGAATATTTAAGAAGTACAAAAACACAAGCAAAAGCATACATAAAACTTCCTACCCTCTATGCCCATCCCCATTTCTTGGCAGAGGAATATGGGAGTGGCACATCCATGTAGAACATTGAATATGTTTATAGATTTTCAATACATTGATCAGTTTTGCAGACTGGTTTTTTCTCTTCTTTCTCTTTAAAAATATCATATGTTGGAGCAGCTAGATGGCACAGTGGATAGAGCACCAGCCCTGGATTCAGGAGTACCTGAGTTCAAATCTGGCCTCAGACACTTGACACTAGCTATGTGACCCTGGGTAAGTCACTTAACCCCCATTGCCCCCCCCAAATTATTATTATATTATTATAATTATAATAAGTATTATTATATATAATATTATATGTTATAAAGGACAGCTTTCTGGGAAGAGAGGGAAATAAAGGCACAATGTAAAAACAAAAAGTCAATAAAATTTTATTTTTAAAAAACAATCAATCACTTATTAAGTGACTACTGTGTACGAGGAAGTATGCAAGGCTCTAGAGATACAAAGGCAAAACCAGAAAACAATATGAACATACAGAGGCATATACAAATAAGATAATTTGGGGGGAAAGGCCACTGGGTAGAGGAAAGAAAACGCCCTTCATGTAGAAGGTAATGCTTTGAAATTGGTCCTGAAGTATATCTGAGATTCTTTATATATTCTCATTTTGATCATAAAGTGTGAGAACTAATTCATTTGGACCCCTCAGTATTCCAATTAGTATTAATCCAATTTGATATGATTCCTTAGGGGTAGTAATTTATAAGTTCTCTATATAAATGCCCCAGAGCTGTGAGCTGGCAGACTGTAAGTTCACTGGCTTAATCATAGGACGACAACTAGAGGCCCTCCACCCCTTGGTTTTTTTTGTTTGTTTTGTTTTTGTTTTGTATTGTGGGGCGGCAATGGGGGTTAAGTGACTTTGCCCAGGGTCACACGCTAGTAAGTGTCAAGTGTCTAAGGCAGGATTTGAACATCAGGTCCTCCTGAATCCTAGGGCTGGTGCTTTATCTACTGCACCACCTAGCCCCCCCCCCCCCGCCCCCCCCATTGTTTTCCTTGTCATGGTGATCAAGCCCTCTGTGGCAAAGGTGACTCAATTACAGGAAAAGTCCTCCCGGTTAACATTTTGAAAGTAGAAATGAACAAGATCTGGCAACTGACTGGATACATGGAATCAGGGAGAATGGCTTTAAGGTTGCAACCCTGACTGATCAGGAGGATGGTGACATGAACAGAACTGCAGTGGTTCAGAGAGAGGCTGAGAAACTACAATGTTAACTGCCTAATTGTGATTACGTGATGCCTCTGGATGTTGCTGCTGTGTGGACCGACCCTAGCTGTGACACATGCTCCATCTCCAGCTATATCCCCACATGGGGTAAGCAGGACACTCGGGCATTTGAAGGAAACAGGATATATTTTGAGGAGCTGCTAATGTTAAAGAATAGACAGAAATTGTGCATTTGTACTGAACCGTGAGGTGAATTCCAAGCGGGGGGGGGGGGGGGGGGGGGATGGAAGTGCAATGTGGGGGACAGTGAGAACAGCCATGCCAAAGGACAAGGAAAGAAAGAGAGGGGTGGGTTGAATATGAAAGCAAAGTCTACCAAAAAGAGCCTAGTTCTACAGAAAATAATTAAGTCAAGAATGTCTGCTCTTGACACGGCAGTGCAGCTTTCCCTCCAAAAGACAAAACTTAATTGAGGGAATGTCCACCAACTGGGGAATGGCTGAACAAGTTGTGGTATATGAATGTAATTGAATACTTATTGTGCTATAAGAAATTATGGTGGGGCAGTAGGTGGCACAGTGGATAGAGCACCGGCCTGGATTCAGGAGGACCTGAGTTCAAATCTGCGCCTCAGACACTTAACACGTACTAGCTGTGTGACCCTGGGCAAGTCACTTAACCCCAATTGCCCCATAAAAAAAAAAAAAAAACCAAAAAAGAAATTATGGGCAAAAAAGAAAAAAAAAAGAAATTATGGGCAGGCATATTTCAGAAAAACCTGGAAAGACTTACATGAACTGATGCTAAGTGAAGTAAGCAGAACCAAGAGAGCATTGTACACAATAACAACAACACTGTGCAATGATCAACTATGATAGACTTTGCTCTTCTCAGCAATGCAATGATCTAAGACAATTCCAAATGACTCATGATGGAAAATGTTCTCCATGTCCAGAAAAAGAACTATGGAGTCAATACAGATCAAAGCATTCTATTTTCATTTTTTGTTGTTTTTGTTTTTTCTTTCTTGTGGTCTTTCCCTTTTGTTCTGATACTTCTCTCACAACATAACTAAAGTGGAAATTTGTTTAACATGATTGTACATATATAACTATATCAGATTGCTTCCTGTATTGGGGAGGGGAGGAAAATCTGAAATACTTACAAAAATGTTGAAAATTATTTACATATAATTGGGAAAAATACTATTAAAATAAAAAAAGACAAAACTTTCTTTTGAAAAGGTTGAATAGGATAATTCTAAAACAAAAAACCTCAACTAGCTAATAACAATAGTTTAAATTTCTAGAGCTCCTCAAGGTTTACAAAACACTTTCCTCACAACAATATGATGGGATAGGTAGGGCAAATATTATTATCCCTATTTAAGACAAGGAAACTGAACAGCTCAGAGAGGTGCAGCCCAGGAACACACAACTAATATTAGAAACAACATAAAAGCTCAAGTCTTTCTAACTCCCAAGTTGTGCTCTGACTGATGCTTTTTTATTTTCTTCCAAAATAAGTGTTTATACCTTTGTTCCTGATATTGATTAATAATGCACACAATAAATACCCAACCATTCATCCTCTAGCAGTTTATATCACAACCTAGCAATGACACAGACATGTTGTCTAAGCCGTAGTTGTCTGTGTCATTTCACAATTATACACATAGATGGTTGTGCATGTCATTTTACAATTCACCTTAAAGGCTCTACCCTGCAGAGTGGGGGTTGCCCTCTACTCTGGGTCTTTTAACATCCTGTAAATATTTAAGTTGCTACGCTCCTGTTGGCCATCTGTTACCTTTGCTATACCTCTAACTAAGAGGCAGCTAAAAGATGTCGTAGATAGACACTGGGCTTGCAATCAGAAAGACCCAAGTTCAAGTTCTACCTCAGGCACTGACTAGCTGTCTAGTCTAACAGTGACTGGTCAAATCAATTAAACTCGATCTGCTTTAGCTTCCTCGCCTATAAAATGAGGTGGTTCAACTCAGTGTATTCTAAGATAAGCAGTTGATCGTTTTGGATTTGACAAGGTAGGGCTACCAACTCTGTTCTATAATTATGAGACAA
Source organism: Dromiciops gliroides (assembly GCF_019393635.1). Taxonomy (NCBI): domain Eukaryota; kingdom Metazoa; phylum Chordata; class Mammalia; order Microbiotheria; family Microbiotheriidae; genus Dromiciops; species Dromiciops gliroides. The sequence goes on along the minus strand of NC_057862.1, from coordinate 561,079,139 downwards.
GGCTGGAACCCCTTGAAGCTTGGGACAGTGCGTCCTGGAAGCAGTGCCTTTAAGAAGGAGTTATAATAAAAAAATAAAAAAAATTAAAATTAAAAAAAAATTTAAAAAAAGGAGTTATAATTATGGGACAAATGGATCTGATTAAAGGTGGAAGATGAGAATTTGGTTACTAATCATAAGCTAAGGCAGGGTTGTTCATGTTCTGACCCAACAAGATAAGATGAGAGAGAAAGATGAAAGCAGAGTTTTTAGAACTCCCTTGGCTGAATTTGAAAGTAATGGATACTACAGCTGCAGTGTAGGAATTAAGTTCAGCTGAGCAGAAAAATAGTTTGAAAGCAGAGAATAAGAGAATTCACTGGGTAGATGAACTAGTTTGGCTGAAGTCTAGAAAGATGTTAACAAAGTACAGCATGGACCAACTCAGCCTAGCAGAAGTACTGGTTCAACATAAACGCTATGTTCATTAAGAAATTTTTTAGACCATTTCTGAGACAGGAAAAAGGGTACTGATTGAAGTTTTCAATTCCAGAGTTGTAGAATAACTCAAGTATGTAAATTTTTCTCATTCCTGTGATTCCTTGGCATTTGGCTGTATGTGCCCAGTCTCTTCAACACCTATTGGCTGCACTGATAGAGTGCAACCCAGAATTATTCCTGCATTTGCTTTAATGTGAGTACCTGAGGTGGTTTTTTTTTCTTTTTTGTTAAGTAAATTACTAGGTTTCAGATCTAAAAGTGTCATGATTATGAACGTCTGCTTTTGTGTAAGTGGAAACACGCTGACAGGGGCTCAAATGGTGAGCAGAGCAATTATAATCTCCCAAAACCAACTATTCTCTACTACTCTGAGAGAATGTGTGACTGTATCGGGGTAAGACTTCTCTGTGAACCTGAAACAGCCAGCATGAGAGGACTAACCAAGCTAACCTAGAACTATATCCACATGAGAGGTAGGTGTAAGACACTTCAGGACACTGCATTCACCCATTACACTGGCAAAATATTTTTGGCGATCATAAGTTTCCCTATTTTATACCTCAGCTGACATCGACAACCAATGCTTTAATGAAGTTATCTGTTTTTCTCATCTATGAAAGGAAAACAGATCTTGTTGAAAGATTTTAAGCCTTGATTTGCTTTACCAAGTCAATTTGGTTTGTTAATCAACATAGTGCAATTACAATGGGAAGGTGGCAAATCATGAAATGAAGAAAATATTTAATAATAAAAAACAAATAAACTGCTGTCTCATCTGACCACAGTATTAGTTTTCCAGCAATTCTGATACAGTGTTTTTGGGCTGGTGGTATGGCTTGGAGAATCCTTGATACTGATTTTGAAGGAACCTTTTGAAAGCTTCTAGACCAGCCCTTTAATTTCATAGATGAAGAAACTGAAGAGTCATTTGCCCAAGGCCACGTAGGTGGCTCTGTAGCAGAGTTAGGAACCCAGGTGCTCTGATAAGAGACCAAGTGTTCTCACCACCACAACATGCTGCCTTTCTGGTTGACCCATAAGGGGGTCTTTTGTGCTAGTCAAGCTGTGCGTTGACCAGAAAATATGCAGAACCTCAAATTTCTGTCCTCAAGCTACTGGTACTATTTTATACAAGAGCCAAAGAGAATGGGTTCCTTAGAGAAGGATAAGGCAGCTAGATGGCACAGTGGAGAAAGTACCAGGCCTGGAGTTGGGAAGACCTGAGTTCAAATTCTGCCTCAGAAACTCACTAGCCATATGACCCTGGGCAAGTCACTTAACCCTGTTTGCCTCAGTTTCCTCCTCTGTAAAATGAGCTGAGCAAGGAAATGGCAAACCACTCCAGTACTTTGCCAAGAAAACCCCAAATGGGGTCGCAAAGTGTCAGATACAACTGAAATGACTTACCAACAACAACAGAGGAAGAGATAAGTAGTGGAGAGAACAAAAAGAGTCTCCTGCTGCTAGTGAGGAACCTCAAGTGAATCTCTACAATTGGAGCACAGTTTTCAGTTGTTCCTGGGCAGAACCAGGCCGACCATGAAACATACTAAGCTCCTGCAGCATGCCAGGCAAGGCGCTAGGGATACAAAGGAGGATAAAAAGCAATCCCTGCTCTCAAGGAGCTTACAGTCTAGGTGGGGAGACAACATGAGAACAACTGTGTTCAAACAAGCTATCAGACAGGATAAATTGGAAGTAATTAACAGAGGGAAGTCAGTGGAATTAAGAAGGACTGGGAAAGGAGGTAAGATTTTAGCTGGGAATGAAGGAAGCAAGAGAATCTATGAGGTTTTGATGAGAGGGGAGACCATTCCAGGCATGAGGATTGGCTAGAAAAAAATGCCAGGAGCCAAGAGATAGCGTATCTTATTCAAGGAGCAACAAGGAGGCCAGTGTTCTTGGATAGAAGTTCATGGATCACTTGGGCCCTCTAGTCTTTTTTAAAAAAATTCTATCATTTCAATACCTACTAGCACCTCCACCAAAAAAAATGATTCGGGGCAGGGAGAAGAGGGGAAATGCATTTAAGTCAATCTGCCTACTTATTTTTTTTTTTTTAATGTGTGAGGTATTTTATTTTTTCCGTTACATGTAAAGATAGTTCTCAACTTTTGTTTATACATGCTTTCCAATTTCAGATTTTTCTCCCTCCCTCCCCTCCCTCCCCCCTCCCCTAGACAGCAGGTAATCTGATATAGGTTATATCTATATATCTCTATACATATACATATAGATAAATCTGCCTACTTATTACAACCTCTGTTAAAATTACAAATAATTAATAGTGAAATGCCTTAAGATATAGCACTGATTTGAGTTCTATCATCCATGTTTTGTCAGTTTTCTAGCCTAGTAATGTCAAAGAAAAAATGTAGAAACCAGCTGCTAAAACTTACATAAGGGTCCTTGCAGGCCACACATTGCCTTAGAAAACCACAAGTTAATATTATCTACGTTGTATTTTTATTTATTTTGTGAAATATTTCTATCTGGTTGCCGCTGGAGTTAAGAGTTGAGCATTGCAGGGCAGGTAGGTGGCACCAGTGGATAGAGCACCGGCCCTGGATTCAGGAGGACCTGAGTTCAAATCTAACCTCAGACACTTGACACTTACTCGCTCTGTGACCCTGGGCAAGTCACTTAACCCCAATTGCCTCACCAAAAACAAAAAACAAAACAAAAAAAAGCACCAAGAGTTGAATAGTGCTCCTCTAGACGACTATAAACTAAGTGGGAATTATATTCTCTTTTCAAACAAGATCGTGCATATAAAAACTTTTTGGAAAAAAAGGTAAGAAAGGTAGTGTATTACTATTATTTTATTTCATACTACACATGTTAATGTATCCTCTTTAAAAGAGCCATTAGCATTGTCCACAAGTGAAACACACAGAAGCAAAATCTGGTCGTGCCAAGATCTGCATGATTCATCTGTATCTTTTAGCTCCAAGTGGGACTCAGACGACCAGGCTGTCACTGTGTATTCAGACCACACCCTTCTCTCTGCCAGCCCTCCATGGACAAAGAGTAAGAATGGGCGATAAGTGGTACTGCTCCACCACACTGAGTGTCAGGGTCAGTCCAAAAGGTGTTAATTTGGGCTTTTTTTTTTAAAACTACCCTCAAACCTTAAACTGAAACCATAGAAGTAAAGCAGGGGGAATGGAGCTCAAGCCCTGCACTCACTAGCAAAGATAGTCAGAGCCCAGCCACATCATAGAAGTGCCAGATCCAATGGACTGAGCTTCCAGGGCTAGAAATCCTAGTTTTGGGTGTCTATCTCCAAGGATTGACTTTTTTTTTCAGGCAAAAAAACAATTTCTACTTGCTAATCATCTTTCTCGAGAGGTCAATTTATTTCTTGATTCCACCCTTGACTTTCACATACACTTACTTTGTACCTCTTGTATATTTATTTCTTTCATGCTTTGTATCTGTAACTTGCTTTTCCAAGCCTAGTGCATTGCCTAGCATATTTCAGGCACTTAATATCTGTTGATCAGTTATTAGTTACTTGTTAACCTACAGGTTTTTCTCCCTCACTAGACTGTAAGCCCCATGAGAGCAAGGACCTGATCCAGTGTGTATCTCTGTTCCTCTCCAATTCAACCACATCCTTCTGCCTTAAGACCTATTCACATTTAAGCACCTTCACAAAGACCTCCTTAATACCAGCTGGTTCACTCCATTGAACCCCAATTCCTATGATAATAGATTTGGAACTGGAAGAAACCTTAGGTAATCTAGTCCAAACCTCTCCTCCCATTTTACAAGGCCCAAACATTGTCCAAAATCACACTGATAATAAACAGCAAAGCCAAGATGCAAACCACTGTGATCAAAAATCCGGACCTCCTCATTGACTCCCCCATGCACATATTTTCTATGCACCTGAATTAAGTTTACATTTCAATTTAGCAAATTAATATGTGAAAATCACAGAATTAACCTGGGACTACAGAGACAAAAAAAGAACCAGGCCTTGCCCTCAAGGGCTCACCGGCTACAGAGGATATGGCATAATGGCATATACAAAGAAGAGTAACCATTTAATTATTATCTTCTTTTTCCCTTGTTACACTATAGACTCCAGATCAGGCACTCAACTCATTTTTTTTTTTTTATAGTGAGGCAATTGGGGTTAAGTGACTTGCCCAGGGTCACACAGCTAGTAAGTGTTAAGTGTCTAAGGCCGGATTTGAACTCAGGTACTCCTGACTCCAAGGCCAGTGCTCTATCCACTGCGCCATCTAGCTGCCCCTTTGTTTTTTGGTTTTTTTTTAGTGTCAACTCATTTTTTAAAAATTTATTTTATTCATTCATTTATCTATTTTTTTTGTGTGGCAATGAGGGTTAAGTGACTTGCCCAGGGTCACACAGCTAGTTAATGTCAAGTGTCTGAGGCTGGATTTGAACTCAGGTCCTCCTGAATCCAAGGCCAGTGCTTTTTCCACTGTACCACCTAGCTGCCCTGTCAACTCATTTTTTAATCCAAAGAACTTTACATACACAATGAATACCCAATAAATGCTGTCAATTCACCACAGCTGAGGGGCTAGCTAAATTCTGGCTGCCTCACATTCTGCTGAAGGAGGGGTACAGATGGACAGATGTGGATGGATTATCCACACACACACTTCATTATATACCATTAATGGATCTCTACAACTGGGGAAAAAGAGAAAAACTTTTCAACAAGGACCCTCTACCTCCATATGCCCTGAGAGTTCAGCTCAGGCACTACAGATTTTAACCTATTACGGTTGAGGCAACATGGAGTCTTTATTGATCAAAGGGTGACTCAATCAACAGCTACTTCTGAGGCTGCTTCTCTTTGCTCAGAGACAGTAGCTATAATTACAGTCAAATGTAATTAACTGTATAATTAATGTCATATAAGAGGCAGCTTGGTATCCTAGCTAGCAGTGTAGGAGAGAGTACAGGCCCAATACATACTGGCTCTGGGCCCCTCATTAGTCATACAACCTCCATCGCACTGTACCCCAGCCAATTCTCTAAGACAATACATAAGAGTTGCTGACTTGCATCAGTAGGTGTTTCCTCACTGGAAAAGCCCCGTGCCAATGAAATCATAGGTCCCACCTTTCAAAAATAATAACGTCAGGGCAGCTAGGTGGCACAGTGGATAGAGCACCGGCCCTGGATTCAGGAGGACCTGAGTTCAAATCCAGCCTCAGACACTTTACACACTCACTAGCTGTGTGACCCTGGGCAAGTCACTTAACCCTAATTGCCTCACCAAAAAAAAAAAAGTCACATATCCTTAAGATACACACAGATTTTTCTTCATTATCACCATCATGATCACTGGTGACATTTCTGCCAAGTGCTTTACATGATATCCACCATGATCTTCACAACAACCCTTTGTACAAAGTAAACATATTACAGATATTTTTAACACTCCCATTTTACAGATGAGGAAAATAAGGTCATTGTAACGATTGGAATAACGCCACCTGCTGGATACTTACTGTAGAAGAGTTCTGCCCATGAAAGGAAGGTCTTTGAGGGCAAGACCAGGAGTCAGGAAGTGACGCGGGCTAGTGGGAGGAGGAAGGAAGAGACTGGCGCTCAGTCTCGGGCTCTTTCCTGAGGACGCTGGTGGAGAGCGGAGCTAAAAATGTGCTCTCCCTTTAATAGATAGAAATCTAGGCCTTTCTCTCTCTCTTTACCAAATTCTTATTCTCCTTACTAAATGCTTAAAAGTCTAACTCTTGCTAAAGCTTATAATTTATTGGCGACCACTCATTAGATATTTTAGACAGTTTAGCTAGAATTTTAGCCGTTAACATCATGATCAGTAAAGTGACTTGCCTTGCAAATCACTGGATGGCTAGTATTTGAGGCAGGATTTCAAGTTTCCTTTATCCACTCTGATACTGTTGGGGCAGCTATTACTTTTTTTTTGGGGGGGTGAGGCAATTGGGGTTAAGTGACTTGCCCAGGGTCATACAGCTAGTAAGTGTCAAATGTCTGAGGCTGGATTTGAACTCAGGTACTCCTGACTCCAGGGCTGGTGCTCTGGGGCAACTATTAAAAAAGCTCGGGACACTTGTATCACCCCCATTGAATGACAAGAGAATTATCACAGAAGCCCACCAGATGGAAAAAAAAGCAAAGGTTTGGGGCCTTCAGATGATATCTGTACTGAGCAGAACGCTCACGCTATTGCCTGGATTCTAGCCATTTTAACTGATTTTTTCCCCCTGAATCCGTTGTCTGTGCAGTCCCAATACACTGACTACTTGCTGGTCCTCAGTTTCCTTTTATGTTGTACAGACCCATCTAGATTAGACACAACCCTTCCCATCACTTCTAGGCTCAAATCATTTCCCTAGCATCGGTGTCAAATATGGCCAAGTGAAGCCAGAACCAGATAAAAATGTAATTGGGAAATATATAACAAAATCAATAAAAAATACAATGAAACAGAGATAATGTTATATTTTCAAACCAGGTCAGGATGTGGCACTCAGGGATCCTCACGTAAAGAGAATATTTGAGTTTGACACCATTGGATTAAGGTATGTAATTGGTACAGTGGATAGAGTACTAGGCATGGAATTAGGAGGACCTGAGTTCAAATCTGCTACACACACTAGCTGTGTTCCCCTGGGCAAGTCACTTCACCCTGTTTGCCTCCATTTCCTCATCTATAAAATGAGCTGGAGAAATGGCAAAACCACTGCAGTATCTCTGCCAAGAAGACCCCAAATGGGGTCACGAAGAGTCGGACACGACTAATCAACAAAACACTGGGTTAGAAGACAAGGAAAAACTTATGCTTTTTCTAAATGGGGACGCCAAGGGACAAGGAGCTAAAGTAGTGTATGCCAGGTCAGAGTGGGAGGCTGGGGCAGAATCTCAAACAGAACGAAGATCTCCCTTCTTCTGTTTTTGTCCTTTCAACGGGAACAGAGTGCCATTTAAAACTAGGCTCATTTCCCAGGAAAGTTGTATAAAATATCAGCGGGAACCATGCCACTGAAAACCACATCTTAGCAGTCAAAGAAGATAGAGGAAGAACATGGAATAATTAACGGTAACTAGGATCTGTCCGGCTCATCACACTTTTCCAAATGATTTCCCCCGCACCATCCCAGTTGTTCCTCACAATAGTTGTGTGGAAGAGGGAAGGGGTCTTAATATACCCATTTTATAGATGAGGTAACCAAGGCTCAGATCACAAGACTTGCCCTAAACCAGGAAGCTGCTGAGCTGCACAGCTTGCAATAAAAACCCAAACCTCCTCATTTCAAGTGTAGTATTCTTTCTGCCACACTGAGATGAAAGAGAAGAACCATTTATTAAGTACCAGCTACGTGCCAAGCACTAGGTTAAGCCCTTTATAAACTTCTCATTTGCTCTTCCTAATAACTCTGAGCTAGGTCCTATTATCCCTCCATTTTACAGTGGAGGAAACAGAGACAGAGATGAAATAACTTGCCCACAGTCACACAGCTTAGTAAGTATCTGAGGCTGGATTTGAACTTAAATCTTTCTGACTCCAAGCCTGGCACTCTCTACCCACTGTGCAGTTTTCCCAAAAATGGTCCCTCCAATAGACTCTGAGAGCTAGAAAAGGAGGTTGTAAGAAATGATGACTGAGAAGTTTAAAGAATGGGAAGACTGGGGCAGCTAGGTGGCGCAGTGGATAGAGTACCGGCCCTAGAGTCAGGAGTACCTGAGTTCAAATCCGGCCTCAGACACTTAACACTTACTAGCTGTGTGACCCTGGGCAAGTCACTTAACCCCAATTGCCACACACACACACACACACAAAAAGAATGGGAAGACCTGTATGAAATACTACAACATGAGGGGTGGGAGGGAAGCATCATGTGAACAATATATATATAAAGCCTAAAAATAACACCAACAATGCATCAGTGAAACAGGTACCCTTTTTCTTGCCTTCTCAGTGGGTGGTGGAGAAAGTAGACAGGGATGGGGAGAGAAACTGGACTTTAGAAAAAAAAGAAAACAAGAATGAAAGGCAGCCTAAATTCAGGCGGCAATCTTGGATGAAACCCAATTCATGTCTCTTAGTCAACAGGTAAGGGACTAGGAGAACACCCTGTGTTAACTGGTTTTGTTTAACTGTTGGGCATTTTTTTCCTTAGAGTTAGACAGGTTCAATGGGCTAGAAAGAAGCATATCAGAAAAGGACAGCAGCATAAAACAAGGGCATTAATAAAACTTTCAAAGAAAAGGAACCTGTCCCTTCCGTAAAAGACCATTGAACCACCTGTACCTTTTTTTTCTTCAATGGTCTAATGCTTTTTCATTGGAGTGGGCATTTCCTCCACCAAAACAGACCACCACACTTCAGGACCTTAGTAGAAAGAAGTTTCTGCAGAGCCACTATGGCCAAAACACGAACCATCTGGGGATGAGTGTCTACAGTTAGCCAGACTGGTCCTCTGAGGACAGACTCATGTTAAGTCCACCGCCAGGCCCAGAACAAGGCCCTTCTCACCTGGTAGAACCAGTAAGGCTTCTGTGACCCTAGCATAGCCCTGAGACTCCAGAATCAATTCTATACCAGAAAGGGACATGACATGACTTGAGTGGAAGATGCAACTTGAAAAAACACCACCACTAACTACCATGACCACCAAAAGCTCTTCCTTACCTGTGTGAGTCCGGACGTGCCTTTTCAGGTCAAAAGTATCATTGAAGCCTTTGCCACAGAAGGTGCACAGGTGTCTTTTCACCTGGTTGTGGCACTTGAGGTGCCTGTTGAGCATCCGCTGGAGACAAAAGCCTTTGCCACATAGCTCGCAACTATACACCATAGCTTCATTACAGGTCCCTGTTGTGAACTGGGAAGCAGAAAAAGAAGCCAGGTTAGCAGATAAGGAGAAATGAATTAGAAAAGAGAGGATGAGGGGGCAGCTAGGTGGCACAGTGGATAAAGCACCAGCCCTGGATTCAGGAGGACCTGAGTTCAAATTCGGCCTCAGACACTTGACACTTACAGCTGTGTGACCTGAGCAATTCACTTAACCCTCACTGCCCCACAAAAAAAGAAAAGAATAGAGAGGACAGGGAATGGATGGAAGGGATATCTGGGTTCTAATTCAACAAGCATCCAATAAGCTCCTACTATATGCACTGTGCTAAGAGCTGCTGATTTAAATACAAAGAAAGGAAAAGTCCATGCCCTCACAGAGCTTATATTCTATTGGCTTCTAAAGGTCCCCCAAAAGGCCTGATAAAAAAGGTCGACAATCAAATGGAGGAAGTGTAGGCAGGGGCTTACTTTGAAGTATGTTCTGCCTAAAATAAGCCTCTAGCTTTGGCTGCATGTGGTTTCCACTATCTAAAAATACCAGGCAAATGCTTCATGTTGCATCAGAATCCAAATGGGAATGAGGAAGGCGTAAATTATTTGTATTCTGTTTTTCCTCATCTTAAAAGTGAGTCTGAAAACCAGCACAGGGCAGAGACAAATCATGGGATTCTAGATTTTGCACTGGAAGGGTCCTTTGAGGTGAAGTACAGATGAGGAAACTAAGGGCTGGAGGTCAAGTGACTTGACCAAGGTCAACAATAAGAAAGCATCATATTCCTGACCTTCTTGAAGAGCCACAGGAGTTAAAATTGAGGCTACATGATATGATTTAAAACAAAACACTAGGGATCCAAAAAGCAACCTATTTAGTGATAACCACTGTTTTCTGTGGTTTCCTACTTAATGAGCGAGATTGAACCAATCGTGTTCATGTTTGTGAAAGAGAAGTTGACATGGATAGGAAAAGTATAAATAGAGTTTGGACACATCTTGTACAGGGTCAAAGGTAGAGAGACCTTTTAGAAGTGACTTGACAGCTATTCATCTGCCCAATCAATCAAAAAACCAGCATGTATTAAATGCTCATGATGTGCCAAGTATTTCACTAAGAACACATTTATTAAATACCATACTAGGGCAGCTAAGTGGCGCAGTGGATAGAGCACCAGCCCTGGATTCAGGGCATGTTTGAACCAATCCTTTATCTAAGGAATCAGACTTTGTGATCATTGATGGCCTGAACTGGAAGAAATCTTAATGAACCAGATGAAGAAAATGGCCCAAAAGAAATATAATAACTCGCTCAAGCTAGCAAGAGGCAGAGCCCAGACAGACTACAGATAAATTGTTCTTCCACTATGCCACAAAAGATGACTGCCAGAAAAATCATCCTCCTATGAATAATTGTGAGTGTCTCAGCAACAGGATGACTGTGTCTTAGGCTGGTATTACCGTGCCCCCAGCCTGAAATGCCTCCTCTCCTTTACACAAACTGTGCCCATGCTTCAAGATGCATCCCAAACTCTTTCCCCTCCCCATCCACAAAGTGTTCCCTGATAACCTGCCCCACACTAAATCAAAGAATTTCAGACTTGGATGGAATTTCAATGGAGTTCAATCCATACTGGAAAAAGAAATCTCACAACAAAACTTCTTGAAGATTTCCAAAGAGAAGGAACCTACTATCTCCTGAGGCATCCCATTCCACTTTTGGATAGGTCTAAGGGCAGCTAGGTGGTGGAGTGGGTAAGACTGCCTGGGTCTGGAGTCAGGAAGACTCATCTTCCTGAGTTCAAATCCAGCCTCAGACACTTACTACCTGGGTAAGTCACTTGACTCTGTTTGCCTCAGTTTCCTCATCTGTCAAATGAGCCAGAGAAGGAAATGGCAAACCACTGCAGTATCTCTGTCAAGAAAAACCCAACTGATTGGAACACTAATGCATTGTTGGTGGAGCTGTGAACTGATCCAACCATTCTGGAGAGTGATTTGGAACTATGTCCAAAGGACTATATAGCTGTGCTTTGACCCAGTAATACCACTTTAGGTCTTTTTCCCAAAGAGATCATAAAAAAGGGAAAAGGACCCACATGTACAAAAATATTTATAACGCTCTTTTTGTGGTGGCAAGGAATTGGAAATTGAGGGGATGCCCATCAACTGGGGAATGGCTGAACAAGTTGTGGTATATGAATGTAATGGAATACTATTGTGCTGTAAGAAACAATGAGTAGGTAGATTTCAGAGAAAGCTGGAAGGACTTACATGAACATCAGTCAGGAGGACATTGTACACAGTATCAACAACATTGTGTGTTGATCCACTGTGATAGACTTGACTCTTCTCAGCAATACAATGGTCCATGATAGTTCCAAGGGACTCATGATGGAAAATGCTCTCCAAATCCAGAAAAAAAGAACTATGAAATCTAGATGCAGATTGAACCATACTATTTCTATTTTTTTGTTATTCTTTTATGAGCTTTTTCCTTTTTGCTCTGATTCTTCTTTCACAGCATGACTAATACATAAATATATTTAATGTGATTGTACATATATAACCTATATCAGATTGCTTGCTGTCTTGGGGAAGGGGAAGGGAGAGGAGGGAGGGAGAAAATTTTTAAACTAGAAATCTTATAAAAACAAATGTTGAAAACTGTTTCTACATGTAACTGGAAAATAGCAAAATACTTTTATGAAAAAAAAAAAAGAAAAAAAGAAAACCCCCATTGAGGTCACAAAGAGTGAGACACAAATGAAAAAAGACTCAACAACTTCCACCAACTGTTGCTGGTCCTGCCTTCCAGGGCCAAGCAGACCAAGTCTCTTCCAAGGGACAACTTTTCAAAACAGGCCTAGGCCTCCTCTTAGCTAAAAACACTCCCAATCTGTGCCACATAAATTAGCACTTAATTACCTGGTGTGTTACACTGCAATCTAAGGGTTTCACAACTGTCTAGTTTCTGAAACTAGATTATAAACTAATAAAAACCTTGAAGATAGAACCTCATCTTCTATTTCTCTATATCCACAATGGTCCTTAATCTAGTCCTGGCATAGAGTAGATTTTTGGTATGTAAGGGGTTAAAATTCTAGCTATACTGTTTAAAATATCTAAGGAGTGGTCACCAATAAATTATAAGCGTTAGCAAGAATTTAGACTTTTAAGCATTTATTAAGGAGAATAAGAATTTGGTGAAGAGAGAGAGGAGACCTAGATTCAGCTATCTCAGGAAGCCAGCATTTCTGCTCCACTCTCCATGAGAGTCCTGATGAAAGAGAGAGAGCAAGAGCCTTGCCCCTCCTGTGAAACCAGGAACATCACACACACACACACACACACACACACACACCCCTCCAAGCTAATTGGCTGGTAACTTTGATAGACAGTACCCACAAGTAAACGTCACTTCCTGATGCCAAGGAAGTGACCACATGGCTTGCCCTCAGACTCCTTCTCCTCATGACAGAGCTTTCCTACAGTAACTCTCCAGCAGGTGGCATCACTCCAATCGTTACAGGTAAATACCTGTTCTCTAATCAGCACCGTAAATTCAAACTCTTTCCTCCAAAAAACTTCATTCCTAAAAGTGAAACCTAGGCATCATCTCTGACTCTTCCCTTACCTGCATCTCATTTACTGGTCTTCAAGTATTATCCATCTTAACTCCACAACATGCCTACCCTTTCTCCCTCTTGCTCCCTCCCTAATTCAGAGTTCTCTTGATGTTCTAGAACAGGTATGTCTCTAATCTATCCTATACATGACTACCGATTTAATCCTCATAAAAATGCCTCCTTCCAAACACCTTACATCAAAAACCCAGCAACAAGTGTCTAGTTTTTTCTTTCCTAGTTTTAGTATTTTTTTTGGGGGGGGGTGAGGCAATTGGGGTTAAGTGACTTGCCCAGGGTCACACAGCTAGTATCAAGGGTGTGAGGCTGGATTTGCACTCAGGTCCTCCTGAATCCAGGGCCAGTGCTCTATCCACTGCGCCACTTAGCTGCCCTAGTATGGTATTTAATAAATGTGTTCTTAGTGAAATACTTGGCACATCATGAGCATTTAATACATGCTGGTTTTCTGATTGATTGGGCAGATGAATAGCTATCAAGTCACTTCTAAAAGGTCTCTCTCTACCTTTGACCCTGTACAAGATGTGTCCAAACTCTATTTATACTTTTCCTATCCATGTCAACTTCTCTTTCACAAAGAAATTAAAGCATTAATTCCCACTCAATTGCTCAGAAAGGTTAAAATACTTGTATATGGCCATATAGTGTCAGAGGCAAGATCTGAACCCAGCTCTTGCTAATTTCAAGTCCAGCACCCTACCTATTTTGCCACAAAGGCAAAGGATCAATGTTTGAAGGAAACCGCACAACCAACCACTTTTGGCTTCTTCACCTTCCCTGTAACTTAGATCAAAGCACAGTTGTCTGGGTACCACAGTCTTGTTTGTATTATCTCCCCTTATTAGAATATAAGCTTCTTGAGGGAAGAGTGTGTGTTTTTTTTAAATACTTTGGCATTTGTAACCCTGGAGCTCAGAACAAAAGTACATAACAAACCTCAATAAATTCTTTTTCATTCATTCATTTATTCATTCATTCTTTAGTCTATGGATAGTCTACAGAGCTTAAAGGGAAGCAGAGTTGACAAGTAATCTAATAAAACTGAGCTGCATTGAGTAAAGAAAGCAGAGGAAATTCGCACAGCATGTAACAGTAATGCAAATGAAAACACTAGGAGGCAACAGAATTCAGGTCAAACACAATGGACACTATTTGCTCTGAGTTACTGAAATTCAAACATGTATCCTTCCTATCTTACAGTTAACAAATGGCAAAATACACGACTGTCAGTCACAGTTGTACTGAGAAGTTTAAAAGTTTTGCTTAGTAGTTTCAGAAACTATTTCATTTGTCATTGTATCTTTAGCACTGGCCGCAGCACCAGGCACATAGTCAGACCTTTATCTGGCCGGTTGATTAATGTGTTGAAATAAATTATTAATTGATAAAATATGAGATACCAATTCATCTAAGATCCGAAGGAATCTACAAAAAAAAAAAAAAAAAGACAACCCACTTAGGATTCTAAGCTTAAAAAATTAAAGTTGTACGTAGTAGTCAGAGCAAGGCATAACAGACAACCTGAGTGCTGCACGAGAATTTTAAAAAACAGCAACAATAAAATTGGAGAGAGATCTCCACTAAGTTGAGTTCTCTATGGAACTTTTTAAGAAGATACAAGGCAGGAGGAGACCTGCAATCTCATTAGGAGAACAACAAGAACAACAGTGCAACAAGAGCTGCTACAAAAAGCCAACTGGATTTATAAACTGCATTAAGAGAGGCATAGTGACCAGAGCAAGGAGGGTGAGCGTTCTTCTATACTCTGCTCTGCTCAGAGTCTGGAAGGTGGTGTTCAGTTCTGACCTGAATTTTGGATAGGACGCTTGATAACCTGGAGAATGCCAAAGCACGACCTTACTAGAAGTCTTCAAGAGAAGGCTGGATAGACTTTGTCAGGTATTTTGCAGGGGAGATTCTTGTGTGGGTCCAAGAACAGGATGAGTTGTAGACCTCTGAGATCCCTTATAACCCTTAGATTTTGTGATTTATGGAAAGACTTAGATAAAAAGTGTGTGGGGTGAAGAGTTGACCAGTTATGATATGAAATGGAAGAAGTCTCAACACCAGAACCATCCCAGTACCCATCCAGATAATTCAGTTAAAAAAGTGGTTCATTGAAAAATCAGGGTAGATACTACAGCAAACCCATGAGGTCTCTTTCTACACTGTGAAAGACCTAAGAGCCCAACTCCTCAATTTTCTCCATTCAAAGTCTGCAGTAGCTTACTAGGAAAAACCAAGAATTTAGGTATAGAACCACCCATGTTCCTCACTTTTGTAAACCCCCATTTTAAATGACACAACTCAAGTCATGTAGTTTCTTTCTCTTTACAATCTCATTCCTTCAGACCAAAAGAGCCAAAAGAAATCACATTCCTGGGTAGGAAAGTGTAAAAGCTGGAGAGAAATCACAGCCAAGAGAGCAAAGGCCCTTTAGAATGCCACAATATAATCAGCATCAGGAAAAGATAACAGCCTCCAACAGCGGAGAAACAATGACTATGAATTCCCATTCACAAACTGTGACCTTTCCTCTCCTTTCTAGGATCAAGACTGCACTTCTGCAATCCCTCAGCAAAGACCAATTTTCTCAGGTCGCTAAAAATGGGCAAAGAGAATTATGCCCATTTCAGGAGGAAAAATAAAGGCAAATCACTAAGCTATATATAGCTTTGTATTAACTTTGCAATCGTTCTGTGGGTAGTTTTTAGAAGTCTACTAGGTAGTCACTATCTACCTACCCCAAAGTTTTATTTTTCCTACTTTATCCACCCCACCCCCATCCCTTATCTCTATATTCAGATTAGCTGGCCTGAATCCCACCATCAAATTTATCTATTTATCATAACTATCATATTTCTTATAATCTATTAATCTTCATTTTTATCTTTGTGTCTCTAGTGTCTAGCACAGCTCCTGGCACATAGTAACTCTCTAATAAATGGTTATTGAATACAATGAAAAAAACTATTAATCTATCTATTATAATTATCTATTTATTATAATTATTTATTTACTATAACTGCTTTTTTTTAAAGCCCAGTAATATTAACAAAGTATGCTGGAAACAATTTCACCAACTCCCGAGACCAATTTCTTGGGGGGGGGGGGGGCAATAAAAGTTAAGTGACTTGGCCAGGGTCACACAGCTAGTAAGTGTCAAGTGTCTGAGGCTGGATTTGAACTCAGGTCCTTCTGAATCCAGGGCCAGTGCTTTATACACTGTACCACCTAGCTGCCCCCAATTTCATTATTTCTTTTTTAATTCCAAAGGTAATTAACTCTAGGTTGCTCTTGAAATTCTTTCCACTCTCAATTTACTTAAAATACTGGTTGTCATTTTGTCTTTCTACCCCCTATTTCTACGATAGTAACTGGCTTGCTTAATGAATGCTGTTTAAATTGAATTGTATGTGGGGTTTTTTCCCCCAAGATAGGTAGAGAAGAGACAGTCAGTTCCTTGTTTCCCAGTGTCTACCTCACTTCCTTTAGCACGGGATCCCACATTTTTTCCTGTTTAGTTTTATACACACTTTTCTTCCCAAAAGTTCAACATGGACCATCCAAGCCATCAGGTTTCTGTGAATTGTAGACTGTTTCCCAACAAGCACATCTTAGGAAATCTTGGCCCCAGGACCAGAGAATACACTCCCAGTTACTTAAGATATACCCCTTATAAACGTTTATCATAGAGCAAAGGTGTCAATAAAAGGCCTCTAGTCCTACCTCCCTATTATAACAGAGAAGGAAAATGAGGCTCCCAGAGTTTTTCAGCTATCTCAAAGGCAGCTACAGTAGTAAAGTTTGGGTGGGGCCAAAAAGCCTGGGTTTCGGTATACTTTTTAGCCCTTTGAGATCCTGGACAAGTTTCCTCATCTGTAAAATTGGGATAATAACAATTTCACTGGGCCCAAGAAGGGATACTGTGAGAGATGGTCCTCCTGAAAGCCTTAGGAAACGGTAAGTTGCTATTACCATTCTGGGCCAAGGTCATCAGAGTGAGAAAGAAGTAAGGCCAGGTTTCAAACCCAAAGCCTCCTGATCCCAACTATAGTGCTGTTTGAAAGACTGAGCAAAAAGGACACTCTGTCCTGAAGGTAAAAAACAAATAGAGGCAGTCCAAGGGGACTGTGTTTCTCTTTAGATATAGGAGAGAAAGCATAAAAGCGGACGAGCAGTTAGTTGCAAAAAGCCCCAGGAGCTTAAAAGTTTTCTTGCAGACTGTCCAGTTTGCTATAGAATCTCAGCTTTCATTTTAAAAACATGCTAAGTTTCTTGCTTGTTCTTCTCACAAACAGATTCTCTGTGGCATAAACAAACGTACTATTGTCTTACCTGGTCTACAGTAACAATAGCAGCCAGAAAGCAATGGGAACACACCAACTGGCATTTTACTTCAAAGCTTTCCTAAGAATTGACCGACAGACAAACAAAAAAGTCCCCACCACCTTAAAAAAAAAAAAAAAAGATCCTTCCACCAGATAAGTTAATTAAATTAACGGGCCTATTTCCAGAGGGTGTCCATTTTATATCTCTTTCAGATTGCCTCAGGGACCCGGGATGTGCAGTACTGGGCCTTCCTTTCACTTAAGGCTGCCTATTCAAATCAAGCCAAGGTATTTTTCCTTAGGTGCATACTCCCTTTTCCCCTCAGCATTACAGAGCTAGGTCTCTGTAACATTTTAAGATTCTTTACCTAACCCAGGATGAAACATCCAGCCACAAGAAACTAACACTTAAAAAGACCTACAAGGATTAGTGAGGGCAGCTAGGTGGCCCAGTGGATAGAGTGCTGGGTCTGTAGTCAGAAAGATTCAGCGTTGTGCATATACCTTTGGAGGGGGGGGGCGGGGAGAGGGGGGAGAGGAAGAACAGGGGGTATCCTGGTAGTTTTCAAGCTAGGAACCACAGACCTAAAGCAGGGGTTCTCAACCTGGGCTCAGTGAACTTGTTGCTTTTTTTATTTTTTGGTAACTGTATTTCAACATCATTTCCTTTGAAATCTTATATATTTATGAAATGTAAAAAATACTTTTTCTTTTTTCCTGAGATCAGGTCTATATAGACTTCCCCAGAATGCTAAATTAAGTCTCACAGTCCCCAGAAATCCTTCCTTTTCAACACTGGTTCTTTTTCTCCCGCTATACCACTTAAGGGATGTCGTGGAACTTACGCTTTAAAGTATATTATCTTCCATAACCCAGAGCCCCACATCAGGCATTCACTTGTTAATACCTGGGGATTGATTTCATTTCATCAGAGGGATTTTATCTTCACTTTTGAAGGATCTGGCAAAGCCTTTTAACACTTAATTGCCCTCTCTCCACCTACCTAGTTAATAAGAAACTTAAGGGTTTGGCAAAGTGCTCTTGTAGCTATTCCCAAATGCTTTACTTAGATTTGGGGGGGACCCCCCCAATTTCATCAGTGTGGGGTAACTGGGAGGGTGGCGCATGAGAGTTGCCTGGGACACTGAGAGATCCCATAGCCATTATGGGTCACACAGCCAATAAGTATTAAAACCAGAATTTGAACTCAGGGCCTCTAGCCTCTAGGCCTGATCTTCAATCCACTATACCATAACTTGCATCTTTTTACCATAGAAAATTGCTACAGAATAATACTTGGATTCTGTATCCCTCTCCCAAGGCAGTACACTATCATAACCACTAGGGAAAGGGAGGAGCAGACATTATAATTGTTGTTTTAATGGGGTACTATGGTGAAAGGATTCATCAAGATCTGGGTTTCCCCCCTAGAATGGATTTTTAATATGGGCTCCAAAAACCCCAACAGAGTTTGTTAACAGATTTCTGGGGGTTCATGAATTTGAATGAAGGGGAAAAAAATTAAACCTTTATTTTCACTAACCTCTTAAATTAATCATTTCCTCCAATTATGAATGTGAGCAACAAACCACAGTATCAGCAGTAACTGAGATTCTCACCAACAGAAATCATGTATTTTCATATCATGTTACAGTTTTTCTCTAAAAATATCTTTTAGCTCATTGTTCTATCTTTTTGTTATATATTATTTTATCTCGAAATACCTTTTATACTCATTACTCCTTCAGTTATTTAACCTGCCACTGTAATGCACGTGATTTCAGTCTTCAGTCTTCAATAGGATTAATTTCTTTTGTAACTCAATATGTTTTATTTTATGCATTTTAAAGGGTTTTTTTGGTTTTGGTTTTGTTTTGGGGGTTTTTTTGCAGGGCAATGAGGGTTAAGTGACTTGCCCAGGGTCACACAGCTAATTAAGTGTCAAGTGTCTAAGGCTGTATTTGAACTCAGGTCCTCCTGAATCCAGGGCCAGTGCTTTATCCACTGTGCCACCTAGCTGCCCTATTTTATGCATTTTTAAAAAAACATTCTGAGAAGGGATCTGTGACCCAGGAAAGGGTAAGAACTTCTGCTCTAAGATTACAGAATTTTTGAGTTCTTATAGAGGTGATCAGTGTCTCTCCTATTTTTGGCCTGCTTCTCATACTTAGCTATGGTCATCAGAAAGCAGATCATTTCCTTCCAGCACAGCAGAACCTGCCAGGGTACTGTAGATATAGATAAAGAGTTCTTCAACTGGAGTGAGTGAAATCATTTAAAAAATATTTTGGTAACTCATATTTCAATATAATTCATTTCCATTGTGATCCTATGTATTCAATGCATTTAAAACATTCTGAGGGGCGGCTAGGTGGCGCAGTGGATAAAGCACCAGCCCTGGATTCAGGAGTACCTGAGTTCAAATCTGGTCTCAGACACTTGACACTTACTAGGTGTGTGACCCTGGGCAAGTCACTTAACCCTCATTGCTCAAGAAAGAAAGGAAAGAAAGAACTTGCCATCCCTGCCTCTACCTTTCATGTCATTGGCATTTTGGAGAAATGTATAGACCGGCACCTTCTCAGAATGTTGTTTTGTTTTTTTTTAAAGTGAGGCAATTGGGGGTAAGTGACTTGCCCAGGGTCACACAGCTAGTAAGTGTTAAGTGTCTGAGGCCGGATTTGAACTCAGGGCTGGTGCTTTATCCACTGCACCACCTAGCTGCCCCAGCAAGTTGTAAGGGGAAAAGCATAAGAACAGTAGCAAGAAGGCCTGGTTTCACTTCTTTCTGCTCACTATCAAGAAAGGCCATGGGCTCCCAGCTTAGGTGCTGGGAATTAAAATTAAAAAATAAAATAAAAAGATAAAAGCAAAATATTTCCTACCCTGAAGGAGCTTACAGTACAAAAGAGTAGAGCAATAAATATTTATATCACTGT
Source organism: Dromiciops gliroides (assembly GCF_019393635.1). NCBI lineage: Eukaryota > Metazoa > Chordata > Mammalia > Microbiotheria > Microbiotheriidae > Dromiciops > Dromiciops gliroides. Next base: position 561,058,927 of record NC_057862.1, on the reverse strand, counting down.
ATACCAAACCACTGAGCAGCAAGCTAGTACAGTGGATAAAGCACCAGAAGGCTGAAGACTCATCTTCCTGAGTTCAAATGTGACCTCAGACAACTATCTGTGTGACCCGGGGCAAGTGACTTAACCCTATTGCCTCAGTTCCCCATCTGTAAATGAGTTAGGCAAGGAAATAGCTAACCACTCCAGTTTCTTTGCCAAGAAAACCCCAAGTGGGGTTATGAAGAGTTAGACATGACTGAAAAATGACTAAACAAAATACACATGAAGCAGGATGACCTTGGAGGAGAAAGCACTGGTAATTGGGCAGTTCAGGAAAGGCCTCAAGTTGAAGATCCTGCTTAAGCTGAGTTTTGAAGGATAAAAGGGACTCCAAGAGGTAAAAGTGAATAAGATCAGAAGAGGTAGAATGTACAGACAGAAGGACAGACAGAATCAGAGATGCAGACAGATATAAAGATAGATGGGCAATAGACAGCATTTATTAACACTATGCGTGAGGTGGACTAAAGCCTAGCTTCTTAAACTATGATTACAATCCTAGATGGGGTCACTTAACTAAAGGTGGGGGTCTCGAAAAATTTGGCAACAGTAAAAGGTTATGTATACCTATTTTATATACCAATATACCCAGGGTCAAGTAAAAATTTCTCGGGCTAAAAGGGGTCATGAGTGGAAAAAGTTTAAGAATCCCTGGGCTAAATAATACTAAACCACAGGAATACAAATATGAGTAATCAAATATAGTTCAACCTCTTTCATTCAGCTTACATTGTAATGGGGGGAGACAATAAAGGGGTACTTTGGAAAGCAGTGGGGAGGGAAGCTCACAGCATGGTGTACACAGAAGTGACACAGGGGGTTGACTGACCTATCAGAACCCAGATAAAAGCAGAGTCCAATGAGTCCAAGGAGGAGAGAAATAAAGTTGGAAAGGTAGATTGAGGCCAAGAAATTTAAATGCCCCCAAATAGCTTATATTTGATTCCAGAGTTAAAAGAAAATCAGTGGAGTTTACTGAAGGTGGGGTTAGGGGGATGGAGGGAGAAAAGACTGACATGGTCCTATCTCCATTTTTAAGAAAATCATTTGGGTAGCTATGTGGAGAATGGATTGAATGTGAGAAGCCTTCTTTCACACTTCCCCTCTTCGGACCGTGATCCTGTGATCACACCAGCTTCCTTGCTATTCCAAAACTGGTTTCTCCCATGTCCAAGCATTTTACTGGCTTTCTCCAATGCTTAGAATTTTCTCCCTCTTCACCTCTGACTCCCCACTTTCTTTCTCTTCAAACCCCACCCTTTGACTCTTCTCCTCCAAGACTGTCTCTAACTTCTCCTGTCAAAATCTTGTTTGTAGGGCAGCTAGATGCCGCAGTGGGTAGAGCACCAGCCCTGGAGTCAGGAGTACCTGAGTTCAAATCCGGCCTCAGACATTTGACACTTATTAGCTGGGCATTAGTGACCCTGGTGGAGTCACTTAACCCCAATTACCTTGCCCCCCCCCAAAAAAATCTTGTTTGCATTAGACTGTGAGCTTCTTAAGGAAAGGGATTGTTTTATGTCTTCTCTTTGCATTCTGACACTTAGCACAGTGCCTGGCATACAGTAAGCATTTAATAAATGCCTGTGCACTTGGGTTGAAGTTCAGAATTAAATGAATTGAAAAAAATATGAGAATGGATTAGAGTAGGAAAAGGTAGAAAGATCAATTAGAGATTATTTGCAGCACTACAGGCTGGAGGTGAGGAGGGCCTACGCTAGCTTGGTGGCCCTAAGTAAGTAGAGAAGAGGACAGATAAGAGATGTGAGGATACAAATAAGAAGAAGCAAAGAATTGGCTATGTAGGGTGAGGAAGAGGGAGATGATTCAAGAATGACACCTGCTTTGGAAGGATAGTGGTGCTCTAGAGAGCTAATAGTCAAGTTAAGAAGGGAGGGTTTTTATCTACAGCCATATGAAAAAATGTTCTCAATCACTACTGATTAGAGAAATGCAAATTAAAACTACTCTGAGGTACCACCTCATACCTATCCAATTGGTTAATATGACAAAAAAAGGAAAATGATAAATGTTGGAGAAGATGTGGGAAAATTGGAACACTAATGCACTATTGGTGGAGCTGTGAACTGATTCAACCATTCCGGAAAGCAATTTGGAACCATGACCAAAAGACTTTAAAACTATGCATACCCTATGACCCAGCAATACCACTACTAGGTGTATATTCCAAAGAGAGCATAAAAAAGGGAAAAGGACCCACAGGTACAAAAATATTCATAGCTGCTCTTTTTGTGGTAGCAAAGAATTGGAAATTGAGGGGATGCCTATCAATTGGGGAATGGCTAAACAAGTTGTAGCATATGAATGTAATGGAATACTATTGTGCTGTAAGAAATGATAAGCAGATGGATTTCAGAAAAACCTGGAAAGACTTCAGTGGACTGATGCTGAGTGAAGTGAGCAGAACCAGGAGAACATTGTACACAATAACAGCAATATTCTGCGATGATCAACTATGATAGACTTGGCTCTTCTTAGCAATACAATGATCCAAAACAATGCCAAAAGACTTATGGTGGAAAATGTTCTTCACATTCAGAAAAATAACCATGGAGTCTGAACGCAAACCGAAGCATACTAGTTTCACTTTTGTTGCTGCTTTTTTGTTACTGTCCTTGTTTATTCTTTCTTTTTTTTCCCCTTTTGTTCTGATTAAGGTGGAAATATACTTAACATGATAGTAATGTATAACCTATATCAAACTGATTGCTGGCCTTGAGAGTGGGGAGGGAAGGGAGGGTGGAAGAAAAATTTGGAACTTGAAACATATCTTTACATGTAATTAAGAAAAAATGTTAAATTAAAAAAAAAAAGCAAGGTTTTTTGGGGGGAAAGTTAACAAGTTCTGTTTTGACATGCCTTACAGGACATACTGCTTAAAGTGTTCAAGGGGCATTTAGTAATACAAAGGAAGGACCAGTACTCAGGAGCAATACTAGGGAAGGATCTATAGATCAGAGAGTTATCTACACAGAGATGATGGTTGAACAAAGGGAACTGATGAAATCACCAAGGGACAGTGTAAGGAGAAAAGATGGTGCCCTAGTGTACATCCACAGTTAGAAGGGGTGGCATAAATCGATGAAGCAACAATGAAGACTTAGAACAAATATAGCAGAAGATAAAGTGTCACAAAAACCCAAAGGAGGAGGAGAATATTCAGAGGAAGAGGACAGCCGGTAATTTCCTATGCTGAAGAGAGATCAAGAAGGATGAGGACTGAAAAAGCTCATTGGATCTAGCAATTAAGACAACTCTGGTAACTATGAGAGTGACTTCAGTTGAGTGATAAGACCAGAAGTTACATTACAGAGGAGTGAGGAGTGACAAGAGAATGAGTAAAAACTGTTTCAAGAAGTCTGAATGGGAGAGGCAGCTAGGTGGTGCAGTGAATAGAGCACCAGCCCTGGATTCAGGAGGTCCTGAGTTCAAATCCAGCCTCAGACACTTGACACTTACTAGCTGTGTGACCCTAGGCAAGTCACTTAATCCCAATTGCCTCACCAAAAAAAAAAAAAAGAAAGAAAGAAAAGAAGAAGTCTGAATGGGAAAGGGACATCTAGCAAGGATTGTAGGGCTGCCCCAGTGAAGTTTTTTGTTTTAAGGATGGAATCTGTGCCCATATAAATTATAAGCTCTTATGGGAGACTCCACTCCCTGAGCCTAGAAAGGAAAAACACAAAGACCCAGATCCATTTCTCAGAACCATATAAAAAAATAATAATAATTATAAGCTCTTAGAGAGCAAGAACTGTTTCTATTGTTCTAGTGCTGGCCACACAGAATTGAATGAACTTGGTAAGATTCCATCTAGCTTAAAAATCACCATAATTTTTTAAAATAATAAACATTTTTTTTATAGTTTTGGGCTCCAATCTTTCTCTCTCCTTCCCTCCCTCCCCTCCCTGAGGCAGTAAACAATCAGATATGGGCCACACATGCATGATTACCCAAAACACCACCACATTTGTCATTCCATACAAGAAAACTTGATCAAAAGGAAAAATAGCATGCTTCAGTTTGTTCCATCAATATAAGTTCTTTCTTTGGAGGTGGATAGTATGTTTCATCAATATCCCTTGGGGGGGCAGCTAGTTGGCACAGTGGATTCAGGAGGAACTGAGTTCAAATCCAGCCTCGGACACTTGACACTTACTAGCTGTGTGACCCTGGGCAAGTCACTTAAACCTCATTGACCCATGCACACACACAAAAGAAAAAAACAGTAGTCCTTTGGGATTGTCTTAAAAACCACCCTAATTCTAAACCAAATCTGACTTGGGAAATGAAGGAAGTTGTTGCTAGGGAGTCAGTGAACCTACCCATATTCAGATCAACAGTCTTCTAGATTTTCTTTTGGTCTGGATGCAAATTAGCAATACCTCAATAATTTAGAGACTCAGAAGGGCCTCAGGCACTAAAAGGTTGTTACTTGCCTAAGATTCTAAAATCAGTCTAAGGTTGGAAGTCCACTAGAACCCAGGTCTTCCAGACAGAGAAGCCAGATCCCTCTATCTGTTCTATCAAACTGTAACAAACAAAATATGCAATTGACTCAGTGTAATAAATAAGCAAACATACCTCCAGCAGAGTAAATAAATAATGCCTCCCACATATACTAATTTCAAATGTGTATAAATATTGTGACTAATAAAATGCAAATTCATTTAAAATTTTCTGGGATGCATGGTAGCTTTTTGGTATCATGTATTTTTCTCAATCAAAAAAATACTAAAAAAGCATCATTCATGCAGGAGTCTGCATTTTCTGCCACAGAAAAAGAATCCTTCATACCTGAAAAGGTATCACACTCACAGACCCAGGCCATCCATTAATCAAAGAAATGAGCTCCCCTTCTCCTATCAATACAATGCCCACTTCCACCATAAATTAGCTCTCCCAGTCAGTCCAAACACCAGAAAAGGAATTTTTTAAATACTTGGCTAAACAGGTTTCTGCTCTTTTTCTCTTAAGTTACTTAAGGAAAAGCAGAGCAAGGAAACTACCAAAAAAAATTCTCCCTATGAAGAATTCTGTATAAAGTCCATGGTTTACCTTGAACCTAGAGGGTGAATTGTCCTCATTAACAACACAAAGACTGAGATGATTTTGATAACCCAGTGCATATGCTTGGAAAGTCAGGGCCAATCAGATGGCTTCAGTAGCCAGGGCTTTTTCCAGAAAACAAAACAAAGCCAAAAAAAAAAAAAAAGCCTCTCTGCTTGTGGGCCACAACTTTGCTGAAAAAAAAGTTAAAAGGCCTGACACTTTTTTTCTTTTCTTTTCTTTTTTTTTGGTGAGGCAATTGGGGTTAAGTGACTTGCCCAGGGTCACACAGCTAGCACTTGTTAAGTGTCTGAAGCCGAATTTGAACTCAGGTCCTCCTGAATCCAGGGCCAGTGCTTTATCCACTGTACCACCTAGCTGCCCCTACATATATTTTTAATATATATTAAATAAACATTATGTAAATATATTTTTGTTTGTTTTTAGTGAGGCAATTGGGGTTAAGTGACTTGCCCAGGGTCACACAGCTAGTAAGTGTTAAGTGTCTGAGGCCGGATTTGAACTCAGGTACTCCTGAATCCAGGGCCAGTGCTCTATCCACTGCACCACCTAGCTGCCCCTTGTAAATATATTTTTAATAAACGCTACTTCTTTTCTGGAGCCTGAAGCCAGATGACTTCAAAATCTTAAATCTCCAGCCCTGATCATTCTCCAGCTCCCTTGGGAAGACCTCTACTTAGATGTCCCTGGATGTCCTACTGTTGGCAACTCAATCCTAAACCAACTCAAATCAAGTTTATCTTTCCCTAAATAAGTAGCTCCTCCTTCTGACCTCATTAATTTCTGCCAATGGTACCATCATAATCAGTCATCCATATTGAAACCTGGGTGTTAATTCTCTCTCTCTCTCTCTCTCTCTGTTTCTCCCTATCCAATTAGTTACCAAATGCTTTGTGATCTTTCTCAAATTCGTCTCACCTCTTTTCCCTTTGCCACTACCCCAGTAGAGGCATACTCTTTACCATCTGCTTGTACCAGAATAGCTTCCAAACAAATAATCCCACCTTTCTTCCCCTTCAACTATCCTTCCCATCTCTGGTTTATCTTTCTTCACAAATTTGCATGTCATCCTTGCGCAGGGGCCATGCTAATCTTCTCTGTATCGTTTCCAATTTTAGTATATGTGCTGCTGAAGTGAGCACCTGGTTTATCTTTCTTATAACCTGGTCATTATATTTCTGTGGCTCTATGACCTACCAATAAAGTTCCAACAACCTTCCCTGCGTTCAAGGCCCTCCTCAACCTGGTACCTCCCTACTTTTCTGACACTGGAACATGCTGCTCCCCTCCACAACCAAAGTGAACTACCTGCTATTCCCTATACACACCCTCCACCCTCCAAACCTTTGCTCATGCTCTTCACTATGCCTGGAAATCTCTTCCACCTGTTGAAATCCCATATGCTTCCCTTCACTGAATGAACAAATTTAAATTTCTATCTTCCCTCAGAAAACTGCACAGTGTTGGTCTGCACACTGTTAGCAGTTAATAAAATGATGGGTGAAAATTGCTTCTACTTTCCTAAGTCCTTTTTATTATAATAGCTGGTTGCCCAAGCAGAATATTCAAACAAGACACATAATTCTTCCAGTTAAGACAGTATTCCTTCTTAAAACTTCAAGTGATTGCTTTGTGTTTAGAGATTATGTAGCTGATAATCTGCACTGAAAGGAAACCCAAGTCTTTGGAAATTCACCCACAGTCACATGGGTTAATGTTAATGTTAATCCTACATATACCATCATCCCACAGGCCATCCTTCTGGGATATTCCTCAGACTCTGAACTACCTAGTACTGTGGCTGCACAACAGAAAAGCAAGAAAGTTTTCTTTTGCTAGTGGGGGCTTGGAATTCAGAGAAGAAAAGACACAATTGCATGAAAACTTAGAAAGGCAAAGAGGGAGTGAGAGAGAATTCCTGTTCTGGTCATTATGGATTTAAGGGAAATTGAAATTATTCTGTAAGAGCACCAAAACTAAATTTTGCACTAGGGCCAAATCAAGAAGAATGCTTTAATCCTCAGCCTTATTCCTCAGCAATTTATTCTCCCTTTAGCACAAAGCAGTGGGGAGGAGGGTGAACAGGATGGTTAATTGCCCCAATTAGAAAAAGATCTACTAATTCTGGCAAGTTTATGGATAAAGCGATTGGGATACTCTGGTCTTCCCACACCTCCCTCGATGCCTTTCACTTTCATCCAGTGGGAATAGTGTGGAGGGAAATTGGGAGTATGGGGAATAAATTCCCTCCTCTCTTCCCGCCCAGGAAAGAATTTTAAAATCACTGAAGAAAACCAAATGAATGTAATCAAAGATTGAGAGATAGTAATTCAAGACAAGCCACCTCCAGCTAACGAGACTACTTCAACCAGAAACATCACCTATTGACTCCAATCAATGATTGGTGCTACTTGACCCCCTCCATCCCACAAATTCCTAACAATGATTAAAACCTCAATCTTTAGTACTTTACAAACTGCCCTCCCAACAGAATGCACACAGAATTTAAAACAAAAAACAAAAAAAAACTAGTCGATTTCCTCGACAATAAATTCTCCCGTACAGAAAATAGCTTGATCCCACCCATTCACATGGAACCACATAAAGTGGGAAACTTAATCAAGGCTGGAGTACGGAGCACTGAAAAAGTTCGGTAGGAAAAGCTATCATCCCATTTTCCAATTAACTGATTTCCTCGACCTTTGGTAGGCCCCTTTGTCCTTCCATTCCCTTTAAAGGAGAATGTCAGAGTTTGCCCTCAGCGGAAGGGTGGGAATTCCCTCCACCTCCTACTCGACTAAACACCCCGAAACAACAGAGATCAATGGAAATGCAAACTACTTCGGATTACAAAGCAAACCCTCGGGAACCCAACCCCTTCCGAGGTCCGTACAAAACCCAAACGTTTTCAATATGGATTCCCCGGCAACTTTAGATGTGCAGACTGTGTGGGGTCTACCTCCGCTACAAACGACAGTTACTGAACTGCAACAAAAATTGCACCCGACGCCTTCAGCAAATGACGCGCGAGGGCCATTTTGTAACAAGCTACAAAGGGTGCAATAAAAACACCTACTACTCGAGTGTACGAGGCCACGCTCCCCTTTGTGCACACATCCATTTGTGATGAGAAAGCAATCCATCAGGGATCGTGACGGTGCCCAAGCCCTGGAGGCAGCTGCTGTGGCTGCCGCCCTGCAGAAAAGCGCAGCTGGCCGGGGCCCAGAGTCAGGTGCACCGAGCCGGCGACGGTTGCGTGCACAGGTTCCCGGGCGAGGCGCAGAGCGGGCTTGGGGGCGGGGAGGGGCGAGGAGCGGGAGAGGGGTAGACGCCAGGGCGTGGTGGTGGCGGCGCGGCGGGGGCGGGGGTGGGGTGGGGGCACAGTCTATCTAGTACCTTGATTTTAGACCTGGCGGTCGGGCGCTTTCCTGCCAGGTGCAGCACTGGCTCCTCGTTGGTCCTGGGCTCCGGAGCTCCCGACTGGGGAGCGAGATGGTCCCTGGGCTCCGGCTCCTGCACGGAGCCGCCACTGCCGCTCTCCAGGCAGCAGAGGTCGGCGCCCCCGGGGTCCCCGTGGCTGCCGCCGCCGCCGCTGCTCTCGCTGCTGCTACTGCTGCTGCTCTCGCTGCGGTAGTCCTCGGTGCTGTAGTGGAGCATGCAATCCAGGCTCACTAAGGGGGGGGGGAGGGGAAAACACAACACCGAACAGGGGCCAGTCAGTCCCCGCGGGGGTCCGTCCTGGGAGCCCTGGGAGGGGGTGGAGGGGGAGTATGTGTTAGGAGGGAGACTAAGCAAGCTGTTCGACCTCCGGGCGGTGCCTTAGCAGCCACCGCCACAGCCTCGGCCCCCGCCTGGGACCTGGGAACAGAGCCAAGTGTTCCCAAGTGGGAAAGACCTTTGGGTGGGGAGGCTAGGAGCCCCGTGGAGACGAGAAAGTGGATCCTCTTGCTTTGTCAACAGGAGATGAGACTAGGGTTGCGGGGGGGGGGGCAGGAACACGGCCCTCCGCCTCCCAGTTTTATCCCAAAGCAGCTCCAGTGGGCGGCTCTGAGGGTCGCCACTTTAGTTTGGTAGGGTGGCGTTGCGTAGGCACACGGGTGGGCACTGTGCGCCAAGGTCTGGGAGAAAGCTTTCCCAGAGAGGCAGCGGGCGGGCTGTAAGGGTCTGATCAATCAGCGGAATTGCATCTCCCGCTTCTAGCAGAGATGAGTTTGGGGGAAGGTCCTTGGGTAGGAGTGCTCGAAAGGTGGAAATAAAATCAGGGTAATAGGTATCCCCCGCTGACCCCCCCACTTCATTCCGTTTTGGCTCTCTTCCCCCCACACACACACACCCCAATCTACAGCCAGGGGTCCCGTAGTGCCCGGGTAATAGCGCCCACTGGGGGCACTTCGTCCAATGTCCCCGCCTCCCCCTCCTCTATCCCTCCTTAGTCTTTCCAGTCCCCCCCCCCCAACTCCCTCAGCGGGGATGGGAAGCCATAACCTGGCCCATCAGCGCCCCCGCTTCCTTCCCATTTGGGGAGAGGGGGCCCACGCGGTGAGGTCCCATCCCCGTTCCGCTTTCCCCGCTCACCTGGGATGTAGGTGTCGGCTCTTTCTTCGTCTGGGAGCTCATCCCAACTGCGGATCGCAGCCACTGGGTTCCTTCTCTTCACCAGGAAGACTTTGGGCATGGTGGGATTTGGAAGAATAGGAGAGAGCGGTTCGAGTAACCTTTACCTTTACCTGGTTCTAGCTTCCCCCTCTCAGACTGGCGAGCTCGCGCCCCTGAACTTTTCGGAGAGGGTAGGAGCCCCTTCTCCCCTCTTCTCTTCCTCTCTCTCAGAACTCCGCAAGAGGCGGCTGTTTCTCCAGCCCCGGGATTCCAGGGTTCCCCACCCCACCTTCCCGCCTCGCCTCGCCTTGCCTCGCCTTTCCCCTGCACTCCCCCCACGGCCCCGAGCCCTCTGGTATCCTAGCTGGGCCCCCACCCTGGCCTCGATCTCTCCGCCTGCTCCTCGCTTATTTCTTAAATCGTGGGTGAGACCACACGGAGAAAAAAAAAAGTTTCATAAGGTGGAATAGAAAATGCACCAGGAAACTTGGGAGTGAGCATGCGCCCTGCAAACATAACGGTGTCAACAAGCCTCCTTACCTGTCTGACCGGTTCAGGCGGCTCAGGTTTGTTCCAACCCTTCCTTAGGCATGAATGTTTGCAAAAGAATTTAACGTCTGAAAAAAAAATTTTTTTAAAAGGGAAGAACATTTTTTCATGATCCCCCCGCCTCAAAACACACACAGACACACACACATACATGCTCTTTCCCCCATTACATGCATAGTCAGTGCAAATCCCAGAGGGAAATCACAACTAAGATTATTTTTTTTCAACCGTGCATCGTGCTCTGTTCTCTACCCACCCACCCCTTTTGCGAAATGGCCGGGGAGATGAGTGGGTTTGTCCCAGATCACCTTGCAATCGAATGGTTCCGTTCTTCTGGGCTTGCTTAAATCTTGGCGGGAGGGGGGAGAAGGGAGGCAGAATTTCAGGGGGTTGCAGATACAGTAGCCTTTTGGGGGAGGGGGGGACCTGGAAAGATGAAGCTGAGAAATTCCCTCCCCCGGAACTTAGGGACGGCGATGTATACTTCTCTCCCTTTCCCTGCTCACCACCAGTCATGATGGTAGGGTCCTGCCTCCTTCCTTGCGCTGTTGGTAGAGCACAGGTAATGGGGGTGGGGATGGAGAGTAGGGAAATAATCCTGAAGAGTTATTTTCATGTTTAGTAAAACATTATTCGAAAGAAACTGACTCATGTTTGGGATCACAGGTCTACCCCTTGGAAGAGGGGATGGGAGAAATTGAGAGAGCTCTGCACCTTGAGTACACCTCGAGGGTCGGGAGGAGGGAGGAAGTGGAGAAATGGCCAGCCTTTTGAACCCATCTGCACACACACACATGTGAGATCAGTGCTGGCTTTGTGGGAACATACAGTACATTCCAAACTCATACAGTAGCAGCGTGGCTGGGGTTGGAACCCGACCTCTGCCGCTCCAGGCACTTTGCCGTCTGCTTTGCATGGAGCGATCTTCAGATGTCTGTCTCCTCCAGAGCTGCGTGGCTGGAGGTGCCGACCCTGCGCCGGAAAGGAAGGCTAGATCCTCTAGCTCCCAGATCTAAAAATCTCACCTGTCTGTGTTTTCCGTAACCCGAGAGGCTTCGGGCCCTTGCAAACACAACAGGGAAATAAACACAACGGTTTTTCCCCCCTCTCCCTTCTTCCGCCTTGAAGTGGACCTTTAGAAACTGCAAACCCGTTAACGGATTTCTTTGCTTTGTCCTACCTAGGCTGAGCCCTTCCTTGTGTGCTCAGGCTTTCCCTATGTACTTTGAGCCTTTAATATACAGGTCACTGTGTATTAGAACAGAGCATATTTGGTCCCTTGCCCTCAAGGAGTTTACGTGTCAAAAGGATTCCTGGCCTAAGAAGGTGAAGAAAACAAGGTCTCACCCTGCTCGTTTAATGTCCTTTTTTTTTTCACCTGTGGCTCAGCTATGAAAACTGAGGTATTGTTTGGATCCCTGATGTGACCTGAGAAATTCTGCTGAGAAACAAAAGGACTTTGATCTCCAACTAACCACCCAAAAGATGTATAATATGTAAGGTGACTGTGAAACATTGCTTTCTTTCTCAACAGGACATATTTATATACAACTTTGAGATTTGCAGAGCAACAATCTAAGGACAGAACTGGATCCTTCACATTGTAAGCAGAGTTGTCACCAGAATGCAGGCCTACCTACTGATAGGAGAGTGGGCATTCTTTCTACTATCCCACAATGCCTCTATTATAGCTGATCTTTCTTTCTTTTATTTTTTCCCCTTTTTTTTTTTTAGTGAGCCAATTGGGGTTAAGTGACTTGCCCAAGGTCACATAGCTAGTAAGTGGTAAGTGTCTGAGGCTGGATTTGAACCCAGGTCCTCCTGACTCCAGGGCCTGCACCCCCTAGCTTCCCACAGCTAATCTTTCAAAGGCATTCCCTTCCTCCCCTCCCCCACTTCCAATGAATAGGCAATAGTCCCCAAACTATCAGCTTGCCTGAATGGAATGGCATAAAAATAGCATCAGAATTATCAGATCAGTTAATATGAGAGAAAGTTGAATGTGGACTCTGAGAACATGTAGTCCAACATCGTCGTTTTACAGTGGAGCAAATCAGTTAAGCCAAAAGCATGAAGTGTTTACTGTATGCCAAGTCCTCATATTCTTTAACATAATATTTATGGCTTATTGCACCTAATAATTGATAACAATGATGTGCTGACAAATGTCCTCAACCTGTCCTCAAAAAAAAAAAAGCCTACACACTTTCACACTTTTAAGTTTAATCTGCATTATTATTATTAACACTCTCTCCAACCTGTTTTTCCTTCTTTCTTTCTTTTTTTTGCAGGGCAATGAGGGCTAAGTGACTTGCCCAGGGTCACACAGCTAGTAAGTGTCAAGTGTCTGAGGCCAGATTTGAACTCAGGTCCTCCTGAATCCAGGGCCAGTGCTTTATCCACTGAGCCACCTAGCTGCCCCACCCCCCCATGAGTTCTTAAACTACACAGTCAACAAAACAATAAATCAAGCCTGGTGTTTGATAATTTCTGGAGTGTAAATACACTGATTTTTTTGGGGGGGGGGGCATTGAGGGTTAAGTGACTTGCCTGAGGTCATACAGCTAGTGTCAAGTGTTTGAGACCAGATTTGAACTCAGGTTCTCCTGAATCCAGGGCTGGTGCTTTATCCACTGTGCCACCTAGCTGCCCCCAATACACTGAAAATTTATCAAACAGCAAACAGTGAGGTCAGAACTAGAACCATGAGCCCTTTATGGGAGGTTTTGTTTTCTTTTTTTTTTGGGCCAGATGGTTAGCAGTTACCGCTTCAGTCAATGAACCCAGAGGCATCAAGATATCTTTCTCATAAAACACGGAGAAGAGCTATGAGAAATCTGTGAATGTGCCATCAGAATTAATGGAGTATATTCCCAGAAAATTCATAGACAAAAACAAACTTTTTGAATTGTGCACTCCTATAAATAGAACTTTTTTGAGCAAACATCCTAATACCGTATAGTGTCTCAAGAGTCTAATGAAGTTTTGAAGCTATCATCATTTATAGATCACATATATATACAACTGTATTGTCAATTAAGTATATATCATAAAACACATAATAATAAAAAGATGAGAAAAAGTTACAGTTCCATTTGGTCCCAGAATTAGTAGGGAGCCACTGGAGTTATTGAGCAGAGGAGAGATGTGTTCAGATTTAGACTGGAGGATGTTGGATTGGAGTGGGGAAGAGGCCCTAATTAAGAAGCCTTTATAGTGGTCCATTGGAGAAGTGACTGGGGCATAACTGTGTGAGTACAGAGCAATTGGATTTGAAAGATGTGGAAGGATAATTTATATAAAATTTGGTAGCTTACTCAATAGGTAGGATGAGGGAAGGGGCAGAATCAAGGATGATAGCAACATTGTAAAAACCTGGGTTCCTTAGACAGTGATTAGGAAGATGGTGGGGTGGGGAAAGATAATGAGATATCTATGATATAGGTCATAGTTCAACCCTACCTACTGATCCCATGTGACTGAATCTATCCCACCTAAAACTAAAAAGGGGAAGGCAGGTTTTTTACTCCCTGGTCACTGCCCCCTGGGTGTAGAGCCCATGGTAGGGTTGAAATTTCCCTAATGGCATTTCCATAGCTGCTGGGGATAGAGGTTAGTTTAGGCTCAGTAGTGGGGGTGGGATAGTGGGTTGGGGGCTTGCTGAGAACTGGGAGGGAACTGAAAGGGTGGTAGAGATAAAGGTAGATATGATTGTGTTGGAGACAAGGCCCCCAGATTAGCTATTGATTTGTTACTCAGCAAGGGTGAGATGAGAATGCCTTATGATTGTCTGATAACTCTAAGGTCTGGATGTAACTCCTTCCCCCCAACTCTCCAGTAGACCCTGGCCCTCACTTTGACAACCATTAGACTACTACAGAGCTCCTTACATTTTTTCCACTTGTGACCCCTTTTTACCAGAGAAATTTTTGCCTGACTCTGGGTATATAGATATATAAAATAGTTATACATAACCTTTGAGTGTTGACAAATTTTTCATGACCCCCCACATTCAGTTACTCAACCCACAGTTTAAGAAGCTAGGGAGTAGAGGGGCAGCTAGGTGGCTCAGTGGATAAACCACCAGCCCTGGATTCAGGAGGATCTGAGTTCAAATCCAGCCTCAGACACTTGACACTTACTAGCCATGTGACCCTGGGCAAGTCACTTAACCCCAACTGCCTCACAAAAAGAAGAAGAAGCTAGGGACTAGAAAATAATCATGGGTTGGTAGCTGAACTTTTTCTTTATGTATTCTGGAACTTTTACACTAAGGTCTTTTATCATAAGCTTGAGGTCCTTTATCTCCCTCTTATTGATTTGTCTTTAAGTTTGGGAGCTGGGTAGCATGAAGAGCTTGATAAAATGATAATTGCATGAAAAGTTCTACAATACCTTTTTTTCCCCTGAACATGGTGTAAATACAGAAGTCTTTTTAAAAGATAAATTTTATTACCTTTTGTTTTTTCACTTCCAGATAAGCTGACCATATAACAAAAAAGTTCAATAAAACCAACCAACACAGTGACCACATCTCATAGTGTATGCAGCATTCCAGACCTATACTCCCCCACCTCAATCAAAAGGAGGAAGGTGTATTTCATTGTTTTCTTGAACCAATATGGGTCATTATAAAATATGCCTTAAATACTGATCCAAGGGTATTGAATTTATGATTGATGATATATGTTATGACTATTCTGAGTATCTAATATCCATCAAGCTTCTACTATCCATTATGTGATGGTACTATCTGTTTCATTAAACATAATAACACCTCATTTATAAAACATCTATTTCTGAGGAGCTCAAAGCATGATATAGATTTTTTTTAAAAAGGTAATTCATCCTCATCATATCTCTGTGAAGCAGGCAGAGAAGAAGGTAATACTATTCACTCTTTACAAATGAGAAAAGCCTAGGCTCAGAGAGATTAGGGCACTCACTTAACCAAATATTTCAAAGCCAAAAATACAACTTCTATGGCTAAATTAGAATGTCTAGAACAACATTCATTCATGTATGTAACAAATATTTATTAAATTTGACCAAGAAATGTTTAAGTTCCTACTGTGTGCAAGGTACTGCACATCTCAAGTTTTTTTACGCCAGTAATTCCTTTGTCAACCAACAATATTCCAGGGATATCAGTGTGTTTTTCATAAGTTGGTTTTGCTTCCAGTTATCTCCATTGCCAAGATGTGGGAACCTTTCTGATAACTAAATACTGTAGCCAGTCAAGTTGTGCCTACTAAAGAATGTGGAATTACCAGCAAAGCTTCTCCAACCTGGATGTAACACCATCTCATGATTAGTATATCCAAAAGTGAACTCCTCATCTTCCCCTCAAAACCTTCCTCTTTCCCTAAATTCCCTTTTTCTTTTGATGACAGCCTCTGAATCTCATTACCCTGAATTCCAACCTCAAAATCAGTTTTGTCTTTTCTCTCTCCATTTACCTTAGACATCCAAACAAAACAAATCCTATTGGCCCTACTTCCATATCTCTCAAATATATAAGCTCTCCGTTTCTACTCCCACTATAACCACCCTAGTTGAAGCCCTTATCACTTCTTACCTAAATTATTGCAATAGCTTCTGAACTGGTCTATCTGCCTCTAGTGTTTCCCTTTCTACAGTTTCATGCACTTTCCTGAGAAATTGTCCTAATACAAAGCTAACCATGCCATTTCCCAATTCAGAAATCAATTGTTCCCCATAGCTATCTGAGGGTTGTTTGGGGTTTTTTTTTACCACATTATTTGGGCATGAGTGGACGGGTTTCTCTGGAGCTTGTGGGAGTCACAGCCTCTCCTCCGCCATCTTGCTCCCCACAGCTATCAAAGAAAGTATAAAGTCCTTACCCTGGCATTCAAAGCCTCCATAATCTACTTCCAACCAGATGTTACATCAACAAAATTCTTAGCTTTATTTGAGGCTACTTTTCATGACGTACTTTATGTCCCTGGTGAAACTGACTACTCTCCTATTCTTTTCCATCTCTATGTATTTGCTCATGCTGGTCCTCAAGGCTGGCATCGACAACCCTCATACAGAGCTACTTAAGTACCCCCTTTCCTTCAAGGGACATCCCTGGTCCCACCATCCCCATGAAGTCATCCCTAACATCTTCCTCCCCTTAGCATCCCCTTCGTATGAACTCAACTAAAAATGAGTTTTCTCCTTCTTTGTCTTGTACTTCTTCGTACTTATCTCCCTCTTCCATATATCATAGTTGTCTGTGTTTATTTCCATCAACCCCTCCCTACTTGGATTATAAACTCCTTGAGAACATGTTCCCTGAATTGGTTCTTATCTTTTTATCCTCAGTACCCAGCCAAATGTTGATTTGGATGTGACTTGGTGAATTTGGTCAGCTCTTGATTATTTGGTTTTCCAGTTTTATGCTTCAAACCTTTGGGATATTTTGTTGTTTATTTAAGTCACCAAGAGAGAATTGGACAAGCTGAGGACAGGGGGGAAACAAGCACGGTTTGCTACCTGACTGACCTAAATGTGCTATATTTTGGTTTTGTTAACCTCATGATTTCTAAATCTGCTTATCACTTTCTTCTCTCTAAACAAGCCACAGATTAGGAAAGAGCATCTGTCAGCAAGGCTTCAACTGACAAAGACAGATTAATTTTATACTTAAAACCAGTGAATAATAGTGTTGCCAAGTAGTCAAAAGTACATGAGCTATTGACTAAAAAAAAAAATCAATTTGCATATTTCTTTGCATATGATTTGCGGGTGATTCATTTAATTTTTAGAGATTTTTATTGATATCTTTTGTCTTTACTTTCCCTAGATTTTTCCCTGTATCCCTTCCTCTCCCTTCCCACCTACCCATTATAAAAAAGAATTTATATAAAAAGAGAAAGACTAGAAAAAATTAGTGAAACCTAGCAACACAAGGGAAAAATATCAGACTTTACATGTATTGTGGACCCCAACCTTTGCAAAGGAAAAAGGGGAGGGGAAGTATCTTCGAGCATATCTTTCCTTTGAAGGTAAGCTTTCTTTTGCAACATTCAGTTTCAATTGTTTTTGGATTCATTAATTTTAACTTTAAAAATGAACAGAGATGATCCCAGAAAAACCTGGAAAGACTCATAAGAACTGATGTATAGTGAAGTGAGCAGAACTGGGAGGACGTTGTGCATAGTGACAGCAGTATTGTTCTATGAGCAATTGTGAATGACTTAACTACTCAGCAATACAATGATCCAAGACAATCCCTAGGGACTAATGATGGAGCATACTATTCATTCCCATAGAAAGACCTGATAAAAAGAGCACTTGTTAAGAAAAAAAAAAAGAGCACTTGTGGATTGCACATATATAACCTATATCAGATTGGTTGCTGTCTTGTGGAGGGGGTAGGAAAGGGAGGGAAGGAGAAAAATTTGGAACTCTAAATTTTATAAAAATGAATGTTGAAAACTACCCTTACATGTAACTGGAAAAAAGAAAATAAGTGTTTGTTGCATTGAAAAGAAAAAAAAATTGAACAGAGCTTATTGACCTTTATCTCCAACTTTTTTTTTTTTTTTGCAGGGCAATGGGGGTTAAGTGACTTGCCCAGGGCCACACAGCTAGTGAGTGTCAAGTGTCTGAGGCCAGATTTGAACTCAGGTCCTCCTGAATCCAGGGCCAGTGCTTTATCCACTGCACCACCTAGCTGCCCCTATCTCCAACTTTTAAAAAAATAACATTTTAGTTTTTCCCCCAATTACATGAAAAAAAAAAACTTGTTAACATTTAGGTTTTTGGGGGCAGCTAGGTGGCACAGTGGATAAAGCACCAGCCCTGGATTCAGGAGGTCCTGAGTTCAAATCTGACCTCAGACACTTGAAACCTACTAGCTGTGTAACCCTGGGCAAGTCACTTAACCCCCAGTGCCTCACAAAAAAAAACCCAAAAAAACATTTAGGTTTTTTAAAGTTTTGAGTTCCAAATTCTATCGTTCCTGCCCTCTCCTTATCTTCAACCCTTAAGTCTTTCCTCCTAGTAACCCACAAATCTTATTTCTGAGACGACTTACACACCTACATAGTAGTGAGTGGCATTCTCAGTATCAGCCAGAGTCAAAGAAATGTTTTTGCCTAAGAGTATTTTGAGGGTGAAGAGGAAAATTAGAAATTAATATTTGAACTTTCCTTGCTAATTAGATGCTAAACTCCATTATTTTCATATGCCCCTGAAGGACTTCAAGTATTGTCAGTGCTCCCTAAATTTAGGTGCCCAGGCTAGGAACAAAGTCTTGGTCACTGTGCTCTGTTTATGGGTCTCTAGAAGCAGCAAAACCCAGAATACTAGAACTAGGGGAATGACAGCATTTTAAGAATAATGCGTGGCAGCTAGGTGGCGCAGTGGATAGAGCACTGGCCCTGGAGTCAGGAGTACCCGAGTTCAAATCCGGCCTCAGACACTTGACACTAGCTGGGTGACCTGGGCAACTCACTTAACCCCAATCGCCTCACTAAAAAAAAAAAAAAAAAAAAAAAAAAGAATAATGCAAAGGGGTAACTAGTTGGTACAGTGGATAGAACACTGGCCCTGGAGTCAGGAGGACCTGAGTTTAGATCCAGCCTCAGACACTTATTAGCTGTGTGACCCTGGGCAAGTTACTTAACCCCAGTTGCCCTGCCCCCCCCCATAAAAAAAAAAAAAAGAATAATGCAAGGATAGGCTACCTTACTCTCAGTAAGTAGTAAATTTATTAATGAAGCATTACAGACTTAAACAACAAATCATTACTGAGCATTTACTGTGTGTCCTTCCCACGAGGAATTTACAGTCTAAATGAGTTTATTTGAGGTACTAGGTATCTTTTAGTTTCTAGCAGGATACACAGGAGACTTTTTAATGAACTTCTGCAGAGTGAAATAAGTACAACCAGATAAATGAAAATATCCCTAAAAGGAAGATGAACTGGATGGAAAAAACATTAATGGCCCTTAACAATAGGTCAAAGTTCCGTAGAATTTGAGCAGGAAAGGATTTTTAAAAACCTAACCTGCCTTCCCCCATTTTGCAGATTGAAAAATCTGATGTCCAAAGGGGTTAAGCAAATTGGTATGTGTGTGTGTGTGTGTGTGTGTGTGTGTGTGTGTATCTACACACAGAATAGAAATACTTTCTGTTGAATTCATAGATGATCAATCAATATAAGATTAATAAGGAAAGCTAAGGAACTCAATTTCGAGGTTGACATCATAGAGGACAATTATGTCTTCCAACCAGGAATCATTCAGGAATCCCACAGGGACAGAACATTAAAATAATCTATGGATCTTCTCTCTGTGCATCAGTCCCTACATTTCTTATATCCCTTGATCATCAACAAACCAATTAGTATTTATTAATCACCTACTATGTGCCAGGCACTGTGCTAATTGCTGGTGATACAAAATCAAAAAGGAAACAGGCCCTGCCATCAAAGAATTTACAATCTATCAGGGGAAATAATATGTACATATATAAATATATCAAATAATTTGTCATTTGGAAGGGGAGGAACTAAAAAAAAGAAAGAAAATAAACCAATTAATACCCCCTAAAAAATTCTCAGAAAGAAATACTGCAAATCAAAGGAGATATTAACAAGATTGAAACTTTTAAAATCCCAATGAATTAATAAGTAAAAATAGGAGCTGATTTTTAAGGGTGAGAAAACCATAAGCCATTAGCTATTTTAATTTAAGAAAATCAGGAAAACTAATATCAAAAATGAAAAAGGAGAGCCAACAGGGAGGTGATAGAATGTAAGTAGTAGAATGACAGGGTCATATCTGTGCTTTAGGAATATCAATTTAGCAGTCATGTGGAGATGGATGGAACACAATAGATTTGGAGTTGGGAGACCAATTAATAGGCTATTGCATTAGGCCAGGTGAGAGATGATTAGAGCTTGAACAGGGGTGGTTTTGTATGACTGGAGAGAAGGGGACAGACACAACAGATGTTATAGAATCAACAAGCTGGCAAATAATTGGATATGTTGAGTGACAAAGACTAAGGGGTAGTCTCTAGTTTCCTAACCTCAATAAATAGGATTAGTGTTGCCCTCAGCAGAAACTGGTTTTGGCGAAAAGAGAGTTAAGTCTGTTTTGGACATACTGAGTTGAGGTTCCTATAGTACATTCAGTTAAAAATGTTCAATAGGAGGGGCAGCTAGGTGGCGCAGTGGATAGAGCACCAGCCCTGGAGTCAGGAGGACCTGAGTTCAAATCTGGCCTCAGACACTTGACACTTACTAGCTGTGTGACCCTGGGCAAGTCACTTAACCACAATTGCCTCACTAAAAAAAAAAAAAAGAAAAGAAAAGAAAAGAAAATGTTCAATAGGAGAAATAACAATGCAGGATATCTCTGGGAGTCATCTGACTGGAAATGATAATTAAACTATGGGAACTGATGAGGTCAGCAAAGAAGTAGCAGCTAGGTGGTACAGTGGGTGGAGTACAGGACCAGGAGTTAAGAAGACCTGGGTTCAAATTCAGTCCCTGACACTTATTAGCTGTATGAACGTGGGCAAGTCATTTAATATCTCTCAGCTTTACTTTCCTTATGTGTAAAAAGCACCTACTTCCCAAGATTCTTGTAAAGATCAAAGGAGATAATATTTACAAAGAATATAGCAGAATGCCTGACACATAGTAAGTGTTGTATAAGTGGTAGCTATTATTAGAGCACAGAGTGAAGGTTCTTAATATTTTTTCTGTCATAGACACCTTTGATTTTTCTATCATATACACATCTGATGAAACCTATGCATCTCTTATAGAATGATCTTTTTTTGGTTGTTTTTTGGCTTTTTTTGGTGACTAGTCCAGGGTCACACAGCTAGTAACTGTT
Organism: Dromiciops gliroides; assembly: GCF_019393635.1. Lineage (NCBI taxonomy): Eukaryota > Metazoa > Chordata > Mammalia > Microbiotheria > Microbiotheriidae > Dromiciops > Dromiciops gliroides. The sequence continues at coordinate 561,037,793 of NC_057862.1, read as the reverse complement.
AAGTGTCTGAGGCCAGATTTGAACTCAGGTCCTCCTGAATCCAGGGCTGGTGCTTTATCCACTGCGCCACCTAGCTGCCCCTAGAATGATCTTTTAAATATATGAAATAAAATACATTAAGATTATAAGGGAAATCAAGTATTATTGGAATGCAATTATAATTTTTTTTAATTTCATTGAGTCAGATTAAGGACACCTTCTATAGAGAAAGAAGAGAGCCCAGGAGAGGTCATTAGGTTTTTTGGAATTTAGGGGATGGCAAATCATTGCAGATCTAGCAAAAATCCTAAGAAGGAATGGCCAAACAGGTAGGAAGAGAACCCAGAGTACTGTCATAAAAACTCCCTAGTCCTGAAGAGTATCCAGGAAGAGAGAGTAGTCAACAGTGTGGAATGATGCAGAGAGGTGAAGAATGATGAGGTCAAAGAAGAGGCTGTCTGATTTGGCAGTTTCAGTTTAAGGATGAAGTTTAAAGCCAGATTGCAAAGTGTTAAGAGATGAATGAGAGGAAAGGGAATGAGAATAATTCTTTTTTTTTTTTCAAGGAGTTTGGCTGTGAAAGGGAGAACAGATATAATATGGTAGTTTAAGGAGATGGTAGTCAAGGATGGGGGAGACCAGGGTATATTTTTAGGCAGCAAAGGAATCTGTGGAAAGGGAGAGATGAAAGATTAGAAAAATAAAGAGGATGATGAGAGGGGGTGGGGTCTGCTGGGGGCCAAAAGAAGGGATAGGATCAAGAGTTTGTATAAAGGGATTGTCTTTATAAAAAGAAGGACCACTTCAGGGGATCCATGGTAAAGGGTTGTTAGGTGTAGAGAAGGGGAAAAGTGGTAGCTCACAGTGAATGATCTCGATTTTTTTCAGTAGAGCAATAGTTGAAGCCCCCTGCTGAGACAGTAAGTGGAGAGAAAAGAGTTTTGCACTATTGTGAGAAATTCTGTAGGGAATTAATTAGGGAATAGATAAAGGATTGCCTTGCTGTAGTGAGAGCCCCATTGAGATTAGATAACAAATTTTTATAGTATTTTGACTTTTTTAATTCTTTGTTATAAGAGATGGCTTTCTGGGTGGGGAAAAGTGGAAGAACATATTTGAAAATAACTATTGGAAGAACAAAAGATGGCAATAAAATATTTTTAATTGTTATAGTAAGATAATTATCAGAGGAAAATAATCATACTAATTTCATCACCATCCAACATTTATTGAATATGTATAACAATTAAGAGACTGTATAAATTCAGATTAAAAAACCATGATTTCTGCTTAGAGTGATTTTACAATTTACTAATATGAAACATGTCAGTGGAAAGAACTCAGGGGTTTTGAGTCAGAGGACCTGGATTCAAATCCAAGGTCTCAGAGCTTCCTGTGTGACCTTGAAAAAGGAACTTAATCTCTCTAGGTCTCTTTTTCCCTATCGGAGGGTTGGTTTAGCTGATCTCTAAAGTCCCTGCAGGTTCTTAATCCTATGCTTATTAAACTGGATGATCCGAGATAAACCCAGACCAAGGGGCAAGATGACTGGACTTGGAGGCCAAAAGACTTGAGTTCAAATTCTGCCCCAGACACTTATAGCCATGTAACCCTTGGCCAGTCACTTAAACTCTCTCAATCTCAGTTTTTTAATCTGTAAAATGGGATTTATAGCACTGATTTAGCAGGATTTTGTGAGCATCTAACAAAATCATATGTGCACAGCATTTTGCAAAGCTTCAATTACTCTACAAACGTTAGCCATTATTATTTTTATTTTTATTATAGTGAATACATGCTTAGCCTTGGAGGGAAAAAGACCTGAGTTTCAATATTTTTCTCTGGCACATTATCTGTGGAAACTTGGCCAAGTCACTTAACATCTCAGTGCCTCCAGACAATAAACTCTCTAAGACTATAATTTACAAATGCTTTGTTGATTGATCTGCATTGGTGGAGTCTTTATACCTGGAGTTCCTCACACAAACAAACACAACTAGACTCCCTCCCCCTCCAGCAGAGAAAACCCTAAAAAGCCATAATAAGACAAAAAAAGATCATCTTATACTTTTAGACTCTGAGGTCCTCCCCATGCTTCTATTGCTTATGACATTGTTACTGATTTTATCAGGCTTCAGAATATTGCAGAGCCTCCTAAATGAGATCCAGAATCACACAAAAGAGATTTCCCTGACACCCAAAAAAACCAAGGAGATGAAAAGTACCTATTGTCCATGCTGCCATATTCGGTTGGATGGACAATCTATCCAGCATTTCTGCCTTTCCATCTATCTTGAAACTTTCTCTGCAATCTATAATCTTAGAGAACTACCTGGAGCACTCACGGGCAAAGTGACTTGTCCAGGGTCCCTCAGCAGAAGTGGGACTCGAACCCAGGCTTTCTTTGCTCAGATGTCAGCTCTGTCCACCATGCCATGTTGCCTATTGTGTGTGTCATTTTGTAATACACACACACAGACACACACAAATCTTGGTCAGATACTGAAAATGGGTAATGAGCTGGGATCAAAATTGAAAAGGAGGAGAGCAAATTTAATTGCTTTTAGAAAACGGGGAAAAGAATTTGAGGTTTGTTTTGGACATACTAAATTTGAGATTCCTGTACTACATTCAATACAAAATGTTCAGAGATCCATCTTTTGAACACCTGTATTCTTCTTCCAATCTTATAAAGCTGCTAATCATAGAATAAAATCACAAAATTTCCAGGCTGAGGGGGCCTTAAGAGGGCTAGGTAGCCCAACTCATTCTAGAAAAAGAATTCCTACCTTAACCTTAATCTCCTCTAAGTGATCAGGAAGTTTAGCATTTATGCAGAGTGGGAGTGCACCCTTAGGGTAGTCCCAAGGGAATTCATGCCCCCTTTTGTTTGTTTTTTCATTTAACTATTCTCAATTTAAGGAACAACAAAAAAAAAGAGGGTTTTTAAAAAAAAATACAAAGTAAAACACAAAAGATGATTATACACAAAACTGTGAATATCCACAGCACATGCTTTAAATATACACATATATAAACAGTTACTTTTCTTTTTAAAATTTTTTAATAAGTATTTTTATTTAAAGTTTTGAGTTCCAAATTCTATCCTTCCTTTTCTCCCTCCCCACCCTCTTCCCTGAGAAGGTAAGCAATCAGATATGGGTTATACATGTACAATTATGTAAAACTTTACCATATTAGTCATCTTTTAAAACAAAACTCAAACAAAAGAAAAAGAAAGAAAGTAAAAAATAGCATGCTTCAGTCTGTGTTCATTCTTTTCTTTTCTTTTTTTGTGAGGCAGTTGGTGTTAAGTGACTTGCCCAGGGTCACACAGCTAGTAAGTGTCAAGTGTCTGAGGCCGGATTTGAACTCAGGTCCTCCTGACTCCAGGGCTGGTGCTCTATCCACTGCACCACCTAGCTGCCCCTGTCTGTGTTCAATCAATACCAGTTCTTTCTTTGGAAGTGGATAGTATGCTTCATCATTAGTCCTTTGGGATTCTCTTGTATCATTGTATTGCTGAGAATAGTTTAGTCATTCACAGTTCTGCATCAAATATATTGTCACTGTGCACATTTTTCTGGTTCTGCTCACTTCACTATACATCACTTCATGTAAATCCAGGTTTTTCTGAAATCATCCTGCTTGTCATTTTTTATAGTACAATATTATTCCATTACAATAATATGCCACAGCTTGTTTAGCCATTCCTCAATTAATGGGCATCTCTTAGTTTTCTAATTCCTAGCCACCATAAAAAGAGCTGCTATATGGGCAGCTAGGTGGTACAGTGGATAAAGCACCAGCCCTGGATTCAGGAGAACTGGAGTTCAAATCTGGCTTCAAACACTTGAGACTAGCTGTGTGACCTTGGGCAAGTCACTTAACCCTCATTGCCCTACAAAAACAACAACAAAAGACCTTCTTGTTTGAGGTTTTTCCTTTGTGCTCTGATTCTTTCACTAATTTTAACTAATGTAGAAATATGTTTGATGTGATTGTACATATACAACCTATATCAGACTGCTTTCTATCTTGGCGAGGAGGGAGGAGAGGGAGGAGGGGAGAAAAGAAAAATTTGCAACTAAAAATCCAGTGAAAACAAATGTTGAAAACTATTCTTATATGTAATATGTAACTGGAAAATAATAAAATTAAATTAAAAACAACAACAACAAAAGAGCTGCTATAAATATTTTTTGTACAAATAGGTATTTTTCTTTTGGGGGGGGTGTCTTTGGGATATAAACCTAGCAGTAGTATTGCTGGATTAAAGGGTATGCACAGTTTTATAGCCCTTTGGACTATAAAATTCCAAATTGTTTTTCAGAATGGTTGGATCAGTTCACAACTCTACCAACAGTGGATTAGTATCCCAGTTTTTCCACATTCCCTCCAAAATCCAGCATTTTCCTTTTTTGTCATATTTGCCACTCTGATAGGTATTAGGTAGTACCTCAAAGTTTAAAGTTACTTTTTTTTTTTAAGTGAGACAATTGGGGTTAAGTGACTTGCCCAGGGTCACACAGCTTGTAAGTGTTAAGTGTCTGAGGCTGGATTTGAACTCAGGTCCTCCTGACTCCAGGGCCGGTGCTCTATATACTGCACCATCTAGCTGCCCCTAAAGTTACTTTTTAAATTGTCCTGCTAGTCTTTGCTTTCTTCTGAACTTCTTTTTGTTCTCCTTGTACACGTTTTTCTTCTAGTTTTTTAATATTACTGTCATTGTTTCCCTTTCCATACTTCCCCAAATAAAAACAGAAGAAAAAAGCCCTCATAACTGTCATGGGGGAAACTCATGCTGGTGTGGGGGTCCTTAGGTCTTCCTCTTTAAATAATTACACCCTCTTTCACACAAATCCAATTAGAATAAAATAAACTTTTATTTAGGTGCTAGAGAAAGGGGATCAAGAGAGAGAGAGATTCTCAAGGGGAGAAAATGGTTTACAGACATGATTCTCTGAAACGCATTTCTCCTTGAACAGAAGAAAGGCCAAAACTTTTATAGATGGTAGATGGGGTGAACACCTGACAATGGAAAGTTCCCTTTGAGGGTGAGGGAAGGCTTGAATGAGAGTTAGTGGTCAGGACTTCTGGAGTTATCTCTGTCCCCTGGTACAGCAGCCACACCTAATAGGCTTATTTCCCTTACTTCTCAAGGTGTTTCTCTCCTTTTGTTTAGCTGGCCAGTTTAAACTTTAATAGTCCCAGATTCCTTGATATGTGCCATCCCCATAACATAACAAATAAACATCATCAATTAAAAAATTTAAGGGCAGCTAGGTGGTTCAGTGGATAAAGCACCAGCCCTGGATTCAAGAAGACCTGAATTCAAATCTGACCTCAGACACTTGACACTTACTAGCTGTGTGACCCTGGGCAAGTCACTTCACCCTCATTGCCCTGCAAAATCCCCCAAAAAACAACAACAACAAAAATCTAAACCATATCCATGTCCAAAAATGTATGTCTCTCTCCATGTCTTGGATCCATCAGCTCTTTGGTGTTATCTTCCCTCTTTACTGACACCCTTCACACACACACACACACACACACACACACACACACATCCCTCTTCCTGTTTCCCTGTTGAGGAAGAGGTGAGAAAAAGAAAAGATTGAAAGATGACTCCAAGATCAATTTGGGGGGCAGCTAGGTGGCGCAGTGGATAGAGCATCAGCCCTGGAATCAGGAGGACCTGAGTTCAAATCCAGCCTCAGACACTTGACACCAGCTGTGTGACCCTGGGCAAGTCACTTAACCCCAAATGCCTCACCAAAAAAACAAAAAACAAAAACAAGATCAATTTGGAACTATGCCCAAAAGGCAACCAAGCTGCATACTCTGACCCAGCAATACCACTGCTAGGTCTGTATCCCA